>NC_139671.1:1595348-1602848 GCF_951799395.1 Argentina silus | reverse complement strand
GACTTCTGGGTGAAGTATGCTTGAACGTCCGCGAAATGCGTCCTCTAAAATGTATGAAAATGTGTAATGATGAATTCCATAGTTACGCATCAAATCACTGCAGTGTACCGTGGTATTGGCAACTCTGGCAGTCCTGTGTATACATAGTTACCATTCGCCAGCCCTGCTTGACAACGCTGGGAATTACCCAGGAGGGATGTAAACAAATCCCAATAAAAGTCACTCTACTGGATGTTTTCCACAAAGATTTGTTTTATTCCGCGACGGACAGTTTTGGCAGCGAAGCCTCGGCCGGCGACCACCCCAGTGGCTTTTCTATTACTCCCTCTCTCCTTCTCTCTCCTTCTCTCTCTTTCTCTTTCTTTCCCTCCTTTAATGTCTCATATTTTCTGGTCAGTAATTGCAGATTCTGACAACAAGATCAAGCGCTGTGTGATTTGTTAATGTGAGTTGTCAATGGATTTGTTGACGCATGTATTTCACCAAGGGGCTCCAGTTCCACAGTACGGAGTCTTGTGTTTGTGTGTATACTCACTTTCAGTTACACTCTCTCTCTCTCTCCCCCCCTCCCCTCCCCCCTCTCTCTCTCCCCCCCCTCTCTCTCTCCTTCCCTCCCTCCCTCCCTCCCTCCTCTCTCTCTTTCTCCCTCTCTCCCCCCCCCCCTCTCTCTCTCCTTCTCTCCCTCCCTCCCTCCCTCCCTCCTCTCTCTCTTTCTCCCTCTCTCTCTCCCTCTCCCCCCCCCTCCCTCCCTCCCTCTCTCTCTCTCTCTCTCTCTCTCTCTCTCTCTGACTGTACACACTCCAAAAGGAAAGTGACAGTTGTTGTGGTATGGAGAGGAAAGAAAGGGAGGGAAAGCTGACCACAGCCATTTTGATATTTCATTGTTTATCCAGCCTTTATTTTACCTGGTGAGTCACACTGGGAGACCTGGCAGGCTAAACACAGCAGCACAGCTACAGGTACTAATATTACAACACATTTACATACGGAAAACATGAATGTATACATTGTTAAATCAACACAGTCTCCAAATTATTACGTCCTGGGGGATCGTTTCTGCAGACCAGAAAATACGGTCTGGGTGGGTCGTATTATCTGGCTATACCAGCGTTTGACCACCTGTTTTGATGTAAGATACATCAAAAACGTAAGATATGTTGCGTAAGAGTTACGTGAATTATGATTTGCATCAAAAAGTTGTGTCCCCAACGTGATTCGAACCAGCAACATTCAGGTGGTTTCCCAGTATGGCTAGACAATAACAGATGGTATTCTTTGGTCTGCAGAAACGATCCCCCAGAAGGTGACCATGTGGAGATTGGGTTGTGTTGAGTGCAGAGTGATTTAATTAGAGACCACAACACACAGGGATTGGGTTGTTGGCCATGCAGGTGGGTTCCAGGTATACAGGTGATCTTTTACTCTACCCATGGAGGTCGGACATGAAAGTGTATCTTCCTCCTCTGTTGTTCCTCCTTTTCATTGTCGCCCCCCCCCTCCCCCCTCCCCCCCCTCCCCCCACCCCCCACCCCCCAGCCCCCGCCTCCTATCCATTGTTTCAGACAGCTCTTCTGTCCATCAGACCCCCACACTCAGAAGTGCTTAACACATACTCCCATGTCAGCCGCTCGTCTCTCTGAGGGCTTTTCATGGTTACAATGTCTCCTTCGTAAGTCGCTGGTGACCACTGTCTTTACAGCGCTGGAGCAAAGCGTAGTAGAAATGTGAGGAATTCTCCAGAACAAGACAGGAGGGTTTGGGCTCCATTGTGAGGGAGTGTTCCGCCCTGGTTCACGTGCAAGCAGAGAGCCGGGAGGTGAAATAAGATACCTTGACTTAGCGCTGGCTCTCCGGCCGACCTCCAGAGCCTCCTCCAGCAGAGCTGAGGTGGAAGAACAGACAAGTAAAAGTGGACATTTTGGGTTTTTTTCTCCCTCACACACAAAGATTTTGAATTATTCTAGTGTGTTTTGTTTTGTTCCGTCCTAAACTTGAATTTCTGTTTATTTCTGTTTGTTTAAAAAAAAATATATATATATTATTTAACCTTTATTTGTACAGGTTAGTCTCACTGAGATAACATCTATTTTTCAAGAGAGACCTGTTTCAACAACAACATTAGTGATGTGTGGGAACCAAACATTGTGCTTTTATCACATAAATTGCTGTGGTGTTGATTTCTGAGGCTTTTACTGAATTACTGTGATGTACACAACAGTAGAGGCTGGTGGAGGTAGAAACCTGAAGCGTTCCTCATTCCGTTCCATGCATTACAATGAGCCCGTCCTCCGATTCCTACCTCCACCAGCCTCCCCTGATGCCCTCAGATCTGTGTGAGGTCAGAATCGCATCAGTAGCTTTTCACCATCTGTCTGCCATAAACCATCTAAAGTAGACTCCAGAGGAGAACAGAGACCCGCCCCCCCCCCCCCCCCCCCGCCCCCAGACCAGCTGACCCAAAGACAGGGATGGTCAGGTGGTCTTCATCAGCTGTTGGTTCAGGATCGTTGTCTTGCTCACCCTCACCCTCAGACCCAGAATGTCAGTTGGAGGTCAGACTGAAGATTGTTCACATGGTGTTGGTCAGGGGCAGCGTGCCCATTGAGAAGGAGGAGGCACGCTCCCCAGAAATGGTATCTCTTTTTTTGGACAAACATGTCCAAGATGGGCTGATGCAATTACAGTTAGCCTAGCTGCCTTCCTTAGCTATGTAGGTAGATATACACACACTTTATTAGGAACACCTGTACACCTTCTCATGGTGGAGGTGGTGGAATGGTGTTTGGAATGTTTTCTTGGCACACTTTGGGCCCGTTAATACTAATCAATCATCGCTTGAATGCCACACCCTATCAGTCTTCTAATGGCTACTTCCAGCATGATAATGCACCATGTCACAAAGCAAAAGTCGTCTCAAACTGGTTTCATGAACATGACAATGAGTTCCGTGTTCTTCAGTGGCCTTCCCAGTCACTGGATCTGAATCCAATGGAACACCTTTGGGATGTGGTAGAACAGGAGATTCACAGCTTGAAAGTGCACATGAAAAATCTGCAGGAATTGCGTGATGCAATCATGTCATCATGGACCAGAATCTCAAAGGAATGTTTCTAATATCTTGTGGAATCAATGCCACGAAGAATTGAGGCTTTTTGAGAGCAAAGGGAGGCCCTACCCAGTATTAGTATAGTGTTGTAATAAAGGGAGGCCCTACCCAGTATTAGTATAGTGTTGTAATAAAGGGAGGCCCTACCCAGTATTAGTATAGTGTTCTAATAAAGGGAGCCCCTACCTAGTATTAGTATAGTGTTGTAATAAAGGGAGGCCCTACCCAGTATTAGTAGTGTTCCTAATAAAGAACAAAGGGAGGCCCTACTCAGCATTAGTACAGTGTTCTAATAAAGGGAGGCCCTACCCAGTATTAATAGTGTGTGTGTGTGTGTGTGTGTGTGTGTGTGTGTGTGTGTGTGTGTGTGTGTGTGTCTGTCTGTCTGTCTGTCTGTCTGTCTGTGTGTCATGCATGTGTGTGTCTTTCCAATCAGCGCTGTGCTCCTGGAACAGGGTTCGTAGTTCGTAGTGCTTGTGTGTGTGTGTGTGTGTGTGTGTGTGTGTGTGTGTGTGTGAGAGAGAGAGTGTGAGTGTGAGTGTAGTGCTTATGTTGACTAATGTGAGAAATGCTGGTGGCAGTGGTGTGAGAATCGCCAGCCATGTGGCACAAGTGGAGGATCTGAATGTCATACAGAGCTGCCCCCCTCAGATCCAGCATTAACATTAGCATGGATAGCATTCCTATGCAGCCTGGTAGAGAGAGTTAGCGTAGCTAGCATCCCCAACAGCCTTAGCTTAGCATTCCTCTACAGCCTTGTAGAGAGAATTAGCTTAGCATTACGCTACTGCTGGGTTGAGAGAGTTAGCTTAGCATTCCTCCACAGCCGGGTAGAGAGTTAGCGCTTAGCATTCCTCGACAGCCTTGTAGAGAGAATTATCTTAGCATTCCGCTACAGACTTGTAGAGAGAATTAGCGTAGCATTCCGATTGCTACCTCCCACGTCTCTGTTCTATGGTGGTGGGGAGAGGGCCAAGTCGTGTGTGTGTGTGTATGTGTGTGTGTGTGTGTGTGTGTGTGTGTGTGTGTGTGTGTGACAACAACAGGTGTATGAGAGACTAGGATAGATACTCACAGAGTGACGTTCCACAGCTCTCTACTGGGCTACAGAAGCTCTCTACTGGGCTACAGAAGCTCTCTACTGGGCTACAGAAGCTCTCTACTGGGCTACAGAAGCTCTCTACTGGGCTACAGAAGCTCTCTACTGGGCTACAGGAGCCTCTACTGGGCTACAGAAGCTCTCTACTGGGCTACAGAAGCTCTCTACTGGGCTACAGAAGCTCTCTACTGAGCTACAGAAGCTCTCTACTGGGCTACAGGAGCTCTCTACTGGGCTACAGAAGCTCTCTACTGGGCTACAGAAGCTCTCTACTGGGCTACAGGAGCTCTCTACTGGGCTACAGAAGCTCTCTACTGGGCTTACAGATTGCTGTTTTACCATTTTCTTGGAGCAGCAGATCACATGCGCGGGGTTTTCTTTATTATGTGTTTCCTCTTGTTGGGCCCAGCTTGTGTTTGATTGCTTCAGATTGCAACCCTGCCGTGATAATCACCATGGCCCTCAATCAATTCAATTACATAAAAAAACATTTCTTGTGGCCCCTGACCGGCCAATTTCATAAGCTCTGAAATCCTCTGAAGTACTATTTCAATTAGCATGGTCATACCGTGATGAAATATTGTGTGGATTGAAGGTTGGCCCATATTGTCCTTTCAGAGTATTTCCCTTTCTCCTGTTTTGATAAATACCCTACCTGTTAATGGTCAGTAATTATTGACTACCTATGTGTTGTAAACCACTGTAGGGCTTTTATTGATTTTAACCTTTCAATGAATGACTGGTTCTTCCTTTCAGCCTTTCAGACATTTGAACAAAGAATGTTTTCAAGGATGGAATCGAGAGAGAGAGAGAGAGAGAGAGAGAGAGAGAGAGAGAGAAAGAGAGACAGACAGACAGACAAACAGACAAACAGACAAAGACAAACACAGTGACAGACACTGTGTGTTAGAAAAACTAAAACAGAGAGAAACGACAGAAAGAGAGGGAGAGAGAGAGAGAGAGAGAGAGGGGGAGAGAGAGAGAGAGAGATAGAGAGAGAGAGATTGAGAGAAAGAGAGAGAGGGAGAGAGATTGAGAGAAAGAGAGAGCGAGAGAGAGATTTGAGAGAGAGAGAGAATGGAAAACAAGAGAGATGTCATCCTATGATGGTGGTCATGACAGGCAAACAAACTGGGTTGGAACCAGGGGAGGTTGGTGGAGGTAGACATCGTAGGACAGGCAGGGGAGGCTGGTGGAGGTAGAAATTTGAGGACAGGCTCATTGTAATGCATGGAATGGAATAAGGAATGATACAGTATCAAACACATTCCCCCTGTTACACCTCTGTAGGGACCCCCTGTTACACCTCTGTAGGGACCCCCTGTTACACCTCTGTAGGGACCCCCTGTTACACCTGTTACACCTCTGTAGGGACCCCCTGTTACACCTCTGTAGGGGGTCCCTGTTACACCTCTGTAGGGACCCCCTGTTACACCTCTGTAGGGACCCCCTGTTACACCTGTTACACCTCTGTAGGGACCCCCTGTTACACCTCTGTAGGGACCCCCTGTTACACCTCTGTAGGGACCCCCTGTTACACCTGTTACACCTCTGTAGGGACCCCCTGTTACACCTCTGTAGGGACCCCCTGTTACACCTCTGTAGGGGGTCCCTGTTACACCTCTGTAGGGACCCCCTGTTACACCTCTGTAGGGACCCCCTGTTACACCTCTGTAGGGACCCCCTGTTACACCTGTTACACCTCTGTAGGGGGTCCCAGACCGTACTAGACTTACCTGAAAACTGAGGACCTTAGTTAGCTTCCTGAGCTAATGTCCAGGCTTTATCTCAACAGGCTAACACAGTCTTGCAGAAAAGGCCAACGGCCGAGGGAAGGCTGAATGATGCTTGTTGGCAATCTGCCTGGAGAGGGCTTTCACTATGGTGGTGCCAAGTGTTTGTGTGTGTGTGTGTGTGTGTGTGTGTGTGTTTGTGTGTGTGTGTGTGTGTGTGTGTGTGTGTGTGTTTGTGTGTGTGTGTTTGTGTTCATGTTGATGCAGAGGCTGCCAGATCACGCCACGATTAATTAATAGACTAAATCAGAAACACAAAGCCCCTCAAAGCCACTCAACCTGCTGCTTATTTACAATCACATCTCAACCCTGAGAGGTCTAATTACAACCCAACCTCACGAGGAGCTGTGTGTGTGTGTGTGTGTGTGTGTGTGTGTGTGTGTGTGTGTGTGTGTGTAGGACACCGATACTGTTAGGTAATGATATTCCATCAGGCTTACTGAAATGGTGGCTGTGATTTACAGCAGCGGTGGTGGTTGTGATCACATGGTTGAGGCAAACAACTGAGAGAAGGGATTAAAAAGGTGCATCTGTGTGTGTGTGTGCGTGTGTGTGTGTGGGTGTGCTTGCGTCTGTGTGTGTGTGTGCATGTGTGTGTGCACGTGTGTGTGCACGTGTGCACGTGTGTGTGTGTGGGTGTGCTTGCGTCTGTGTGTGTGTGTGTGCGCGCGTGTGTGTGTGTGCTTGCGTTTGTGTGTGTGTGTGTATGTGTGTGTGTGTGTGTGTGTGTGCTTGCATCTGTGTGTGTGTGTATGTGTGTGTATGTTCCATTCAAATTGGGGTCCCCTGAGAAAATCAATCTAACCTCTATAATTTGATAAATTTTACGCAAACATGTTTATTCCATATGAAGATAAACGTCTGTGTATTGCAGCTGTTGCCTATATTGCAGCGTTCTGGGGTTCGAATACAACCAATAAGAGCATCTTTTAGGTGATTAGAATACAACCAATAAGAGCATCTTTTAGGTGATTAGAATACATTTGGATGTCATGATCACGTGTTGGCATAGGCCACAGTCAAGTTGTTGGGGTCACAGGAAATACTGATGTGAATTTGGGGTCAAAAAGAGACCATAAGGTTTGGGGACCCCAGATGTAGATGACGCATCTTAACTCACCAACTGCCAAAGAATTCCAGAACCCTCACCACCTAGAGTTCCAAGTGTTCTATGTGGTGTTTACCTAGCAACAACACTCTGATTGGCTACAAAATGAAGCATCATAATGTATGGATTGAATATGAATAAAGTCACCCTAAAGGCACTCTAGAATGTGGACCATTTGGGCGACTTTATTCACCCTCGGCACTGAACGAGTTAAAGGGGATTGGATCCTGTCACCAGAATAAATAGAAGGCTGATTTAAGATCACCTGATTAGACGAATTGGAGTAAAGGCTATAAAGCCTACTTAGCTGTGATGTAAAATGACACCAATTAACACGACCCAAATCCACGTGTCGTGTACCTTGGCAGGGACGACTTATTGACAGATTGCGTAG
>NC_139671.1:1582848-1590348 GCF_951799395.1 Argentina silus | reverse complement strand
TGCATGAGTTACTCGAATCATTGCGCACATTTCTTCTGGACATCAATGCAAAGATTCATGCAAATGTCAGAGTTAGGCCCGGGGACCACGAGCGTGGAGGGGTCCTCTCCTCTGTGTGGACAGCCCCTTTTTCCATCACTCATTAATCAAGTCTATGATTTTAGTGATTAATCAAGTCTATGATTTTAGTGATTAATCAAGTCTAGTGTGGAGGTTTTCTTTCCCTACTGTCATTCCTACCACCTGGTGAGTCCCTGTGTGGAGGGTCTAGAACCCAGAAACCTCCTTAGTTACCTGCGTCCACGTTGAGGCCGATGCTCTGTCCCACCTCCGGGCCGGCTCCAGAGAAGGGCCCGGTCCAGGCCGCCCCAGCTGCCTCGCTCTTCCCCAGGTCGCAGGGTGACCCGCTGGGGCCCGCAGGGCCGGGCGCGGGGGGTAGCCGGTGGGGTCGCGGCACGGAGGGCACCAGTAGGGAGCTGTAGCGGGGGTCAAAGTGCGTGCCGTAGACCTCGTGCATGCTGGGCCGGGGGTAGGCGGAGCCCTGGGCGAGCGAGTAGGGGTGGTGGTGGTGGTGGGAGGCGTGCCAGGCCTCCGGGCCCGTCTGGTGGAGGTGGCTGTGTAGGGAGGCGGCTGAGGAGTAGGGGTCCCCCGGGAACGGTAGCTCGGAGTGGGGGGAGCCCAGGGCACTGCTCAGGGCCGAGGGGACGGAAGAGGCCTGGTAGGCACTGTTCCAGAAGGACGGGGGGAAACTCCTCTGGCTCATGGGGAATGATCCGTCTGGGGAGGACACACACACACACACACACACACACACACACACACACACACACACACACACACACACACACACACACAGGGGCTTAGTCTCAGAGAAATAGGGTGTTGAAGTGACAGTTAAAAAATAAACATAATTCATTCATTCAAACAAATCATTCATAATCAATAACATCGATGAAACAGAGCAAAACATGACAGGTAAAATGCAATGGATTATCAATAAAAAAAAACTGTCCTTGCACATCAGTTAATCAAGACAAAGTATCCTAATTGTGTAGGTCTATTATTGCTGCTCAATTTTAAATTCTATTTGAAAATAGATTGAATTCTTTTCCATTACTTCAAATGAAAAACATATCTGTTGAATACATCTCGGTCTGGAATCCGTTCATTCCAGCGGACCACATGTTATCATATTTCCGAGTGCGTTTATTTACAGCTATTCACATTCATCAGATTTGTTTGACTTTGTGATTCCGTTGTTATTTTCATCAAACACAAACTAGAACGAATTGACTGCCAACTTAAACTGAAACCACGCAGTCAAATATGCATAAGATTAATTGATTTTGCTCTGAAAAATCAAACTTCTACAAGACAAGTTTATTTTACTAAGATGAGAAGACAATAATATCTCTTGCAGCTAAGAAACTCAGCGGCATGCGACATCAAAAGAACGCCTGATTTATAGGGAAAGCTTGTTGCTAGTGTCTTCAATATAGAGGCACAGCGTAATATGAGATGAATTTAATAAACCGCGGCCGGTGTTTGATGATGTGTTTCGGTGCCGCTCGGTGTTCCGCACCTCTCCAAGCAGAGCTGGATGTACCTCGGCCGGACTTGGTGCCACCGGACCCGGGCACGTAGCTGCTCGGTTGGCTGAGGGCGCGGCTGAAGTGCTCGTCCACCACGGAGCTGATGTCCCCGTGGAAGTAGGTGAACAGGACGCATCTGGAGCTCAGGTACTCGGCCTCCGGGGGGTGGTCCTTCTCCCGGGCGCAGTCTTCCTCCTTGATCGTCGTCCCGGGGACGTTGGAGAACGAACTCCCGCTGACGCTCTCCTGCGCTTCTTGCATTTTGGAATAAAACGCCAATTTCTAATGACGGGAAAACAAAAACAACAACATATAAACACACAATTAAAATGTGTTGATTTAACACGAGAATGTAGTTTATTGCATTTTATGGATCTGGGAATCAAGTGGCATAACCATACTTGACTTAATTCACCTGCACATTAGGATGACCGTGAGCTTTTTGTGATTATTATTGTGATTGTCCACATTCAGTTTTTACGGCCTCTCTGCTCTAAAATATTCGCTGCGTTTACTAATGAATACATCTGCAATTATTCAAACATTTAAACTATATTCACATTTAAACAGCCGTACTTATCCCCTTCTCAACTCCTCTCAAAGTGCCTCTTGAGGCAGCGAGAGACCAAGGTGATTCAACGAGGATTTCCTTTAAATCCCTCAACAGACGCGTCTTACAGGCTTCTGTCCATAATATTGGAGTTTGGACGTTTTGAAGTGAATTCATTATCCCGATCCCGCTGCATGTCCCATTTAAGGAAGACTTTCGCACTATTTGAAATATGAAAAGCAGCTCGCTGTTCAAACAGAGAGGTACGTTTGTGTATTGACTGTGAGAGATTTTAAGAAAGTGGCAAACCCTTTAAGAGGGCCTTAACTCTGATGGCATGTTGAAAACTGAAACGCACCCTGTAGCCTACAAGCATGAACTTAATTTAACCGCTAATGTTGCTGCCAGAGAAATGTTAATTCAATCATCAACTGTCCTAGCTCATTTTATAATAGGCTGAAGACAATACAATGCATTCATGGCTTAATAATTATTGTGAGTGTTGGATCAAATTTCTAAAGCCGACAGATAATAGAAATAGAAAAAAACGTGCAATAGTTTAGTTCCAGCTATTAGCCATTTAATATGATGTTTTTTTAATTGATTAATGTAGCCAATTACATCTACAAATATTCTATGTTTTTGATAGTTTTAAACAATAATAAAACGAGTCAATGACAATTATAGTTCCAGACTGAAAACTTGAGACAAAAACAAAACAATCACTTTTTCGATTTGTAAACTATTTCAAAAATAATAAATAACCTCTGCAATCAATACAACTATAATCACACGCACGTAAAGTAGCCAACATGATACAATAATCCTGGACGTATACGGCTATAGACAGCGAAAGACAATAATTATAATATGAACTATAACATCAACTTTTTTAAATGATAAAGCATAACACTGTCAATAGCAAATGTTAATCTGTGAGACTATAAATAACAAAATATGGACTTATTTTAATGGTCTTCGATTGAAGGCTGACGCATGCAGAAGAATGTTGAGAGCGAACGGATGCCTGGACAGATTCTAAAATAATAACGCTGCGAGTTTTAGCTCACATTAGTTTGACAAAACTTTTCGCACACAGGCCACTGAAATCAAATGACCAGTTCGCTTAACCTCTTAACCCGGACGGGCCGATAATTGCGCCCAAATTCTGCTTTAATTTGATTATCAATTTGATTATTGTGTTCTTTATCTCCTTGTCATGTGTAGTTATTCTGAACTATGATCTCAGCATATCCACACAAAACAAAATCAAATGGCACCCTGCTTTTGTATCTGCTCATCATATTTCTAATGTTATACGCAGTTTAGTTGGGGTCTGGTTTTTAGGCGGAAATTAGTCCAATAGGGCATTTATCTTAACTCAACGACCAGACAGAGACACGGACATACCTGGTGGTGGTAGGGGCTGTAGGCGGCGGCGAAGTAGGGCTGCGGTGGGGGTCCGTACACTTGATACATCACATCCAGGCAGCTCATGGTGAAACTACAGCGGATTCTCACGGATAACGACTTAACGGAGAAAGCAGAAGCTTCATTGGAGACGGTAGTTTTGTGATTCCTTTGAGATCGTTTAATTAAAAGATAATCGTTTCGTAACGTCGTCGGAAAGGAAAGGAAAGGGGGGAAAAAGGCAAAAGCGCGGAGTTTCTTTTCTATCCCGGTGGCTCTGCGCGGTGTCCGGTTGTCCGGTGGTCCGGTTGTCCGGTGGTCCTGTCCTGCTCTCCGGTCTTTACGCACCGTCAGTGCGACAGCGAGCGCGTGGCGGGCGAAAGTGAAGACATTCAACTGACGTGTCTCTGCACGAGCCTGCCGCCGACCAATGAGGGAGCCAAAAAGCGCCCCGCAAAAGCCCACATTTAATGAGTCTTACTGTTTAACGCGACGCTTACATCAAATACGACAGTAGATATCTCCTAAACAAGCCCTTTACGCCACGGACGATGTCGCTAACGACGTTGAGGTCTGCTTAATTGTTTCACTCGGACTCAATGTCGTTCCAATGCACCTGCTTATCACCTGCATTTCATCTACACATGCTTGTCATTTCACACGTGTCGAAGAGATTCTAAACTTTTTTCCAGAAGTAGAATCGCGGTCTCTCCGGTGCTACCGTGTGTGTCCAGAAGGCGTACGGGAGTATGATCAAAATGCTTATAAATGCCTTTCACCTGTTGGACACACATTCTTCTCATTTCATCTCTCCACTGATCATTTCAGCTGTGATGTGAGATATCCCAGGATTGTTAGCTCTCTCTCTCTCTCTCTCTCTCTCTCTCTCTCTCTCTCTCTGTATGTGTGTGTGTGTGTGTGTGTGTGTGTGTGTGTGTGTGTGTGTGTGTGTGTGTGTTGATGAAGACAGGAAGATGACAGATGTGAATAGATTCACAGCCCTTCTCTTAAGATAAAAAAAACAAAAAAAACATGTCATTTGTTTAAAAGAATTGTAGGACAGACCAGCAGTGATCTGCACCCTGTACAACTCAAACACATCGCTAAAAACTCTAGAGACCCAATCGATTCACCTTTTCCCCACAAAACAGACAAACAAAATAGGCATCTCAAAGTTGGAACATTAACTGTATCTTCCTGTGTGGTGGCTTCTTCGTGCTAATTGGCTGTGTAAACAAGATCAAACCGACCAATGAGAGGAATGCAGTGCTCCAGCCACTCAGCACTGAGTGCCACAATCCCTTGGTGGCCTGACAGATTCAAAGGTCAGAGGTCAAATAGTTCTGTTACAATCTGTGTCCGGGGGTCAGAGTGCCTCATCCGTAGTTTAGATGATGAGAATCAAACGGCACCTGTTTGTTTAAGAAGTTCTCAAGCAGCACCGCAATGGAAACAAACAAACATATTCACAACAGGAAGAAGAAGAAAAATATCTGAATTCTTTTCAAGTGCGTTTCAGTCCGTATTCAGCGATGGGTGATTTGCAGAGGAATACCGTGATGCTTTTATTTGGAATTTGACTGGAATGTGTGGTATTCCACTCATGTCTAAACACTGGGGGATTCAGGCGTGGGTCTCCTGTACGAGGCTGGTCCGAGTACCAGAGGTCACACACACAGGTCTCTTCACTAGAGACACATTAGCACTGCCACGCTAGAGGAGGCTGGTGGAGGTAGAAATCGGAGGATGGGATCATTGTAATGCATATCGCACGTATTTGATTCAATTCCTGATTCCGTTCCATGTGTTAAAATGAGCCTGTCCTCCGATTTCTACCTCCCCCAGCCTCTAAAGTGACCGAGCTGAGTGGTTTTATGGTGATGTGGATCAGTACCTGATCCTCCTGCGTAATGTAACCAAAACCAACACTGCTTAACTCAATTTATACACAATTACAAAGCAATTATGAAAGTATAGTAAAGTAAAGCGAAACATTGCATATGTCATGTTTTTATATGTTACAAAGTCTTGCTGTTACGAGTAATTACAGCTTTACGACTGTACACACAGGAAACATCAGGGAATTATGTTGAGAAATTTTTTTTGGTAGGAAGTAATGCTGGTATTGTCAAGTCCGGAGGAAAAACAGTCTCTGTGTGCTCAAGGTCATGAAGGTGCAGACAGTGGAGTAAATTTTCTTTCCATTCAAATTGTATTTTCTATTGTCCTCGGCCTACATACAAAAATAAATTAACCCCCCCCCCAACCCCCCCTCCCAAAAAAGGCTGTTGGATGTTTCTCTGCTTGCTTCCTGTGGGTTTAGGCTGTGGGAATTGTTGAGCATTTTATGACCAATGCATTTGTAAAACAGCCCTGTCCAAATGAGAATGTGATGTCATTGATTTAATATTTATTAACGGGAGGCTGATCCTGAGGCTGATCCTGAGGCTGATCCTGAGGCTGATCCTGAGGCTGATCCCGCGCTGATCCCGCGGCGAGCGATGAGGTGGAGGTGATTCCAGCTGTCAGATGGATGCTTGGATAACAGAGCGTCTTTACACCCATTAACCCTGTTGGCTGTGGCAGAAATATGAGCGGAGGGACAACACCACACACACACACCACACACACACAGACACAGACACACACACACACACACACCACACACACACACACACACACACACACACACACACACACACACACAGACACACACACACACAGACACACACACACACACACACACACACACACACACACACACACACACACACACAGACACTCTCTGCCTCTTTAACGCACAATTAGCAGCTCTGTGTTTTGAGATGGAAACTGACTCAGTCCTCAGCAGCGTGGTCCAGCCTGCTGAACTCCACACCTCCTCCCTGTTGTGTCTACGGAGAACATTGTCTCTGTTTCTGATGTGACAGTCTGGAGCAACGGCAGGGGGTTCTAGTCAGTGTAACCTGTGTGTGTGTGTGTGTGTGTGTGTGTGTGTGTGTGTGCGTGCGTGCGTGTGCGTTGTGCGTGTGCGCGTGCGTGCGTGGTGCGTGCGTGTGCGTGTGCGTGTGGTGTGTGTGTGTGTGAGTGTGTGTGTGTGTGTGTGTGAGTGTGGTGTGTGTGTGGTGTGTGTGTGTGTGTGTGTGTGTGTGTGTGGGTGTCTCTGTTCCTACACAAACAGCTCTGAGACATAGAACCCCACAAGTGTTAACAACTAGCGAACAGAAGCTAACTCACCGAGACAATGGAAACTTCAACATGTCTAATGGAAGGAGGGAGGGAGGGAGGGAGGGAGGGAGGGAGGGAAAGGAGGGAGGGAGGGAGGGAGGGAGGGAAAGGAGGGAGGGAGGGAGGGACTGAGGGAAGGAAGGAGGGAGGGAAGGAAGGAGGGTGGGGTGTGGGGGGGAGGGAGGGAGGAATGGAGGGAGGGTGGGGTGTGGGGGGGGAGGGAGGGAGGAATGGAGGGAAGGAGGGAGGGTGGGGTATGGGGGGGAGGGAGTAAAAGAGGGAGGGAGAGAGGGAGGAAGGGAGGAAAGAAGGGAGAGTGGGAGGGAGGGAGGGAGGAGGGAGGGAGGGAAGGAGGGAAGGAGAGAGGGTGGTGGGGGAGGGAGGAAGGGAGGGAGGGAGGGAGAGAGGGAGGGAGGGAGGAAGGAGGGAGGGAAGGAGGGAGGAAGGGAGTGAGGGAGGGTGGGAGGGAGGGAGGGAGGGACGGAGGGAGGGAGGGAGGGAGTGAGGGAGGAAGAGAAGGAGGGAGGGAGGGAGGGAGGAAGAGAGGGAGGGAGAGAGGGAGGGAGGGAGGAAGAGAGGGAGGGAAGAAGGGAGGGAGGGAGGGAGGGAGGGAGGGAGGGTGCAGCGAGAACCTCACAGGCTGCTTTATTCCTTGTTGTTTTCAACACTGTGTGTCTCCAACCGAGACGGTGGTCTGAGAGTGGAGGGGGGAGGGAGGGA
>NC_139671.1:1572848-1577848 GCF_951799395.1 Argentina silus | reverse complement strand
AGGGGCAAGAAATTCCACCCGTCTCAGATGTGTTTTGGCCTGGGGCCCAGCCGCCTCGTCAACCCCATGACTGTCACTCCTGCCTGGCTGTCCCCCTCCCGACCCCCCCTCCCCCGCCCTCCTGACTCCCCCTGCCCCCTCCCCTGCCCTCCTATTTCTGGCAACAGACCTGGGGAGGGAGGGAGGGAGAGGGGGAAGGGGGGAGGAGGAGCGGAGGAGGGCCCTGGGTCCAGGCTTTGAGGGAGAGGAGGAGAGGAGGGGAGGAGGATGAGGAGGGAGGGAGAGGAGGAGTGGAGGAGGAGAGAAGGAGGGGAGGAGGGGGGAAGAGGAGAAGGGGAGGAGGAGGTGTGTGTGTGTGTGTGTGTGTGTGTATGTGTGTGCGCAGTACTTGTTGGGTGCTGTTCTTAGTAGGGGGTAGTTAGTTAGTCTATGTGTCTGACCCAGGGGAGGCTGGGGGAGGTAGAAATCGGAGGACGGGCTCATTGTAATGCAAGGAACGGAATGAGGAATGGAATGGATGTCACAGTGGGGTGGTGATGTCACAGTGGGGTGGTGGTGATGTCACAGTGGGGTGGTGGTGATGTCACAGTTGGGTGGTGGTGATGTCACAGTTGGGTGGTGGGGGTCTTAACATGCTGTGTCTTGCCTCCATTACAACATCATAACAACATCATTGCAGGTGACATTCTGCTCATTATGTTTCTTCATTCTCTTGTTGTTGATGTCGAGAGCTGCTCTGTTTGGTTGCATATATCATGTAATGACAAATAGGTTGATGCCTTCAGAAGCAGGAGAAGTGAGAGAAACCGACCAGTCACACACCTGCGTATTACTGTACCCACCTACAGGTCATCAGGTTCCTTTGAGAAAAATCTCTACAAGGACAAGAAAGAGAGAGAGAGAGAGAGAGAGAGAGAGAGAGAGAGAGAGAGAGAGAGAGAGAGAGAAGGAGGGAGAAGCAGCAACAATTAAGCACATAATACAATAGCTGTGATTTGATTGAGTGTAAAGGGTGAGCAGACCCAATGGGAAGGCTCGTCCTTGTACTCTGAACTCCTCCTTTGTGCCCCCCATGTCTACACCTTCATCCCATTAGGATGAACAGACAGAATAGCTGGAGGGAGGAGAGCAGGACGAGAATCTCTCTCTTTCTCTCTCTCTCTCTGTTGTTCAGTAACTCACCCAGATTCACCTATAGCATTCAATGATAACTTGAAGAAGCACTTTGGTATCGGGGAGGAATGTAACTTGTGTTCAAACCCCTCTATAAAACCACTACCGCCCAGTTGTGTCTAAACCATTAGAAAACCATTACCACCCAGTTGTGTTTAAACCATTTGAAAGCCATTACTGCCCAGGTGAATGAAAGGTCTTGTCCACCAAGGCTGGGGGGTTGAGGGCGGTGTGAATATGACAAAAGGGAGTTTATTCAGTGGGAACTCGAAATGGCTTGACTCAAAAATGGTAGAAATCAAATTATGCAAGCGAATGCTCAAGTCTAAAAGATGTTTTTTTTTCCAAAGATAAACTTGTTACAGTATTTAACCTCTCCTTTTTGAGACGGTGTGCATGTTTGTGTGATACAAGATCTTAGAAAAAAAGGGTTGTTCATTTGTCCCTGTAGGGGAAACCTTTGAAGAAGCCTTTTAGGCTCCATGTAAAACACTTTTGGATTCCATTTAGAACCCTCTGTGGAAAGGGGGTGGGGGGGGGGCATAAAAGTCACAAGCCGAGATTTGGGAGTGGATGAGAAGACGATAACCACCCCCCCCCCATCACCCCCCCATCACCCCCCCCCCCCACCCCCCCCCCCCCACCCCCCCCCCACCACCACCCCACCCCCCCATCACCACCCCCCACCCCACCACCCCCCCACCACCACCACCCCACCCCCCCATCACCACCTCTCACCCCACCACCCCCCCCACCACCACCACCCCCCACAACCACCACCACCACCCCCCACCACCACCCCCCACCCCACACCACCACCACCACCCCACCCCTCACCACCACCACCACCACCCCCCCACCACCACCACCACCCCACCCCCCACCCCACCCCTCACCACCACCACCACCACCCCCCCACCACCACCACCACCCCACCCCACCACCACCACCCCCCACCACCCACAAAACTGAAGATCCATCAATGCAAATGACTTAGAAGAATCTGTGGAAAAAACACACACAGTAACGTTGCTCCATTTTCCACTCCCGGGCCCAGACGTCAAGCCTGGCAGTGACAAACAGCAGCCTTTAATGTCTGTGGGTTGATGAGTGCCATCGGTGATGCATGGGTGGAATCTGGGCTGGGTTCCATACGCTCGCTCACACTGGGGCCTTATTTATAGGGGCCGCTGTGGACAGATGAGACCTCCACCGCCCCTCCACACGCCACTCTCCGTGTCTTCCTGCATTACTTAGTCTTTTTTGACTGTTTTTTTTTTTTTATAGTCTCACAGTCCAGTTTTTATTGGATAGAGACAATAGAGGAGGACAGGAAAGCAGGGAGGAGAGGAATGTCAGCAGGACACGGGCCGGGTTCAAACCCATGACGACATGGATATGTGTGTGCGCTGTAGGCCATGGTGCTAGACTACTGGACCCCCCCAGGCCACCTGCATGACTGAGTCTGCAGACATGGCCAACTCAATATGAATGTGAGCAGGCCGGGGGAGGCTGGCGGAGGTAGAAATCGGAGGACGGGCTCATTGTAATGCATGGAACGGAATGAGGAATGGTATCAAATACCCCAGGCCCCGAGAAACTGAAAACATGAGAGACAGCTGCTGACAGGGAAATCAGATAAACAGAAAAGGAAGTGTACGGAAGGGAAGTGGAGGGGGAGGCTGGTGGAGGTAGAAATCGGAATGAGGAACGGTTGAGGAATCACTGCACTGTAGCAGCATGTTCCTAGCCCAGGGCATAGGGTTAGCATAGCATTAGCATAATCACACAGTGAAGCTAGGGCTGTGGCAGGCTAGCTGTTGGTAGGTAGAAGGCTACAGTATGCTAGGCTACAGTATGCTAGGCTACAGTATGCATGTCCTAGCCATAGCCCTGGGTATAGAGTTAGCATAGCCTAGCCCTGGGTATAGAGTTAGCATAGCCTGCCCTGGGCATAGAGTTAACAGCCTGCCCTAGCCCTGCTCTCTGGCTCTCTGGGTGGTGACAGAGGCAGCTGTCCTGTCTCTTTTGTCCTTCTCAGTCACTTCTCAGGCCTCCAGTGACAGGCCCCCCTCATAGTGACCATACTGGGAGGCAAGGTGCCTGCCAGCCATGGGGGGAATGGCATACACAGCCTGGGTGCACAACAACATGTGCTTGACAGCTAGACCTCCGCTTGGACAAGCAGGTCAACACTCACACTCACACACACACACACACACACACACACACACACACACACACACACACACACACACACACACTCACACACACACACACACACACACACACACACTCACACACACACACACACACACACACACACTCACACACACACACACACACACACACACACACACACACACAGATGCATACACACGTACGCATACCTGTATGTATGCACGCACACACACACACACACACACACACACACACACACACACACACACACACACACACACACACACACTGCAGGATCTCGGCCAATATAGTGGGGGAGGTGAAACAGAAAACATCAGCATTACAAGGACTACATATTTGAATATGAATGTTGTGTTTCTGTAACTAATTAAATTCAAAACAATATTCCAGGCATATTGTACTGTACTGTATATTGACTAAACATTGGGAATATCTCTCTTGTGGTTTTGTGTTTGTTCTTCATCAGGATTCAAGATATGTAATTATGTTGTTTAGATGAGTTTCTATAGTTTAGATGTGATTCTATTGTTGTTCAGATGTGTTTCTATTGTTGTTCAGATGTGTTTCTATTGTTTAGATGAGTTTCTATAGTTTAGATGTGTTTCTATTGTTTAGAAACGTCTCTACTGTTGTTCAGATTCAGTTTCAATTGTGTTTTTCTGTCTCAAGGAATATTCATCATCACTCATGTCCCGTTGACTCCTGTGGGCCCAGAAGCCGTCCCCCGGCGATGCTAATGAGCCACGTTAATGAATGGTGTCTTTCATCACGCCAAGTGTGAACCGAGTATGCCGCCTATGTCTACCTAGGAGTGTGTGCTTACCACGCGGGTGTGCCAAGCACTCAGACTAAATGAAAATATACACTGGAGCAGCCATGCCTGGCATCCCCCATAACAAGCTGAGGAAACTCTGGGAGGCACGGCTGCTATGCCGCGGGGAATCTCGGGAATCCCCGGCTTAAAGCTCCCGGCGGCCCGGGGCGTCCGAGCGTCAGCGGGACCTGCAGGGTTACGGGGATCAACGGGGCGGCGAGGGAGAGTTTCTCACGATTATCATTTTTTCCAGGATCTACATTCTTGTTCTGTGTGTGTGTGTGTGTGTGTGTGTGTCTGTGTGTGTGTGTGTGTGTGTGTGTGTGTGTGTGTGTGTGTGTGTGTGTGTGTGTGTGTGTGTGTGTGTCAGTGTGGACTGCAGACTGAGGGTTTGGGAAGTGATTTGCTGTCATTAGTCTTGAAGGCGAAGCATTCCCTAACCGTCTCTGTACAGTAGCTGCGTGTGTCTGTGTGTGTGTGTGTGTGTGTGTGTGTGTGTGTGTGTGTGTGTGTGTGTGTGTGCGCAGTACAGTAGCTGTGTGTTGTGTGGTCTCCCACCCTGGCGGGGGTAAATCTCCCCCTTGTCTCTCCCCTGCCTCCCCCTGTCTCCCCCCTGCCTCCCCCTGCCTCCCCCCTGCCTCCCCCTGCCTCCCCCCTGCCTCCCCCTGTTCCACCTAACACTCACCATATGAGACAGGGTGGTTAGATGGACGGCTTAAGATTCCCTTAACGATGGAGGAGGAGAACAGGGTAACTACATGGATATACAACACAGTAGTTGGTTCTACTGTGGGAAAAGCTCTGAGGATCA
>NC_139671.1:1570247-1572648 GCF_951799395.1 Argentina silus | reverse complement strand
GGACGTTTTAGTTTTCCTTCCTTCTCTCTTCATTCTTCCAGTGTTCAATATCCATTAGTTCGTCTGGTTGAAATGTGTTTCAGATACAGTACATGAAGTGCTCTGGAGAGAGGGAGGGAGGGGAGGAAGGTGGGAGGGAGTGGGGGCGGGGGGGGGGGGGGGGCAATCTTGCAATGTCCAAGAACATGTTAGCAGAATTATTGTTACTCATTGACTGTAAAACCACCTGACAGTGACAATAAATAGATAACATGTGAATTTCCCTTTTCTATCAGTTGTTTCATCTTAGGAGAACATTTACATTTACATTTACATTACATTTACATTTACTTTACATTTACATTTACATTTACATTTACATTTACATTTACATTTACATTTACATTACATTTACATTACATTTACATTTACATTTACATTCACATTTACTTTATATTTACTTTATATTTACATTTACATTTAAGATTCAAGATTCAAGATTCTTTATTTGTCACGTGCATACAAGTATACAGTGAAATGCAAAAGTGACAGTGCCACAGAGTAGTGCAACAATACAATACAAATAAAATAAAAATAGAAGTACTAAAAAATATACAGTATGGACAGTATAAACAATATGAACAGTATAAGCAGTAAGCAATATAAACAGCAGATGGATGATTATGTGTGTGCATATGTGTTATGATGTCAGTGAGTGTGTGAGTGACTTGAGGGGGGCACTGGTGGGGTCATCGTTGATGATTCTGATGGCGTGGGGGAAGAAACTCAGCCTTAGCCTCTCTGTTCTTGCTGCATGACAGCGGAGGCGTTTTCCTGACCGCAGCAGCTGGAACAGTCCGTTTTTCGGGTGGTGAGGGTCCTTCATAATCCTGTAGGCTCTGGTCCTACACCTCCTGGTGTACAGGACATGGAGAGGGGGGGTTGGAGCTCACATGGTCTTTTCTGCCAGGCGTACCACCCTTTGCAGAGCTCGCCTGTCCTGGGCCGTGCTGTTACCGTACCAGACGGTGATGTTGCCAGCCAGGATGCTCTCCACAGCTCCAGAGTAGAAGGACTGAAGGATCCTCCGGGAGACTTTGAATTTCCTCAGCTGCCTGAGATGGAACAGGCGCTGCCTTGCCTTTCCCACCAGAGAACTGATGTGGGTAGTCCAGGTCAGGTCTTCTGAGATGTGGACTCCCAGGTATTTAAAACTGCTCACCCTGTCCACAGCAGTCCCACCGATGTCCAGCGGTGTGTAGGCCCTTAGTTGTTGTGCTCTCCCGAAGTCCACAATCAGCTCTTTTGTCTTGGAGACATTCAGGATGACGCTATTCTCCTGACACCAGAGTGACAGGTCCGCCACCTCGTCCAGGTAGCCTTTCTCATTGTTGTCAGAGATCAGCCCCACCAAGACCGTGTCGTCCGCAAACTTAATGATGGAGTTTTCGCTGGACTTAGCCACACAGTTGTGGATGTACAGGGATTTACATTACATTTACATTTACATTTACGGCATTTAGCAGACGCCTTTATCCAAAGCGACTTACAACAAATACATTTGTCTAAGTGAGTGAATCATCTACCCATCAGTCATCATAAGATAAAGTAATCTATGCTAAGACCAGGGGCCATTGGCAGTCATGCTAGAAGAAGGAATAATTAGTTTTTTATTTTAATTGATTTATCTACAGTAGAGAAACTTGTACAGGGGGAGAGTGGGAATAAAGAGGTCTTTAGGAGGGACAGTTAAGATGTAGCCTGAAGAGATGGGTCTTCAATCTACGGCGGAAGATAGGTAGTGACTCTGCAGTCATGACGGCAGTGGGAAGCTCGTTCCACCAGGGGGCCAGCCAAGGTGGAAGAGCGGAGTGATTGGGCAGGGGTTTGAGGGCTGACCATTGCTTGCAAGTAGGGAGGGGCTGTTCCCTTTGCCGCCCAGTAGGCGAGCACCAGGGTCTTGAATCTGATGCGACCTGCTACCAGGAGCCAGTGGAGGGTGCGAAGGAGGGGGGTGACATGGGAGAATTTGGGAAGATTGAACACCAGGCGGGCGGCAGCATTCTGGATGAGCTGCAGAGGCCTGATGGCGGAGGCGGGGAGCCCGGCCAAGAGTGCGTTGCAGTAGTTAAGGCGAGAGATCACAAGTATTTGGACCAAGAGTTGTGCTGCTTCTCTGGTGAGGAATGGACGTATCCTTCGGATATTGTAGTGGGAGAATCTACAGGAGAGTGCTGTCGCTGTGATGTTCGCCGCACAGGATAAGTGGTTGTCAAGGATCACCCCAAGGTTCTTGGCTGCTTGGGAGGAAAGCGATCAGCCAGGTAGGATGCAAACCAGGAGAGTGCAGAGCCAGAGATGCCCAGTTCTGAGAGGGTGGAGAGAAGGACCGGGTGGTTTACTGTGTCGAATGCCGCAGACA
>NC_139671.1:1552747-1562747 GCF_951799395.1 Argentina silus | reverse complement strand
GTTAAACACAGACGTTGACCCCTGGGGCGCGTGATTGAATAATAGGGTAGTGTTGTGTGTGTTTTGTATGGACATTGATGAATGTACGATATGCGTGTGTTTCAGTTTCGGGGAGCAGTGTGGAGGTCGTGGGGGTCGGGGTCGGGGGTTCATGGGGTCTGTGGAGGCAGTGACCCACCTGGTCTTCACACAGGCCGAAGCAGATGCATTTAATCACAGGAGAGGAGTTGGGCTTCAACCAGGGGAGGCTGGGGGAGATAGAAATCGGAGGACAGGCTCATTGTAATGCATGTTATGGAATGAGGAACGGTTTCAAACAAGCAAACCGTGAAGCCCAACCAGGGGAGGGGCCGTGGGAGATGATTGACGCAAGGTAAAGCCAATGGCTATGCGGCGTCCGTTTTCAGCTGTCTTTCTATTGGCTTAATGAAGGCCAAGTTTGACACGTTGATCCACCAGACCTTTGGGCAATTTGGGCGAGAACGAGACTAACCCTGACGTATCCTGCTGTTTGTAAAGAGCGGTTGTTGTTCTTCTTGTGACCACCGGGTGGCGTGGCATGGCATATTCTCTAATTTTATCATAACATCTCCTTTTCCTCAAAGACAGCAGAGGAGAATGAGCAGAGGTCACCTAGGGAGTCATCCGGGACCGTGACCTGTGATTGGACGGACGTGGTCGTGAAGGGGTGCATGATGCCTGAGCTGATTGGCTGCTGGGTGACACCATAGGTGCTTTACCAGGGGAGGCTTGTGAAGGTAGAAATCGGAGGACGGACTAATTGTAATGCATGGAATGGAATCAGGAATCATATCAAACACACACACACAAACGTTTTTAATTCCTCATTCCATGAGCCTCATTCCATTATTCCTCATTCCATGAGCCCGTCCTCCGATTTCTACTTCCACCAGCCTCCCCTGGTGCTGACACAGTTTGTCTGTCTACTAACGGCTTCCAGACCCCTGACATCAAATCAGCGACTGATGACGGAGCCCATTCAGCACCCAGGTCCCCAAAGAGTCTTTGTGAGTGTGTGTGTGTGTGTGAGTGTGTGTGTGTGTGTATGTGTATATTCTGTGCCACAATGACAGAATATGCCATTTAGCTGGCACTTTTATCCTACAGGACAGTGAGTCCATACTGTAAAGTTTGTGTACATATGGTCCCAGCGGGAATCGAACCCACACTTAGCATTACAATAGGACCATGATCTACCAACTGAGCCACAAGGGACTTCCATTCATCCTGAGTGAAAACACAATCAGCATTTAAAATAATAATAACAATAACAATAACAATAACAATAACAATAACAATAAGAAGAAGAAGAAGAAGAAGAAGAAGAAGAAGAAGAAGAAGAAGAAGAAGAATCCTTGAGTCCTTCAATGAAAACAATACACGACATTGAAATGATAAGCATAATTATTGCTATAATATCAGTTGTTCCAGATTGTTGAAAACATCATTCAGGGTCTATTCTTCAATCCAGGAGTTTCTTTTGCAGCTCATAGATATATTTGATGTGGATGCCAGGTAGAACATTATAAAGCAAGAGAAGATTAATTATATTATTATATTAATAATATATATTCTTAACAAGATCTGAGAGTACATAAGTCAATGTTATGGCTTGATCCACTGAAGGACGTTCACCTCTGCAGCCCTGGATCTCAGTCTGTATGTTCACCAGTAAAGCCACTAAATATACTCACAGTAAAGCCACTAAATATACTCCCAGTAAAGCCACTAACTCTACTCAGAGTCTGTATGTTCACCAGTAAAACCACTAACTGTACTCAGAGTCTGTATGTTCACCAGTAAAGCCACTAAATATACTCACAGTAAAGCCACTAAATATACTCCCAGTAAAGCCACTAACTCTACTCAGAGTCTGTATGTTCACCAGTAAAACCACTAACTGTACTCAGAGTCTGTATGTTCATCAGTACAGCCACGAAATGTTCTCAAAGTCTGTATGTTCACCAGTAAAACCACTAACTATGTACTCAGAGTCTGTATGTTCACCAGTAAAACCACTAACTGTACTCAGAGTCTGTATGTTCACCAGTACAGCCACTAACTGTACTCAGAGTCTGTATGTTCACCAGTACAGCCACAGGAGTGGCGTCTGCTGAGTCTCACACATCAACAGGTCCCTTGATCTTTGCTCCAGCTCGCTAAGAGCTGCATATGGACAGAGAGGCCGCGGTGCCCTAATGCAAAGTTCTAGTTAAACATTGGCCTAAAGTTTGCGTTCCGCCTTCTGTTGTTTTTACGCCGAAGGCCCCCGCAATTGTTGGAGTCATTATTGACTTTGTAATTAAACTATTTTAACGTGGGCATTTTTTGTAATCATTACATTTCCCACCATCTGTTCCTGGCAAGCAGGCCCCTCATAGATTTTCCCGTTGAGTAGATAATGAATAACAGTGATCTCTGATAGCTGATAGCTGATATAGGAGCTGTGGCCAATATTACCATTCATTTAGCCCCTGTTGACTCTGCCTGCAGACAAATGCTGCATTCACCCTTTAATCCATAGCCTGCACACTGTATGTACCCACCCCGGTGCATTTAAATAAAGTTATATTACGCTTTGAAAGGATATCATTTGTGACCACACAAACACAAATGCCTCGATCTAATGTTACTGATTATGGTTTTATAGACTCCCATCTGCTCCCGGCGGCTAGCAAAGCTAACAAAGCTCAATTTAGACAATCTGGGGAAGGATAAAACAATCTTTGTTTCTGGTGGGGTCTGGGTGTGTGTATAAACAGCTTGGCCCAGGCAGGGCAGGCTGGCTGTGGGTTTAACATCGCTGTTGTTGGTTCTGGTTTTGGTCAACACCGTTATCTTTTATCAGTTCCATATCTCGTTCCATTGTGCCACGGAGAAATCAAATAATCGCAGATAAAGCCTCCAACTTTGATCCACAGGCTTCTTCAGTTGTGCTTCCGGCCTGTAATCTGTGGCCAGCTCTCCTCTCGTCTGCTGGAGGTCCAGTTTGACCATTAAACAGTCGTGTGTTCAGGAGGTCTGTCAACCGGCTTTCAATGTAGAAAGATAAGAATGTTCTTTGGGGTGTGTTGACCACCGGTCAAACTGAGGGAGCCTAGGGGAGCTGCCACACAGTATCCTATCTCCCTCAGCTCTCTCTGGGACAACGAATGGATGGATGGATGGATGAATGGATGGATGGATGGATGGATGGATGAATGGATGGATGGATGGATGAATGGATGAATGAATGGATGGATGGATGAATGAATGGATGGATGAATGGATGAATGAATGAACTCTCAGGAGACAATTCAAAATATTATTCCTTTCTTCGTCTCTGTGACTGCTGATGGCCCGTGTTCTTCTGGAAGGTTCTACTCACGATGACTGATGTACTGTAGTTGATTCACTCACTGAGACATACACTTACTGGAAGTCACTAAATGACTTAAATGTCAAATGGAAATGTAAGTAGACATTAGGCGATATTACGAACAATCAAAATTCTCATTTGGGCATTGAAGTATGACTAACTTTCATCTCCAAATGTGCATTTATTTAATGGCAGACAAGAAACTGAATGTAATTCAGACTGAAGATACAAACAAGTCCTTCTTATCTGTTTAGACAATTTCTAAGATACAGAAGTCAAGTATAAACACTTCTAACATTCCTGTGATACACAAAGACAAAGGAAATAAATAAAATGGTACATAGAAACCTGTCATAATGAATGAAATCTTTCTAGCATGGAATACTTAAAATAACAGATAAATGTTTAGTTTTTACAATATTGGGGTTATTCTAAAGGTATTTACAGCACATCCGTACTAAGAAGTCTGAATTCATTTCATTTCATCACTCACTTCATCATAACAATGATACACCCCCCCCCCCCCCCCCCCTCCCCAGGCAGGTCAGGCCCCCCCCCCTCCTCCCCAGGCAGGTCAGGCCCCCCCCCCCCCCCCCCTCCCCAGGCAGGTCAGGCCCCCCCCCCCCCCTCCCCAGGCAGGTCAGGCCCCCCCCCCCCCCTCCCCAGGCAGGTCAACCCCCCTCTCCTCCATCAGCCCCTCCCCTCCCTATCCAGGTCAGCCCCCCCCCCTCCATCAGCTCCTTCCCTCCCCATCCAGGTCCATGTCTACTTACCCCCCCACCCCTATCCGGGTCAGCCCCCCCCCCTCACCCCTACCCCCTCCCTAGGTAGGTCAGCCCCCCCCCCCGCCCCCCTCCCTAGGTAAGTCAGCCCCGCCCCCACCTCCCCATCCAGGTCAGGGCCCCCCCCCTCCAGAGCCCATGAACACAGTGTTGATGGGGGGCAGAGACGTCTGTCCCACCATGTCTCGTACCTCTGACGGCCCCCGGTGGGGCAGCAGTGCATCCTGGGAGTGGAACTGGGCGGGGCCTCCATACATACAGGGGGCGGAGATCGAGGACGAGATGGGAGGAGCTAGAGAAGAAACAAAACCAGAATGTCTTCACAGAAAGAAACAACATTTACTCGAATAAAATACACTAGAACATAATAGAAACTCAACCCCCAAATCAACAATGGCGGATCTGAAATCTGAGCACAGAACCTCACACATATCTGACCTACAGGAGAGTCAGAAGAAAAGTCTATCATGTGAAACATGTTGATTATGTAAAATAACTACCTAGTTATTTATCATTGTGTGAACATGTTCCGGAGCTTTCTGGTGCATAGTGGCTCCTACACATGGGTAGTGATGAGGTGAGTGCAATGTGGGTGTCTAGAAGGGTGCAATCAATCAATCAATCAATCAATTATTTAATTAATTAATTTCCTTCTCTCTCCCTCACCTCCGGTACCGTGCCCCCCCAGGGCGTCAGCCTCAGAGTAGTACCCCCCCACCCCGGCAGTCTTGCGCCCCGTGTCGTCCAGCAGGTTGAGGGGGTCGTGGACGTCGCCGTACGGTGGGCCGGGGGGCCGGAGGCTGCTGATGCTGCTGATGACGGACACGTGCTGGTCCACCATGGAGCCCAGCCGCTGGCTGTCCAGGTAACTGTTGCCATAGTACCCTGGGACCAAACACACAGAGACAGAGGGAGAGAGGGAGAGAGAGAGAGATGAGTCACATACACATTTGAGTCAACAGTCGTGACCCAATACGCTTTGAAACCCTGTACGTCACAAACGGCAGAATGTCAACAACACTGGAGACATCTATCGTTTTTGTAGACAGGCGTCAATGCTATGATTGTTAACAAAAGAGAGTCAGTGAGGTAGATAATAAACGGATTTATCTGCAAGCTTAGGGTTAGGGTTAGGGTTAGGGTTAGGGTTGGGGTTAGGGTTAGGGTTAGGGTTGGGGTTAGGGTTGGGGTTGGGGTTGGGGTTGGGGTTGGGGTTGGGGTTGGGGTTGGGGTTAGGGTTAGGGTTAGGGTTAGGGTTGGGGTTGGGGTTGGGGTTGGGGTTGGGGTTGGGGTTGGGGTTAGGGTTAGGGTTAGGGTTAGGGTTGGGGTTGGGGTTGGGGTTGGGGTTGGGGTTGGGGTTGGGGTTAGGGTTAGGGTTAGGGTTGGGGTTGGGGTTGGGGTTGGGGTTGGGGTTAGGGTTGGGGTTGGGGTTGGGGTTGGGGTTGGGGTTAGGGTTAGGGTGAGGGTGAGGGTTAGGGTTGGGGTTAGGGTTAGGGTTAGGGTTAGGGTTGGGGTTGGGGTTGGGGTTAGGGTTAGGGTTAGGGTGAGGGTTAGGGTTGGGGTTGGGGTTAGGGTTGGGGTTAGGGTTAGGGTTAGGGTTAGGGTTGGGGTTGGGGTGAGGGTGAGGGTGAGGGTTAGGGTTAGGGTTGGGGTTAGGGTTAGGGTTAGGGTTAGGGTTGGGGTTGGGGTTAGGGTTAGGGTTAGGGTGAGGGTTAGGGTTAGGGTTGGGGTTAGGGTTAGGGTTGGGGTTGGGGTTGGGGTTAGGGTTAGGGTTAGGGTTAGGGTTAGGGTTGGGGTTAGGGTTAGGGTTAGTAAACCTTGGGCCAAATCAGAACATACTGCTCATTAGCAACCGCTCAGATCATAACAGAGACGTCGGTCTTCAAAAATGTTGTCTTATGTTTACATTCTGCAGATTGTGACGTACAGACTTTCATCTATGGATGACCTATGACCCATAAGAACCACATTAATGCCCATTAATGCTTACAAAGTATTGTGTAAATGCATTGTAACAATGTAACAAGTAATAACACCTTAATAACAACACAATAAAGTAAATGTAGCATTTCTTATTAACAAGGCCGTACGGTGAGTGTAGCCATCCTTACCACTGTGTCCTGCGGCTGAGTAGACCGGTCCCTGACATCCTCCAGTGTTTAACCCACTCCCTACAGTAAAGCTGTACCCCCCGGACTCCAGCAGCTGCACCCCCTGAGCCTCCACCATCCCTGGGTCCTGGCCGGTGCTGTAGCCCGGCGTGGGCCTGGAGGACCCGTAGGACACGGCACAGCTGCTGTTGAAGTTCCCCAGGGGCTGCTCGCTGTAGGACGGGTAGCGGGGGTGGTAGCCCTGGGTGGAGCCCAGGCCGGGGGCATGGTTCTGGGCCTGGTGTCTGAACACACCCTGGTAGCCGGAGGCGGAGGTGGAGGTGGTGGTGGTGGGGTAGTACCCGGGGCTGCCGGTGGGGCCGGGAGGCTGGGGCTGGTAGAGGGTGTCTGGGTAGCCCTGGCAGGAGAGGTGGGGGGGCTGGAGGGGGAGGGTGGAGGCGGCGGGGGGGCAGGAGGTCAGGGGTCGTACGGACATGGGGGCTTGGTTGATGACGCTGCCTCTGTTCACCATGGCGGGGGAGATGGGCGGAGTCATCAGAGGGCCGCTGGTTTGGGAGTAGTCCATCTGACCTGGGGGATTCAATTCAACACAACTTTATATATACCCTCTGGGGCAAGTAGGAAGGGCATAGCCTTAATTGCCCCTGAGGTGTGGAAATGGTTTTAGCAAACACAATAACACTCCACTGTGGTTGTTAATGGAAATGGCAGCCATCATTTGAAAATTGTTTGCACTTTAAGTATATGAGCAATTTTCTCAAGCAACAATTCTCGAATCTATGTTTAATCCATCAATATCAGTCAATCAATTGTTTGCCGAAGAGGGGAATTGGTATAATGTTTAAAGTATGAAGATAGTAGTCTCGTTCCCAGACACTTCCGCCCAAACGTGTGAATGGTCTGGTGGACCAATGCCTCAAACTTGGCCTTCATTAAGCATCAATAGAAAGAGCGTGGAAAACAGACGCCTCATAGCCATTGGCTGTACTTCACATCATGCCCTGAGTGCAGTTGCCTGAGGTCACAACACAACACCTGGCGGACATCTTAGCACCTGTCATGGTGAACCCGTCTGCATCCGTCCCCTGGTAGACCGCCATGTTGGCTCCTCCTAGTCCCTGGTGATTGGCCGAGAGGGTCATGTAGGCGTGTTCCGTCAGCGCCTCGTTCTTCACAGACAGGTCATTGGTCACGGCCACGCTGGCCTTGTTTCGATTGGCCAGGAAACAGGAACTAGGAGAGGCCGTGAAGGCTGCCTTGCTGGCATCTGGAGATGATGACATCACACCTTAATGAACCAATCAGCCTGCTTTCTCTTTTCCTCCCCTCTGACTCTTTGATCTTTAGTTTGTTTTCTAAGAATCTGTTCATTCTGAAACCAACTGTCTATGCTCCTTCAACCTTCAGTTACTAATTGCTTTATTTTCCATACTACCAACAGCATTACTGTGAATTCAGTAGTAGTTCATACTAAATTAAAAGTAGTACCTGCAGTACCTGTATTTATAATAACAAACACATGCATGGCTGCAGTACCTGCGTTCCTCATGTATTTATAATAACAAACACATGCATGGCTGCAGTACCTGCGTTCCTCATGTATTTATAATAACAAACACATGCATGGCTGCAGTACCTGCGTTCCTCATGTATTTATAATAACAAACACATGCATGGCTGCAGTACCTGCGTTCCTCATGTATTTATAATAACAAACACATGCATGGCTGCAGTACCTGCGTTCCTCATGTATTTGTCCAGGAGGATCTGGAGGTCTTGTTCCTTGTCGTTGTTGAACTGGGTCTCTATGGCCAACAGGATGTACTCATCTAACAGCATACGGATCAGGTGGAACGACCCTGCGCGCGCACACACACACACACACACACACACACACACACACACACAAAATCCTCAAAATCTTTTCCATAGCTTCCGCTGAAAAGAAACTATTTCATAGCTTATTTTTCATTCCGCAGGTCTGACATGTCAAAATCATGTCACAATATTCAGGCAGTCTCTACCAACCCTCACCTGGTCCCTCAGCGTCCCCCCCCCCCCCCCTGCCCCGACCCTGGCTTCTGTTTGACCTGGAAGGTCATAGGTCACAGTCCCATCTTTTCCACCTTTAAGGTCACGTGTGGGAGAGGAGAGGAGGAGCGTGGTGGGAGAGGAGAGGACAGGAGGGGAAGGGAGGGGTAGGAGAGGGAGGACAGGAGGGGAAGGGAGGGGTAGGAGAGGGAGGACAGGAGGGGAAGGGAGGGGTAGGAGAGGGAGGACAGGCGGGGTGGGAGAGGAGAGGACAGGAGGGGAAGGGAGGGGTAGGAGAGGGAGGACAGGCGGGGTGGGAGAGGCGGGGTGGGAGAGGAGTGAAGGAGGGACGGGAGGTGGGGGAGGGGGAGGGGAGAGGAGGGAAGGAGAAGAGAAGAGGTAGGAGAGGAGTGGTCTGTCTTTACACACACAGCACGCGACACAGATAACGTTGTGTTTACATGGGGGCCGGGGCCATTATCATTTATGACTCATTGTGGAGACAATGATACACCAGCCTATAATATAATATAATATATGCCATTTAGCTGACGCTTTTATCCAAAGCGACTTACATTGCAGTGAGTGCATACATTTCAGTATAGATGGTCCCAGCGGGAATTGAACCCACAACCTAAGCGTTGTTAGCGCTGTGCTCTACCAACTGAGCCACAGAGGACCACAGCTGATGCATAAATGCTGGGAAGAGGTCTTTCCTTACCGAAGCTAGCAGCGTTGTTCAGAGTGAGGTTGTGCATGACCCTCGCTCCGAAGAAACTCCACTTCAGAAGGAAGTCCTGGGCTCTCTTCTTGATAGAGCGGCCGTTCTGCTTACCAGGCTGGAGAGAAGAGAGAGAGAGAGAGAGAGAGGGAAGAGAGAGAGAGAAAGGGAGAGAGAGAGAGAGGGGGAGAGAGAGAGGGAGAGGAGAGAGAGGGGGGGGGAGAGAGCGAGAGAGAGAGAGAAAGAGAGAGAAGAGAGGGGGAGAGAGAGACAGAGAGACATACCATTCAACACTTATTCAAGTTTAATTGGGCTGATAGGGGGATATAAAAAAGATTTGATTTCACTCCTATCTGATCTGAAAACTGCAATCTCAGAGTAGCTACTGAAACAACAACAATAGGAACAGCCACAACAACAACAACAACAACAACAACAACAGACACAACAATAACAGCCTACCTTGATGACCTTCTGCTCCACCACGGTGTCCAGCCATTCGATGAAGGACTCCACCGTCGCATTCTTCTTCAGGAGGTCCTTCAGCTCCTGGAAGACCGTGATGGAATCATCTAGAAGACAGGAAGAGAAAACAACATCCGTTTGTTTGGTTTACAGAAAGGACGGCTGGTTTTTGTTAGTTGGGTTTGTTATTTACAACTCTAAATACATTATAAAGACAATTTAAAGTGATTACAGGAAATAACATCATTCAATAGCCTATAACCAGGAATTAACGTATCCTGTAGATGTCATATTGTGTATTGTGTTTTTATTTGTATGTCCTAATAAAATGTTTATGTCACTGTCGAGAGGAAGCTTGCAAAGGAAGCATTTTATTGTACAATGTATAACTGTATCCTGTGCATATAACCAATAAACTTTGACTTGACTTGATATAAACCATATTTTGTTAACTAATTTAGTGCCGAGGGTGAATAAAGTCGCCCAAATGGTCAACATTCTAGAGTGCCAA
>NC_139671.1:1515247-1547747 GCF_951799395.1 Argentina silus | reverse complement strand
CCGTCCCTGATGGGGCTTCCAGTACTCCGTTTCATTGGCATGTTAGATGCAAGATATTAATAATAAACGAAACAAAAAATTAAAAACATTTGCAAGAACTATTACACATTATTTGGTGTCCATTTGATGCTGGCATCCTCATAAATTAACCCCCAAATAAAAACACAAAAAAATGTCCTCCAGAATTCATCTTCTCACAAGAGCAGAGAACCATCAACACTGAAACGTCCAGCGTTTTGTTTTGCCATTTTCTCCTGGAATAAGAGCAGGAAAACCGTATAGCTAATCAATAACAGGACTAATATAAAAAGTAAGAGTTGCTGTCTTTCTCTCCTCGGACCTTACAATAAAACTCTCACGGCCTCCGTCTGCTCTTAATTAAACCTGTGATGTGGCTTAAGGCCGACGTCACACCGTGATTGCCTAGGGATTCATTTATCATATTTACAGAGGACGGGGAGTAGGTTCACTTTATCAATGATTAACTAAAAAGCCATCATCTCGCCTTGCTTGATCTGGTGATGTCGGCCTACACTCGGCGCTTAAAGCAGCCAGGGAGCAACGCTGTGCAGCCTAATTTGTTAAAAGCAGAAGTTTATTGAAAGACAATGAAATGATAGACTAGGACTACTTTTATAATTTGTTCACGAGATATCAAGACGCAACAAGTGAATGAGTGATTTTTGAAGAGTAACTCAATAGTACGGCGGATGTCGCCCTCTAGTGTAGGCAAACAATAGTCCCCCCCCAATTGTATACAAAGCATAATCAATATTATGCATAATCAATATTTTAAAAGCGTATTATTCCTATATTAAAATAACACATTTTATGCTGATGAGAATTGTATTCCAACTTCATATTCCATATTTTTCTATTGGACAATGTGCTTAGCTCCAGTCCTGGTCCGGGACTGAAACAGGTGGCAGCAAATGATTCGATCAAGGTAATTTTTCTGTCCACGTCCCGTTTGACTGAACCTGCACCGCGTCCTGTCGTACAGACGGACCAAGTATTCTTCTGTGTTCTGGAATAATACGGTATTTTCACGATTTAAAACCAACTAAGGATATGTAAACCAATACATTATCTGTCACTGAATTAGCTATTTGTTTTGTTATAGCTTGGTTTATTTTGCCAACAGTGTAATCACCATACGGCGAGTTGCTAGCTGGCTGGCTCAGCAGGCTAATAAGCAAGGGAACCTTGAACGATAGCCCGCGCAAACTTCCTTCATTGTCAGTTTTTTTGCTATCAGGCTAATAATCCGTAAACTAAATCTGATTAAGTATATCAATAATATCGATTCGGCGACAGTCCATCCATCCATCATCACCTATGCTACGTATTACAAGTCGGTTGGCTAGCTAATAGTGCAAATATTCACACTATTTCCAATTTACACGTGTAGAGACTCGAGTGACACTCTTGGCATGGATTGTTTGATGTAGCTAGCAAGCTACAGACTACAGTTATATACTATAATATAATATAATACAGAGGTTTGGCCTGTTTCCACAGGAATCTCTAAATCATCCCCATTTCCAACTTTGCTGGGTCCTTTAAGTCCTCATGCAGACTATGAACTGAACGGTGAGTGTCTGACAGCCAGCTGAACCGCAGCAGAACCACTGGTGTGTTTGTCGGTGTTAGAGGACGTGTGTGTGTGTGTGTGTGTGTGTGTGTGTGTGTGTGTGTGTGTGTGTGTGTGTGTGTGTGTGTGTGTGTGTGTGTGTGTGTGTGTGGAGCTTTTCCTCAGGTCGTTTTGTTTGTAAATAGCCGGAGACTTTCTCTCCCTGTAGGTGAACTGTCCAGGTGACATGAGGGTCCCCTCTGCTGTTGACAGGTGAAACACTGTGCAAACCAAGTCTTTGTCGAAAGGTAAGCATCTAAAGTGTGAGCCTACACTGTTAGGTAAGAAATAGGTTACCTTAATATATACCTCATCTGCATAAACGTCTTATCAGCAGATGTTTCTGGCGAGTCGGAGTGATGGAAGATCTTCTCTTTGCATGCTGTAAGCCTACATACTGGATGTTATTGGAAATTCAGACTTTGGGCCTCATGCAGGAAGCGATATACGAACAAAGTTCCTCATATTTTTGTTCGTATCCACGATTTGGTGTTATTTTGTTAGTACCCATTGATTTGTGTTTTTTTATTTGAGGTAATCTCTTAGGTAAGAGAACATTTTACGAATGGTCGAGAGCAAAAAAACATCATTGTATTCACAGTCCACAAATTGTTTGTCCAACGCAAGGAAACATTCGTTTTAAATCTGAGGAACATAAAAAAACCGCATGAATATCATATAATAATCACATTTAGATTATCATATATTTTAGAGTAATTATAATGATTGGATTATTAAATTCGTGGGCTAAAGAAATACTATTGGTCCATTGATCCCAATTAAGACTATAAAAACCCTTGGATGATATTGCGTGCGTTCAGCTTCAGAATGGCGTACATACTGCTGGCCATCCAGGCCTTATGCAGAAAACGCGTTTTTAGAGATAGCACAGATCTATTTGATTTGACGGATGAATGGCTGCTGAGCTGTTTCAGATTGCCAAGAGCACTACTTTTAGATTTGTGCAATACTCTGGAGCCTCAATTTAGGCGAAACACACGTCGGTCAAATCCCGCGCCTCCACACCGGCCCTTGTGTAGTGTTTAGGGGGCGTTACCAACGGTAATAACAAACAATCTGCCACGCGCCTCCAATGTACGACCATCATTCAGCACACCTGGTAGGAGCAGATTAGCATGGTTGAGAACATTTGGTCAGACATTTAAGAGAATGTTGGTGCGTGAGGCCCATTGAGTGTATTGATATTGTATTATTATTGTGATGTTACTGTATTTTCGGTATTCTGTGTTTTGTATGAGGAAAGTTTGAGAGTAAGAATTTCATTGAACTGTCATCCCAGGCAGTACACTACAATCAGGGGAGGCTGGTAGAGGTAGCATTATAATGAGCCCGTCCTCCGATTTCTACCTCCACCAGCCTCCCCTGATGATAATACAGCTTTGAAACTTGAAACCAGGACCTGGATTAGTGTGAATAATGCGTGCCTCTGCTCGGCTGAAACTGAGATATGCATACATCCCAGCCCTCTAGGTATGGACCTCTGCTCTGAAGATAAAGCCACATAATGTGGCTTTAGAATTTAGAATTTTAATTAAGTGTTTTTTTAATTTTATTTCAGGAATGTGCCTCTTGCTGCTGCAATGTTGCCCAGACTGGCTTCAGAAAATCTAAAGTAAGTTGAATATCAGCAGTCATGCCCTGAATTAGAACAACTATCTATGATAGCTGCCTGTAATTAGACATGTGAAGCATGAATCTTAAATTCTTCTGATGTTCTGCTGTGTTCAGGAGGGCACATTTCTGTCCAATCCCATCATCACTAACAACAGAGGCATTCCATTTAGATATTACGCAGTAATGGAGCTGAGCAGTGTTGTTATTCCACAAGTGGAATAGAGACTGTTCAGAAACTGTCACACCACTATCTGATTACAATAGGCTATCACTAATTACTTTGTACTTACAAAGGAATACTAAATTACATGAGCAGCAAAACATCACTCACCTTCTGGGTTTTGTGATTTCATGTGAGTGTTGATTTGCACAGGGTAATAAAGATTAAAAGCAAAAGTATGGTTTTATTTCAGTTATGAATTGGTTAGGGTTTATCATTTAAGCTAATGTAACATAACTCTATTCTAAAAGGTAGCCTACAATGTAGCACCTCCCCTTTGTTTTACACCATAAAGTACATTTTAATGTAGCCTATAAGCTATTGCTTAGAAAGATAACCCAAATTGTCAACATTCTAGAGTGCCAAGGGTGACTTTATTCACCAACAATGCATACATTATGATGCTTCATTTTGTAGCCAATCAAAGTATTGTTGCTAGGTAAACACCACATAGAACACTTGGCACTCTAGGTGGTGAGTGTTCCGGAACTCTTTGGCAGTTGGTGAGCTAGAGTATTCTTGATTCTAGTTCTGGTAGACAAGTAGTGTGCCAAATCCCTTTTAAGACTAATAGTAACATGTGAGATGAAAGCAACCTCCAGATATACAGAACAATATAGAGAACACAATAAATTGTGGGGTTTTCAAGAAATATTCCCATCTTTTAATTAATAAAAGCTATTGTTGTTCTTTCTAGTTCTAAGGAGGAGTCCCGCCTCTCCAGGCCATGTGCTCTGTGGCCCGTGGAACTGACGTTAACCCACGTGGACTGCAATCCTGAAGATACTCTGGTACATTTCCAGGGCCAATACCTCACACTATGTGAACTGGACTACAACATACTGCAGGTGGAGATACAGAATGCAGCAAAGACCAAGGCCGCTGTGGAGGTAGGGGAGCTCTGTCTGGTGGAGGATGCCTTGTCCAGCCGCTGGTACAGAGGAAGGGTTCAAAACAAACAGGGAGATGTGTGTGACGTGTTCCTCATTGACCATGGAAATGTCCTGAGTGTTGATGTCAGCCACGTGGCCACAGCCCTGGATCAGCTATCCATGCTCCCCCCGAAGATAGTCTGTGGTTTCTTCGCCAACGTGTTACCATTACGAGACCACTGGGATTCCCTGTCGGAGAGGTACTTCTCGTCCTTGATTGGAAGCAATGTTAAAGGATACATCCAGGCCCTCCTTCCTCACAAAGTCCTCATACTCGATGCCCATGACATCAACAGGGAACTCTTCAGACAGCGGCTTGGAAAGCATGTGGACACAGACACGTTCCTTCTGCTGGTCAGAATGCTGACAGAGGCACCTCTCAAACAGAGCAGTGAACCTGTCCCAGACCTGTTGATTGAAAAGTCAGTGGGACAAGAGTTTTCTTTCAAACCGTCCAGCCTGCAGGGTTTTGAGGATATTCTGTCGTCTTGCGGCCCTAAGCTGACCGCCGGTAAACGAGTGAAGGTTAGAGTAACCGCTGCAGTGTACCCTGGGACGTTTTACTGCCAAATGACCAGTATGGCGAAAGATCTCCAAGTGATGTCAGAGAAATTGGCACTGTCGTGTGAGTCGAGGAGCAAAGACCCCAGTAAAAAGACTGTGGAGAATCTGGGCTTACTCTGCTCAGTCAAGGGGAAGGATGAGACGTGGCATAGAGGCTTTGTGCAGTTCCTCCCCGTAAACTCTCAAGTGAGAGTCTTATTTGTTGATTATGGGTTCTGTGAGTCTGTCAAAGTTGAAAACGTCCTTCAGCTCCCAGCAGATTTTCTCTCTACACCAATCATGGCTTTCCCGTGTGCTCTCGCCTGTCTGGATGGCCAAGATGAAGCTGTGAAGACCCAGCAGCTGAGTTGGCTGAAGAAGGGGTTGCTGGGTGGGGTTTTGGAGGTTGAAATCGAAGGCTTCGACAAAGGGCAGAATCTCTATTCTGTCACAGTGTTCAGTGCTGAGAACCATCCCGCTGTGGAGGCGGGGCCAAGTCAAGACGCCGCTGAACAAAGAAAGTGTGATTTTGTTTCTGAAAGCGAGCAAATTTTGCCATATTACAGCCATCTGTATTACGAGACCGCAATGGTCCAGGTGCTGGATAATTCCCGCCATGTTGAGAAAATGCAAGAAGATTCCGTGTTTGAGGCGTATATAGAACATGTCCTGAACCCAAACAATTTCTGGTTGAGAACACAGAAACGCAATCATGACTTTGACGAGATGATGAACAAAATGGCAGAATATTACAGTCAAATAAAGCTGGACGAAGAGGTTCTTGAGGATCCAGAACCCGGTGCTTTGTGCTGCGCGATGTTTGAAAAGGACATGCATTACTACAGAGCTGTAGTGACAGACACTCTTGATAATGGAGCTGAAGTATTTTTCCTTGATTTTGGAAATACTGAAAAAGTACCACACATGCTGATTAAGAAGCTCCCAGACAAGTTTGCCAGCGAACCACCGTTTGTCCTGAGTTGTTCTCTGGTGAATGTTTTACCAGTGGGTGATGTTTGGACGATCACTTCGACCGACTACTTCAGAAGAGCAGTGTCCAACAAAGCTCTACTTGTGCATGTTGTCCACATGGGGAAAGATCGATATGTTGTTGATCTGTATGTGAAGGAAACTCCAAACGACAAGAGCATTTCAGAGCTCTTGACCAAGGCACATCAAGCAGAGTACTGGAAATTCACTCCCTCTGAGCCGGCCATTAAAGGGAAAGCGAGGCAAAACAAAATGGCAAAACAGAAAGTCTGCCAGAAAAGACCCGTCCAAAAAAATGGAATTTGCACAAGTGGAGCATCAGAGCGCCATGTCAGTGTGCCTACGGTGGAAAACAGACACTGTGTTATCACAAAGACGCCAAAAGAGATGGTCCCAGATGTTGCGTTCAAAGCACAGACATTCAAGCTCGGAAGTGAACTGTCTGTCCATTGCTCTCACATCGCCTCCCCCTCAGATTTTTCGTGCCAGCTGCAAAGCAAGAGATCCACCTTGGACAAACTGATGGATGAGATGCAGCGGTATTATAAGACACACACAGTCCCAGTGCAGCCAGGGGTTTCCTGTTGTGTGGCTAAGGCCTCAGATGATGGCAGGTGGTACCGGGCCTGCATTATAGGGGCACAGAAAGACTACGTTGAAGTGGTATTTGTGGACTATGGTATGATTGTGAGAGAGCACATACGCAATTTTCAAGCGATATTGCCAGAGCACCTTGAACTGGAAGGCCAAGCGTTCAGATGTAGTCTCTATAACTTGCCTGTTGAGGACAGCCATGGTGGGTGGAGTCCAGAGGCATGTGATGTGCTGAAGGAGTATGTTCTGGACCAGTCCTTTAACCTGACATGCAGCATAAAGTCTCACCTGCATGTGAAAAACAAAGGCCGATCCAACGTGGTTGATCTGTGCACCACTCACAACAGTGCAGCCAAGAAGCTTTTGGAAAGAGGTCTTGCAAGAGAAATGGGAAGCCCTATGCAGCCCCTGCCGTGTGTACGCCTGGACTCCTTTGTCTATGATTCTTTTAATCTGAAGAGCGGCAGTGAGGAGGTGCTGTATGTCACACACATGTGCAGCCCATGGGAGATGTATTGCCAGCTAGACAAAAACAGTGACATCATTGAGGAACTGATGGAGAAAGTTACAACGGAAAGTGAGGAAATACTGCGTGCCAACGCTGCAGCTCTTGTGGGGAAACTTTGCCTGGCAAAATACTATGATGGCAAATGGTACAGGGGCGTGGCTTGCCGTGTTCCGTCACCCCTTCATCTCGGTGTGTTTTTTGTGGACTATGGAAACACGTGCGTTGTTGAAAAAAGCAATGTCATGTCTATTCCAAGTGAATCGTCAGATTTACTGTTCACCCCCATGCAGGCCTTAAGATGCGGCCTCTCACAAATCTCAAAGGAGGAAGACTTTGCAGAGGTCAACAAGTGGCTGGAGATGTCCGTTCTCAACAAGCCGCTCCGAGCTGTAGTCGTCGGAAAGAATGAGGATGGGACTTTTGCTTTTGATTTATTCGATGAAAACGTTAGCATAAATGAGAAAATCAAGCAGTTAATTGCAAGTCAACAACCGAAGGAGAAGAACATCATCAGGTTAAGTCATGACAGCACCAAAACAATCAACAAAAAAGACCACAAGCATTTTAGATTCCCCGGTAAGGGAAGTACGTGCTACAGGGACAGATATCAAAAGAGGCACTATTCAAAATGTTCAAAAAGAAGACGGTCACAGAAGGAATGTCATATAGAGAGTAAGAGAGAAAAACTGGTAAAATCCGAAGAAAACACAGACAGAAAAATAGATCGGAGATGCGGAGAACACGACACAGACAATTCCTCAAAACTCCCTTCAGGATCCATTGAACTGCCACAACTTAAAAATCTCCCCAGCACTACAAGATCAGCAGGATTCAGAGGTCTGGGGTTCGTTTCCCACATTGACACAGTCAACAGCTTCTTTATCCAAATGCAAGCCGATGAACAAACCATATTGGACTTGGGGGAAGACCTCAACTCAGAGCTGTTTAAAGACACCATGGGAAACAACACTCAGGAACTGAGGATCAATGACCTTGTAGCAGCTGAATTTGAAGAGGATGGAGCGCTCTACCGTGCAGTTGTGAGAGACACTGCCATTAGTGGTCAGTTCAGAGTAGAGTTTGTTGACTATGGAAATACAGCAGTTGTGGGGAAGGATAAAACTTACTTTCTGACACACAAACATCTGTCCCAGCCTAGACTAAGCATACCATGCACCCTGCTAAACACGGACTCTTTTGAAAGTGATGCATATTTCACAGAGGCTGTAATGGGAAAACCTCTCATGGTTGAATTTTGCAGTCGTTTTGGGGCTCAGTGGGAGGTTGACATTGAGATCCAGGATGCCTACCCAACCCAAGCTGATGATGGCACTGCCGTGACTGAAAATGAGGAGGCCGTGGCCTGGTCTGAAAGTCCTGCTGACCCGGAGATCAAACAGCCAGCCTGTCAGTTAAGTTCCTTAGCGGTCACAGAGGAGGAGTCAAATACAGAGTCTGGGGGGGTGATGATCTTCACTGCTCAAGGTGAAAAGCTCTCGCTTAAAGTGTCTTCTACCACCATGATGTCTTCTCATTGCCACCAACATGGCACTGGCAGGCACCACCACAGCAGACTAGCCAGCAGAAGCACTTCTAGTCCACCTTGTGAGGTGACCTTTGAACCCTCAGCAGAGCTAGTGAAGGAGACCGTGATTCCACCTCAGAGTATCAGCTTCGGGCAGACAGAGTGCGGGACTCTTTTGTCCATCTTGGAGAATGGAGATCTTTGCGTGAGAGTTAACAGGAGCACAGAAGAGTTCACTGTTCTTGAAAATCTCTTAGTTGAAAAGCAAAGCCAATGCGAAATCATGTCTGAGGAGGATGTCAAAGAAGGACTTCAGTGCTTGATAAAATCAACCAAAGACAACCAATGGTACAGAGCAATTGTGCAACATGCATCTGCTGACCAAGGAGAATACAGAGTATTCCTTCTGGATCATGGCACTACAGAGGAAGTCCCCGCTAACTGCATTAAAGAGCTTTGTAATGACCTCAAGCAAATTCCTGTGCAGGCAGTTTTGTGTAAATGGAATGGCCCTGGTCTCCCCACACAAGGGGACGAGGCTTCTAAGATAATGAAGGAAACTCTCAAAGCAATGGTGGGAAAGGACATCAAATTCATGTTTGTTTCTTACTCCGATGCCGACAGCCTGTGGATGGTGGAAATCATGATGAACGGGCTATTCCTCATCCAACAACTGAGAACGGCATCACAACAACAACAACAACCTACTGAAGAAAAAGCAACCCCGGCAAAGGCTTGCGCTGCGACTGTGACCGAGGGAGAGTCTATCCTGGATGACAGGCCTCTCCAGAGGCTCTTCCTGGCCCCAGTGAAGATGGATCAGGGCTACTCGGGCTTTGCAGCCGCAGTCACCACCCCGTGGGAGTTCTACATCGTCCTCGAGGACCTGCTCCTCATCATGAACGCCGTGTCCACCGTCCTCCACGACCTCCCGCAGGAGATGCCGGCGTTGCCCGAGGCTCACCTTCTCCCCGGGTCGAGCTGCCTGGTGAGGTCCGACACCAAGAACAGATGGTGCCGAGCGGAGATCGTACAGGTGGACGGGACAGCAGCGCTGATCAACCTGGTGGACTATGGCCACTGTGTGAATGTACCCTACGCCCGTCGCTCGGAGCTGAGACAACTCCCCGAACAGCTGACCCGGCTGCCGAAGGTCACCTACCCATGCGTCCTGAGAGGAGTTAAGCCGATCAGAGGGGGGCAATGGACGGACGAGGCGGTCGTGTTCTTCCAGGAGTGCATCTGTCAGAAGAACCTCCAGATATACTTCCGGCAGTACATCTCCGAAGCACACTGGGAGGTGGACCTCGTGGCCGACGGCGTCCATGTCGCCAAAGAGCTGGTCGACGCCGGACACGCCGACTACATCGACGTCATGCTCAGACTCCGGTTCCGGAACCCTGCAGAGAGAACGGCCAGAGCTGAACCTGAAATGTCACCCGATAGGACGGACACGCCCCTGGGGAGAATGAGGAGTGACAACGCTGTCGGCCTAGAGGGTCGCAGGTCACCAGAGAGCTTCTGGGGACAAAGAGGTGAGAGGTCGTCTTCTGACCCGGACTCTGAGGAGAGGGAGAGGACAGACCACACCACTGAGGGAGTGGAGAGGATGAGACGAACTAACACCATGTCAGGAACAACACCATGTGAGTGTCAACTTCTTATTTTTCATTTTCTGCTGTATAGTAACGCTGTAATTACTCTACAACGTTGTTATTACATGTTGTCACACACAGTAATTGAATGTTGTATTGTGATTTGCAAAATATTTATGTTCGAGATGTAGTAGGATTACGGTAAACGACTCTCAACTAAATGCAAGCAATATTAAAAGGTAATTGCGTGTTCTCTTCAACTGCACATTTTTCCCACAGGTGCCCTGATGTAAGGATTGACTACTACTGATGACTTTCAGCGAGAGCTGGTTCATATCAGGGGTAAATACATACTATTGATAAGCAGTACTGTATGTGGCTTGCTATGTATTACATTGGCTGTACAGTGATGTGTGTAACACCTGTCATTTGAAGTGTAGTCTTCACTCAACACCAACAGTGCCATTGTACCTCAGGATAGTCAGATATGTGTGTCTATCATGTTTACATCCCACTATTTATGTTCTTCATCCTAAAGGTGTGAAGCGTCAAGGACAACAAAGCTACTCCACCACACCACCATCACCATCACCTCCACCACACCACCTCCATCACCACCACCACCATCACTACTACTACCACCACCTCCATCACCACCACCATCACTACTATCACCTCCATCACCACCACCATCTCCACCTCCACCTCCATCACCATCACCATCACTACCACCCAACAACAGATTATACATCTTTTTATCTCTGACAATTGGACTTTTTTCCAATTAGAGTCCAAGCATGGGTATCTTAAATTATCTACATTAAGATTACAAGTATGATGTCATCTGCATTGGAGTATATATGATAGGAAACCAAAGCACTGCACATACCGTTACCGTACCGGTATATGTTTTTTGATTGATATAATCACATTTTTACATTTCTGCTTTAATGTAAGCATCAAACTTTGATATCCTGTTAAATACTAGTTTGCCTTAGTTGCTACTGTTTTAGCACCAGTACTGAACGTTTTCAGGAATGTTCATCGAAGGGTTAATGTTTTGAGATTCTGTTTTATTAGGTTGTAATGCTGTACCCTAGTGTTGCTATAGCAACATGGTTTATACAGTGTTTGATAGTGTTATTTTGTTGTGGTAAACATGTATGCTTTAGTATTTTAATAGAATACAGCTGATGTATCACATGCATTATGTTTTGCAGGAGACGTTTGTCAAAAAAAAAAAAAAATAGAATATTGACAACTGTTGATCATGGTTTGTATGTTTCATGGTTTGTCATGTTTCTCATTGTAATACTGAATTCACCTTTTCAAAGCAGATGGAGGACCTATTTTACAGTTCCATACGTTCTCATGTAAGTCTTACAGTATGTGTAAATGATACCATAAAACAGTTTGATGGTTAATATACTTTATTTTGTCTTTGCTGATGGTTAAATTGATGTTGGATCATACAAATAAAAGGTGATATTGTGGCATTTGTTCTGAGTGAGCTTATTCATTCTGTTGTGTTGATTTCCAGGAAACTGCAATTACGGACGGTTGTATCTCAAAAAACTGTTGTCAGAAGTGGGATTCGAACCCACGCCTCCAGAGGAGACTGCGACCTGAACGCAGCGCCTTAGACCGCTCGGCCATCCTGACTTGTAGTTAGAACCATGAATGTACGTAAATATGTTTTTATTTACCTCGATTTTAGAAGAAGCTGTTTAAGCCCTTACGTTAACTAACGTAGCTGGATATCTAAGAAAGATTGTGGATCGGCCGACAGGGCAGTTCAGTTTCTACTCCGTATGCGCTAAGCTACCCAGATAACTTGCAGCGTTACGGTGCCACTTCACCCAAACAAATACATTCTTGCCTCCATCTCGTATGCCTCCATTTCTCCATAATTCGTGTTATTTTTATGGGGGAAAAGACGATGAGTGCTGGACCGTCGTCCACGCTGCCTCTCGCCGTCTCCAAACCCTTTACGATCTCTGTCCAGCAGGAGGCGCTATAGCGCCACAAAAGTATTTTCAACTCATAAACTTCCGTATGTGTCTATCTATTTTTTTTCTCCCCCCCCCCAACGATTAATCTTACAAGTTGTGGGGCTCCAATATCTGACTGCAACCTAATATGTTCTCCCTAAACAGGTACTGCCAATAGCAGAATAAAAAGAATTCACGAATTCACCATATTTTACCCATACTCTAGTATCAAGATCAATTCATCATCATAAAGTATTCAAATTGTGTTATATTTATATTGATGAGACAACATTAACACATCTAGTTTTAGAGGTAAAATGTGTGAAATTCATTGGGAATATTCTATAATCTATACAAAATGTACACAGCTTCAGGCATTTTGTAAAATCTGTATTTATTAATGATTTACAAAAGGCTAACATGAAACCATTTAAATGATTCAAATTTGTAACCTAAAATGGGAAATGAATGAATTAATGAATGCGTATACATGTAATTTCAGTTAACATCAGAGCAGAAACAGTTTGATGATGTCACCGTTGTTACTTTATGCATAAGTCAGAGTTACCATGGTAAAGATTCCATGTTCTCCTGAAAAACAATATTTACACTCAAGATGGAGTCACTCACACAAACAGGAAGCAGTGGCGGAAGTGATGTGGGTGGGGGGGGGTTAAGACTGGCGAGATTAAGTACTTCCTGTAAATCATAATGTATACTTCCCAAATACCGGTTCCCAAATTACAGTATAGGTCCCAAATGTATTCCATTTTTGTTCCAAGTTTCCAATAGAATGCTTATACAGTTTAAATAAACAGGTTCTGTCAAGTACATTTACATTGGAAGGTTCAAATAAACACCTGCTATGGAAACAAGGTTCTTTACTTTTAATTTTTATTAGCATTTTTGAACTGAAATTGAAGTCATTTTTCATCATCAACACAAGCTTTCATTTATCCTCATACTGGCAATGTACTGTATTAACAGGTCAAATTTCACACAACTCTGCAAATGTCTAAATTCAATTCAAACAAAGAAAATCAATACTAAAAAGTGGAAGGGGGAAAATAGAAAATATTAAAAAACTGATAACTTCCCCATTGACAGTGAGAACCAAAAGGAAGGAAGTTCACTGTATCAATTTCCTACATCACGCTTGTATAAAATGTCCTGATCAATAAAGTTCTGAACCGTTTGTATCTGGAAGTGACACCGAATGTGAGAGACTGTCTGCTACTCGTGAGAAGTGATCATTCTGTCTGGAACGACAGATATTTACAGTGTGTGTGTGTGTGTGTGTTTGTGTGTGTGCACGCACTCAGGAGGGTCTCCATCAGGACCCAGTAAACCAGTTTATAAAGGTGGAAGTGAAGTCATAGAATCTTCCAGATCAAAAACGAAAAACCCACATTCTATAATGGAATGAAGAAGAACACAGTGTATGGCAAACCAGAATGGACAAAATTACTCTATTTCAATAAATCACTGAGCAGAGGAGGAAGTCGTTAACTAAAAGATTGGTCTGGTATATTCGCTTGGGCATTTATTTAAACAAGAAATTAAAAGTGTGGAAAATATGTAATGCAGATAGAGCATAAAATAACACCATAAAATATTCCACATTACAGTAAGCTATTAAAAAAAATAATTAAAATGAGCAAAATTCTTTCTTCATCCCTAACCCAAGAACCATTTTACAAACAAAAATATATCCCCCTTCATGTGATTTTTCAAATGTTGTCTTTCTTACTAGTATAATTAAAACATTTTTTTACAGTGCTTTATCATAATATATCTTTGATAGTTTAAGAGGGAAGAAGAAATTAAGCCATAAGAGTCTGTCTCCTATTGCAACGATACATCTAAATCGTACGTAATGGTCCAGGGATTCAATAAAAACAACACAAAAGGAAGAAGACTGTCAGTCCGTCGGGAACCAATCGCTGGCTCTCTCTCAGGTCACAGGGGGGAGGGAGGGGAAGGGGGGAGGGGGGATGGGAAGGGTTGGAAGAGTCCAGTCCAGTGGGGGTGGGGCTAGGTGCTCGGGCCGACTAGGGACCCCAGTCCAGTCCAGTCCGGTCTGGTCCAGTTGTACTATTTCGTATTGAGTTCGTTCTCCAGCTCCATGAGTTTGCGCGAGGCCTTGACCTTGTTGGACACCTCCTTGCCCTGGGAGAAGAGGCGTTGCCGTTCCTTAAACGTCAGGCTCTCTGGGGGGGCTCCGGTTATCGTGTTCTCCTGCTCCTGACCACCGCTGACACACAACAACACCGCCGTCACATCACTGACCAGAACATCTCTCGTCTCTCATATATACATACACACACAAAAACCTTATTATAATATAATTATATAATGTTTTTAATATATATAGAGGGAGGGAGGGAGAGGGAGGGAGGGAGGGAGAGGGGGAGAGGGAGGACTACCATGGTAACCACCACAGGTACAAAGGGAGAGAAGAACGGAGGGGGAGAGGAAGGCAGGGAGAGAGAGAGGGAGGGAGAGAGGGAGGTGGTCCTCACCCTTTAGGCCACTTGTCTCTTGGGTCCTTGTAGACCTCTCCTGATCCTACAACCCCTGTTGTGTTTCCAGTGTACGAATTAAATCCTGCTGTCACGATCGGTCGGGGAGATAAGAGCATATTCATCAGTCAGCAACACAGGTTTACCACCGCACCAGGAGGTCGACAGGTTAAACCCAGTACAGGACATTATTATTGTTACCGAACAGCTGCTGGGTACTCAACATGATCATCATAGCATTTTAGCTACGGCTTAAGAACTTTTATTTAATGACTTTTACCAACTTCATACATCCACACCAATACAAACTTAGAACACACAACGCTATGGACTGTGACACAACATTGTCTCAATTACATAATAATAATAGTAGTAATAATAATGATAATAATAGTAGTAGTAGTAGTATAAGTGTGGCCCTGTCACGGTTCTCAGGACTCCACCTATGTACAGCTGTACCCAGCAGCTTTCCAGTCATCCAACCGCTACCACATGTTGTGTTTCCACAGACCAGAACACAAGCTGAGGACTAGAGAAGCCAGGCAGCGTTAGAGCATTCCCACAGCGGCGCGTCTGAAGCAACGGTCTGTGGAAGGAGGGGGTGGAGTCAGAGGTGGAGGTCGACCGTAGAAACAACGTAGTTCCACCCGGGTGACACCCCGTCTTAACTCATTCAGTGCCGAGGGCGAATTAAGTCAACATTCCAGAGTGCCCAGGATGGCTACTGGAACCCTCTGGATGTTCCCCGGGGACCTGATCAGAGGCCTCTAGGGCCGTGATGAGGTCGTAACCCCTGACCCCGCGGTGACCTCCACCTCTGACCCACCTGACGTAGGCGTTAATCTGTAGGCTCACGTGTCCGTGTGTCTGTCTGTCTGTCTGTCAGCACCAAGACCGGACTGGTCCAGTCCAGTCCGTCTGTCTGTCAGGGCCAAAACCAAAACCGGAGAAGACCCGTAGGTCCTGGCGTCTCTCACTAACCCACCCAGAACTGAGAGCTGAGGTCCAACATCCACACCAGCGTACCACAGAGTGAAGCAACGTGTTGGCCCTGCACACCAAGCCAGGGGAGGCTGGCTGGAGGTAGAAATCGGAGGACGGGCTCATCGTAATGCACGGAACGGAATGAGGAATGGTATCAAACGAGAGACATATCTCGTGGTATCTCTCTGGTCGTGGTTTGATACCATTCCGTCTCCATTCCGTTCCATGCATTACGATGAGCCCGTCCTCCGATTTCTACCTCCAGCCAGCCTCCCCTGCTCTGAGCAGTACGGTAGTGAAGACATTGAGACGGAGCCTGTGGCTAGCGAGGTACCTTCCCCTCAACCCACCGGTTGTGTTCCAACAGTGAGTCTGTGTGGAAGTCCGACCAGAGTCCAAATGCATGGTGGTTCCTTAGATCTTAGTTTGGAATGGAATGAGCTGGGGGGGGGGTCGGGTCAGGGTCAGGGCAGACATGGACACATGGACACGTGTGTGAACCGGGTCAGAACTTCAGTCACTGGCAGGGTCCAAACACACTCTGGAGCAGAACAGAACTACGGGACACTAGAGATATCCAAGGTTGACACTTGACTGGTACAAGGGGAGGCTGGAGGAGGTAGAAATCGGAGGACGGCGGCTCATTGTCATGCACGGAATGGAATGAGGTGTGTTTGTGTTTTGATACTGTTTCATATTCCGGTCCATGCATTACAACGAGCCCGTCCTCCGATTTCTACCTCCGCCGGCCTCCCCTGGCTGGTAGCTATCCAGGCTCTGTCCCTGAACCTTCGGCAAAACAATACAAAGAACAAAGGCCTTTCATGGCCAATCTCATTCTCCTAAGAAGCCAAGCCTCAACTTACACTTTGGCTCCGAACGGACGTTAAGAATTGTTTGTACGAGCCATGAATAACGTTTTTCTTTCGTTTGGAAGGGAGGCACAAATACCTTGACGGCTCCAAATATTCACGTCCGTTGGATCCTGCTGATGTTCTTCAAGATAAAGGAGAACATGAGGTGGGATCCGGGCCTTCTCATTGGCTACGAAAGCCAGACTATTGAACTAATATCATTATGTTAATATCAGCCAGATGACTATATAATCCAATTGTATTATTACGTTAATAGAATTCAGACAGTCAGACACTGGTCTCTCTATTGGTTGTGGTCTTTACATGTTTGGTCTTTTGGATGTGTACCAGTCTCAGAAACAGAATAAAGTATGTATTATAATAAATAAATAATAATCCGATAGATCTCCCATCAGAAAGCTGTGTTGCCCTGGTGTTGTTTTCACCCTGCCAGTGATGTCATCCGTCACCTTGTATTCAGGTCAAAGGTTAAAGGTCGGGAGGCCAGAGGTTCAGGTGGTGATTGGGCACCTGAACCACCGCATGGCCTTCTGGGAGATTGAGTACGGGAGGTAAGCAGTGGAAGACCAGGTGACAGATGGACGGACGGGTAGAGAGGAACAGCTACAGCAGACAGACAGACAGATGGAACATAGACACACAAAGCCAAAAGACAGACAGACACACAGACAGGATGGGTCGGACAGACGACAGTTTGATGGTGGAGCTTCGTTGAACGCAGGACCCTTTACGTTTCTGGATACTATTCCATGTTGTTTTCACATTCAACATGATTAAACATAAACTGACAAACAGTCAACTAGACCAGGTCTTGTGGCCAGATGAAGGCTCCACCACTGCAGACAGACAGACAGACAGACAGACAAAGAGGAGTGAACACAAACATGAGCTTTGAGAGCAGAGCAGAGCAGAGCAGTAGTACAAGTAGTAAAAAGCAATGGATGTTCAGCCGAATGTTGGTGCTAGTGTTGGTTAAGCATAGGGATGAGTTTATCCAGCGCAGGGATGCCTGCAGGGGGGGAGGGGGGGTGGGGGGGGGCTGCATATTTGGTTGATGTTGGATATGGTTAGTGATTGGTTCCTCAGTTTGAGTGAGAAATGCAACACATCTTGGCCTCATTCATACTGGGGGGGGGGGGGCAGGGGTGTGTGTGCAGGTGTTGCATGCAGGGACACATCCTGTTAGACTGTGTTGCATTACTGGCATCTGTTGTCCCTGGCTGTTTCTCAGACGAGTAGGCATGATGAATATCATTCAGCTAGGCGGTATTTATAAATGTCACAAATCGCAAATGTCTTCTAAGCTGTATCGGACCCCATTGTGACTCAGGACTACATTTAAACTGTATAGAATAGAGAAAACATCTGACCCTTTCGTTCTCACTAAGACGTTTAAATTGCTGTGCGCTAAATGTATCTATGGTATAGGATATTTTCCAAAGTCAATGTGCTCGCAAAGTTTGTCATTGTACAGTTTACAAGCTGGATCCTGTGCATATGACCAATAAACGTTGATTTTATTTTGTGTACAACTTCTGATAGTTTTATCTTTGGCCAGTAGATGGCGCCACATGCTTGTAAACAAGGACAACGTGCCACAGGCTGAAGGGACAGAAATTGACCATAGTCTGTCCTCTAACGTCAGAGATGTTTGACCTTTCACCTTTGAAACAGCCACAGACAAGGAGGACGCCCCACTCAACAGATCATTTCCCCTTCGCCAAGTGTGTGTGTAAAGAGTGGCTCATCTATGGGTCAGCGCAGTGAGAGAGTGTGTGTGTGTGTGTGTGTGAGAGTGAAGCCAGTGCCTCCTTCCCTAAAGCCAAGCCCACCACCATGAAGCATGGGCCTGGGGGCCGCGGGCGGGGCGGGGTGGGGTGGGGGGGTGACAGGCCACACCCCCCACAGCACAACCAGACACACATGGGCGGGCAGAGCGACAACACCAACAGTACTATGATTGGTCAGGATCTGGAGTGACAGCGAATCACGAGGGAGGGTTTGATTGATCGATTGCTTTTTCTCGCTAGGACGACGATGATTGGAGGAAGAGTGAACGGGGGCGGAGTGAGGAGGACAGAGGAAATTTGAACAAACAAACAAACAAAAACAAAAATACGGAATCTGATTTGCTAGAGGAGAGGAGTGGGAATTTCAAAAAACGACAACACAAAAACACTGATTGATGAGGGAGGGACAATCGACTGACTACTTGATTGACAGTTACGGATCTAGTGGATATCGAGACAGAGAGAGAGTGAGAGAGAGAGAGAGAGAGAGGGAGGAAGGGAAAACGGAAGCTAGAATGCTTCACTACTGAAAACTGAAAAAACAGGAACACAAAAATAACACAATACAAAAAAAAAAAAGAAAAATACATGAACGAGTGAATGAATAAATGAATGTAATGGAGGTATGGAGGGGGAGCCTTCGGGAGGGTCTCTCCTCTCCTCCTCCTCCTCCTCTCCTTCTCTACCTTTCGAGTTGGAAGACAGGATGAAGCTGGGTTTGGCGGGGGTGGGAGGGGCCTGCCCTGCTGTGGCCTTGGCAACAGTACTGTTGGCGTTGACAACGGGCGGCTGGAATGAGCTGGACAGGAAGTACCCATCTGAGACGGGGCGGGGCTTGCGCGCGGGAGGCGGCGGCTGCGGCTTGTACGCCGCGGGGGGCGGGAGGTCGCCGTACGACTTCCTGGTTGCGGAGAGCTTAACCTGACCTGATAGGCCAGCGGCCGGCTCCTCCTCCTCCTCCTCATCCTCAGCGTAGGAGACAAACTTGGCAGTGAACAGGGTGTCAGGGGAGACGACCTGCGTTTTGAGGTAGGAGGTGTTTCTCTGAGGGGGGGGCGGGGGGGCGTTAGTGGTGGAGGATGAGGCGGGTGGGGTGGTGGTGGTGGTGGAGGGGGAGGGGGGGGGTGCGGGTGCAGGTGCGGGAGGCGGGGGGGGCTGGTAGTCCCGGGGGAGGGGGGGTCTGTACAGACCGGAGGGGCCTGGTTGGTCGGGCGTAAGCAGCTTGCGCTCGGCCTCGTCGTGATGCTGGCGGCGCTGGGCCTCCAGACGGGTGTAGTACTCCTCCTCCTGTCTCCTCTACAGGGGGAAAGACCTGTTAGTGCGCCCTGCTCTCATTGGCTGACCGCTCAGTGTGCCCTGCTCTCATTGGCTGACTGCTCAGTGTGCCCTGCTCTCATTGGCTGACTGCCCAGTGTACTCTAGTCTGATTGGTTCTAAGACCCAGCTGTGTGTAGTACTCCTTCCTGTGTGTGTGTGTGTGTGTGTGTGTATGCTGGGCCCTCCCTCCCTACCATGCAGAGTGGAGGATAGAGAGGTTTCTGAAAGGCCTCAGAGTGTGATGTGGTTTGGGGCCTGACTACAGTCAGAGATGTGATAGGGTGATGTGGTTTGGGGCCTGACTACAGTCAGAGATGCGATAGGGTTGAGGGCTTTGATGGTTACTCTCTGGAAGAGTACCAGCTAGTAACAGAGAGACGCTGGCTGGCTGGTTGGCTGACTGGTTTACTGACTGGTTGACTGGCTGGTTGGCTGACTGGCTGGCTCTGGCTTCTCTACTCAGACCCCAGGGTTGGAGTGTGTGTGGTGGGTGGGGGTGGAGGAGGGGGTATGCATGATGAGAGGGTGGAGGGCAGATGGTGTGTGTGTGTGTGTGTGTGTGTGTGTGTGTGTGTGTGTGTGTGACCACAGCAAGGGTGGGATAGGGACATTCCAACAGCGGTCCAAAGCAATGCTGGGTGGAATGAAAAGATGGCTTCCCAACAAACTCCGTAAAATAAAACCTGACATTGACAACAATAACAACAACAATAACAACAACAACATCATGTGACTCCCATGCTTTAGGGAGGGGGGGAGGGGGGGGCATAACATACATAACACCAAGGGAGGGGGGGGGGGGCGATGTGACAACATGCACTTGGACATCATCATCATCATCATCATCATCATCATCGTCGTCATCTCCGGGCGTCAGATTAACAGTGGTCTGACTGAGGGTGACATCACCATGGCAACAACACAACTGAATGGGTCCCACAGTGAGATGATTATGGGATGTCGGTACATCACACACACAGACGGGGGTAGGGGGGCAACAGCCAGACCACTGGTAATAACACCCAGATTGCACACACACACACACCCAAACACACACCTGTGTCAACTCTGAACACGCTACACACATACAACACGCGTGGCTGGCCTCTCCCCCACCACACACACGACAACACGCACTGTTAATATAAGACTAACTTCCTGCATGTAGTCAGAACCTATGTTCTGGAATATTCTGTTCTATTCCATGTTCTATATTCTATTCTATGTTCTAGAGTGTGTATTCTAGAATGTGTAATGTGTAAATATATTCTATGTCCTAGAGTGTGTAATTATTCTAGAATGTGTGAGTGTTGTCATTCTGCTGGTGGGCTGTTTGGACTGGAGCAGGCAGCAGACCAGACTGGCTACCTAGCGCCTGTTAGCAGAGGTAAACGCCACTTAGCTGTGTCTCCACCCCGGAGGTAACTCTGTAATTACAGCCCGGCTAAGGCTGTCTGATCCACGTCTCACAGAGAGACACTGCTTTAGGAGCCTGCTGGCGCTGCTTTCATCAGGCCTGGCTGGCAACGACATCAAACGCCACGGAAACCCTCACTCCCTACAGCCCAGCAACACTGCAGGCCGACGCACTGTACAAAGACCGCTACAGCAAGCAGCTGGATTCCATTTCCGGGCCGTCGATTACCAAACAAATCTCCCTCGTTCTGACCGAAACTCGCACTACCCACTCATTCAGGAGCGCCGCGTTCAACGGCAGTGTGTTTCTGGAAGGAAACAGTTCAGAGTTCAGAACATCCTGAGCCATTCTCTGTCGTTGTTAACCAGACTTTAACCGGCTGGGGGGGGGGGGGTGTACTATGGTCCCAGCCAGAGGGGGTGGGGTACTATGGTTCCCAGCCAGAGGGGGGGGGGTACTACGGTCCCAGCCAGAGGGGGTGGGTACTACGGTCCCAGCCGGGGAACCTTCTACGGTACCTTCTCGTCGGTCTCCCTCCGGGCCCTCTCCTCCTCCCTCCAGCGCCTCTCCTCCTCCTGCTTCGCCCGGTCCTCCGCCTCGCGCTTCCGGATCTCCTCCAGCTGCTGCTTACGCCTGCGCTCCTCATCCTGCAACTACACACACACACACACACACACACACACACACACACACACACGTATACATGCGCACACACACACACATACGCACACACGCACACACACACACGAACAAGATGTTTAGCACCACACATAGGACCTAGAAACTCCCTCCTGAACACATGCTGGGAGTTCCTGCTTAAACACCAACGTGTGAAACATGCTTCTATTGACGCCCAACTGCAACGTGTGAAATGTGTTTTCATAGTCCAAACCCGGGCTAACTCAGGGCTCAGATCTGGATCTAGAACCAGACTAAACCCGGGCTAACTCAGGGCTCAGATCTGGATCTAGAACCAGACTAAACCCGGGCCTGTGACCTAACAAGGCCCTGCTGTGTAGAGTAGTAGTGGCAGCTCTGGTCTCTAGACAACAACAGAAGGCCTGTATGTAATGTGTGGTGCTCTGTGCTCTGAGGGGACTAGAAGGCCTGTATGTAGATGTGGTGCTCTGTGCTCTGAGGGGACTAGAAGGCCTGTATGTAGATGTGGTGCTCTGTGGTCTGAGGGGACTAGGGTTATTATGGTCTGTTTCCTCTCTTCCACAGGGCTGCTGTGGTCAGACAGACAGACAGACAGACAGGCATTGGAGGGACAGACAGCTGGACATGCAGATGAAGGAGCAGGAGAATGTTGTGCACCAACCACCAACCAACCAGCCAGCCAGAGGCCTGGTGGTCATTTACACCCCAACACAACACTAGAAGTCAAACACCATAGAAACACACACACACACACAGTGATCAACACATGGACTGATGGACAGATGGAGAACTCCTTCTCCACGCTGAGAACACACACACAGAGCAGAGGAGAGCCACGCGGAGCCATGCCATGCAGGCTGAGCAGTGAGCAACAGCGTTCTCACACACACACACACGCACTCAGGAACACGCACACACACACACACACAGGAACACGCACACACACACACACACTCAGGAACACGCACGCACACACACGCACACATACTCAGGAACACGCACGCACACACACACACACGGCTGGATGAGTGGAGCGGATGTATGAATGGACACACACCACGGCACCATGATGAGCCCCACATGCGAGTAGCGTCTGCTGAGGTGGGGGGATCCTGAACCATGCATGGACCCCCCCCCCACCAAGCTTCACCTCTCCCTGCACTGAAACAACAGCTGGAGCTTAACTTTTTATGCCATTTTATTTTTATTTATTTATTTAGAGTTATATTTTATTATTCAGAGTTATTGGGATCCTCATTGTTGTTTACCATGGGTCTGTGATGAGGCGATGTGGGTTATTATCTTTACTGAGCCTCGACCAATGACGTTGTCTGGCTCTCTGGCCTTGACCAATGACATTGCCTGGCTGTCTGGCCTTGACCAATGACGTTTCCTGGCTGTCTGGCCTTGACCAATGACGTTGTCTGGCCTGTCTGGCCTTGACCAATGACGTTGCCTGGCTGTCTGGCATTGGGTTTCCCAGAGGTTAGACCAGGAGAGGCTGGTGGAGGTAGAAATCGGACGGGCTCATTGTAATGCATGGAAACTGGAATGAGAAGTGTTTGATACCATTCCTCATTCCGATCCATGCTTTACAATGAGCCAGTCCTCCGATTTCTACCTCCGCCAGCCTCCCCTGGATTAGACACTACGTTCCAACGTTCCACACTAGCGTACTACTTCGTGTGCATGGTCAGGCCAATATATCACTTCACACTAAGTAGTGTGCAAGTACACACATTGGGACACTTCCTATCAGCAGCAGCAGTGTTCCAGAGGGGACAGATGGACAGGCCCCACAGCCAATCAGCATCCAGGATGGGCGTCTCGTGACTGGCTACTTTCAGGCCCAACATGAACCAAATCCCCTCCAAACAACAACCGCCCGCCCCCTCACACACACACATGACGAGAGCAGAGCCCCCCAGGCCAGATGAGAGGGGGAGGGGTCGAGAATGAACGAACGAACGAACAGGAAACAGGAAACACAGGTGGAGCCCAGACAGGAAGAGGAAGTGGAGGAGGAGGAAGTAAAAGAAGTCTAGAACGTACCAAGTCTAGAACAGAGATTGCTGGGACAGCAGTCTGCTGCTGGAGAAGACAAGAAGAAACCAAATAGAGGGGAAGAAACCGAGGAGGAGGAGGAGGAAGAGGAAGAGGAGGAGAGTGGGAGGAAGAGGAGAGAGGGAGGAGGAGTGGGAGGAAGAGGAGGAGAGGGAGACAGAGGGGGAGGAAGAAGAGTAAATAAAAAAGGAGGGAGGAGGAGGGAGGGAAGAAGAGAATGAATAAAGAGTAAATTAAAAAAGGAGGGAGGGAAGAGAAGATAAAAGTGAAAACATTTCTGGGGGTTTGAGAGGGAGTCAGTCAGTGAAGCGGTCCCTGTGACATTCCTCTCCAGTATGGATCTGATCAACACTGCCCTCTCATTGGCTGGCTCGCTGGCATGGCTGGGACTGGGACTTTCCACATGGCCCCCTAACCCCCCCCCCCCACCCACTCTCCCTTTTAAAGACAGTCAGTCAGTCCCCCCCCCTCTTTAAGACAGACAGGCAGCCAAGGGCTATGACCCTCCCTGAGAGAGATGCCTCATACTGTAGCTATGATTGGTTGCTACAATAAGACCACTTCCTGGATGCATTGTCTGGGCAGACGGAGGCATGGAGACGCTGTCGTAGGACTCCCTAATGAGCGGTTACAGTACGCACGTAGGGCGGGCCTCGCTGGCTTGTATTAGTGAGACGGAAACATCTGGAATAAAATAATACGTTCTTCATCTCTCTCAGGGAACTTCAGGAGATCTCCAGTGACGTTTGAGGTATTTTATTTGATTTTGATAGAACTTCTCTTTCTAAAAAAATAAAAATATGTTTTTTTTTTTTTTTTTTTGCCTAATCCAGGATAACCAATCACCAATCAGGGATTCCCAAAATGGCATCATGTTGTTGAGCGAAATGAACCAATCACGACCGGCCAATACTACGGTATGTTTCCATGGCGATGTGCCACAAGCACTGCGGCGGTGCTTGGCCCCCCGGACATCCTGCCCCCACCCCCCTTTCATCTCAGCAGCCAATCAGGAACCAGCAGCTCAGCTTAGCATGGCGAAGCAATGACGTAAGCATGTTGGCAGGTGCACAGAGCAGCAGCATTCCTAACGGAGTTCCTCAGGGGGGAATTCCAACCACATCCTATCCTTAACTGCCTGTAAAGTAGTGTTCCATTTCCGGTCTTCCCGGTTTTCCCACTGTACGACAACTTCCTCTGTCTCACCCTTCCTTCAGCAACTTAAAGAACACCTGGTCCCAGATCTGTGCTTTTGAGAACTCCTTCGTCTATCGTTAAAACTTGGTCAAACACGTACAGGTCTGTGACCAGGCTATCGCTACAACTATGGGTTTCTAATGGGTCTAGCTCCTTCTGAGTCAAATGTTCATAGATATCAGATCGTTAATAACGGGTGTCCTGTAAGAACGTTTAATGCAGTCCAGAGAGGAGGCACTAGCTAACTTTCTCTACTTCACCATGTCCTCCTACTGTCCGATCCTAACACAGTCTTCTCTCCTACAGCCTCTACCCCCCCCCCCCCCACACACATAGCCTTACTGTCCACTCTACCATTGGTCTAGTCTGCTGTCCCCCTCTCCACTAACCCCACTAACCCCCACGCTCCCCTCCCCCCAGCCCTACACCCCCTCCCCTCTCCTCACCCGTGCTCTCTTCTCCGCCTCCAGTCTCTGCATGATCATCATGGTGTCCACATCCTCGTCGTCCTCCTCCTCCTCGTCCTCGTCACTCTGCTTGGACTCCTGCAGCCTCTTCTGGAACTGCCACTCCAGCATCAGCTTCCTGAGACGGTCGCTTTCCTCTGCCGTGCGCTCGGGCTTGGACTGAAACAACAAGACTGTGTTAGCTGGCTGAACTAAAGCACAGGAGTTTGAACCCTCCACTTCTGAGTCCAGTTTGTCAGAACATCTACTCCAGGTCAGACCGAGCCTGTGTCATCTTAACTCACCAACTGCCAAAGAATTCCGGAACGCTCACCACCCAGAGTGCCAAGTGTTCTATGTGGTGTTTACCTAGCAACAACACTTTGATTGGCTACACAATGAAGCATCATAATTGATGCATTGTTGGTGAATAAAGTCACCCATGGCACTCCAGAATGTGGACAGTTTGGGCGACCTTATTTCACCCTCGGCTCTAATCCAGTTAACTCTGTTTAGACTCTGTTCCCCCTTCGTTTGTTTACATATTTCAGCCAAACATCATGTAATCACCTAAACATAAACACCATGGTTACAGCAGACGATGTGGTTTCATAGGGACTAGGTTCTAACTGTCTGGAAGTTCCATCCCACAGCAGAGAGGGACGGAATCTGATGAGAGGAGCTGAATACCTCACGACACAGGGAGGTCCATATGGATCTAGACTGAATGTTCTGGAGAAACCAACCCCAGGATTAATAACTATGCAAACACCTGATCATTTTTAAACCTAACCCTAAACCTGCAAATACCAGGCCATTCCTAACCCTAAACCTGCAAATACCAGGCCATTCCTAACCCTAAACCTGCAAATACCAGGTCATTCCTAACCCTAAACCTCTAGATAAAGTGCGACCCTGACAGGTGTACCCTACCTGGAGGTCCTGTATCTCCTTGTCCAGAAGGTCCACGATGTGCAGCTGCTGCTGCTTCTCCAGCTTCTCCCTGGCGTCCCTCTTCCAGGGGTCGGGGGACAGGCTGTCACTGGACGACAGCTCCTCCTTGCTGATGGTGATGTACTGGAGGTCCCGCCTCTCGATGGTCCTCGGCTGCTGCTGGGGGAGGAGCTCCCGGATCACCGTGTCGTGGGAGGGCGGGGCCGGGGGCGGGGCCCGAGGCAGGGTGGACAGCTTCTCAGGCCTGGGGGGGAGGGGTTGCTGCTGGGGCTGGGGGGGCAGGTAGGGCTGGGGTTGTGGGGGGAGGTAAGGTTGAGGCTGAGGGGGGAGGTAGGGTTGAGGTTGGGGGGGCAGGTAGGGCTGGGGCTGGGGGGGCATCATGGCCATGGGGGGCAGGGCTGGGGGAGGGGGCTGGCTGTTGTGGGGGGCAGGCATGCCGGAGCCGGAGGAGGTGGAGGGGTTGCGTATCTGGCCCAGCTTCCTCTCCTGCTCCCTCCTCTTCCTCTCCCTCTCGTCCTCCAGCCGGGCCTTCTCCTTCTCGTACCAGCGCTGCTGCTCCTCCCGCTTCTTCCGGTCCGCTGCCGCCTGCTGCTGCTGCTGCTGTTGCCCTGACGACGGAGGCGGGGGCAGGGGGAGGTCCGGCTGGGGCTCAAACTCCTGGTAGTGGGACGGGGGAGGTGGGGGCGGGGGAGGCGGGAGGTCGGTGCGGCTGGGCTGGGGGGCCGCGGGGCCCGGCCCTGGGGCGTTGGGAGTCTTCCAGCGGCCCGGGCCACTCTTGTGGTTCCCGGGGGTCTTGCTGGAGGAGCCGGAGGAGTAGTTGAGGTGCTCCTGGCTGGAGGTGGACGACTCCACGGAGGAGGACACCTGGTGGTGGTTCCCCCAGTGTTCTCCACTGCCTCCCCGGGCGTAGTCAGCCTCCCTCTGCTGGTACTCTGCCTCTCTCTGGTACTCTGCTTCCCTCTGGTACTCTGCCTCCCTCTGGTACTCTGCTTCCCTCTGGTACTCTGCCTCTCTCTGGTACTCTGCCTCCCTCTGGTACTCGGCCTCCCGCTGGTGTTGGAGGTGGACCAGGTCTTCTGGGCGAAGAGCCCCAGGTGGGGGGTACCCCCCCGGGAGATCACACAGCTCCTCCTGAGAATGGGCCACACGCTAAGGGAGGGAGGGAGGGAGGGAGGGAAGGAGAGAGGGAGAGAGAGATGGTCAGAGAGAGAGAGAGAGAGAGTACACAGATAAAGCTGTCAGAAACACTCATTTCAAGAGGTCATAGCATCATAGCATAGCTACATTCATGATTCGTTTGAGAATGACAACAAACAAACAAGGCCTTCCACAGCGTTATCCCTAAGCTGTATATCTATGAGGAGCTATCCAGTAGTCCATCATTAGCTGTGAGGAGAGTCTCCCGTCCTGGTGACACACCTGCATGGACATGCTGTTGTTGTGGTGGTCATCCAGGGCACCAGGGGGCGCCCTATCCTGGGAGCGCGAGGCCGGGATGGTGAAGTACTCCCTGGGGTAGGTCTGGGTGGGGATGGGGTAGGCCTCTGGGCGCGGGGGGGAGGGCTCCTCCTAGGGGGGAGGGGAGAGGGGGCGAGGTTATTCAAGGACACTTTATTTGGAAGGAGCGTTATGTTTGGTTTAGAGACGTTTAAGTCCAGTATGGCAAACCCCACGTTAATAACTCAGCCAGAGTAAACCTCCTCTCGGAGAAGACAGCCTACTGTCACAATCCTCTCTGGGGTGTTGTTGACGTTGCCGTGGTTACTCACATCAGCACACAGGTTGCCCGTGGAGACAGAGGTGATCTTGCCGGGTCCCCCGGGGTAGATGGCCTTGCCCCCCGGACTCTGGCTCTGGTCTGGAGGACACACACACACACACACACACACACAGTCAGGAACTGAACACATGACTGGATTTGACATTATTAACTCAATCTTCATCTAACCAGGTGAGTGCAAAAAATAACCACAGTCCAACAATTGATTTGAATTGATTGCATGGCGAATAAAGCATTGTTCAGTTTTTAAAGCACATCCCACCCCACCCTACGGACACCTATTCTGGGGGGGGGGGGTGTCAGTCTACTCACTGGCCACGTTGGGGCTGGAACGGTGGTCGGCGCGGTTCTTCAGCAGCCTCTCCTCCCCGCTCATCTTCTTTGGCTCCGGGTAGCTCTCCCAGCCTCCCTGGGGGCTCTCTGGAGACCCGTTCTGCTGGCCAGAGTTGTTGTACAGCTCAAAGCCCTCGCTCTTTGGTCTCATCTTACCATTCTTGTCACGCCCAGCAGCTGCCAGGAGGGAGGGAGGGAGGGAGAGATGAAAGAAAGGTTGGAGGGAGAGAGATGGAGGAAGGGAGAGATGAAAGAAAGGTTTGAGGGAGAGAGGGGGAGGGAGGGAGAGTAATGGAGGAAGGGAGAGATGGAAGAAAGGTTGGAGGGAGAGAGAAGGGGAGAGAGATGGAGGAAGGGAGAGATGGTGGGAGGGAGAGATGGAGAGATGGTAGGGTTAATTACACAGTTACAGCCTACTGTTCATGTAAAACCATAGAAATAGAATGAATAGAACAGACATTTCCATCCAAGTGGACATTCACTACACTGGGTGGACTCTCTCTGACTATCTCTGTGTCAGTCCACACACACACACACACACACACACACACTTTCTCTATAAACTACAACACTCTCAGTCTCTCTCTCTCTATAAACTACAACAGTCTGTCTCTCTCTCTATAAACTACAACAGTCTGTCTCTCTCTCTATAAACTACAACAGTCTCTGTGTCTCTCTCTATAAACTACAACAGTCTGTCTCTCTCTCTATAAACTACAACAGTCTCTGTGTCTCTCTCTATAAACTACAACAGTCTCAGTCTGTCTCTCTATAAACTACAACAGTCTCTCCTTCTCTCTCTATAAACTACAACAGTCTCAGTCTCTCTCTCTATGAACTACAACAGTCTCAGTCTCAGACACCACAAAGGGAAGGATGAGACTGGATGTGAAAAAAGCTAAACAAAAGCAGCCTTGGCTTCTGACATCAGAATGGAATGTGCAGCTCTGATGTAGACTCCAGTTTTATCATCTGTGACTGGGGAGGGAGGGGAGGGAAGGGAGGGGAGGGGAGGGGAGGGGAGAGAGGGGAGGGGAGGGAAGGGAGGGGAGGGAAGGGAGGGGAGGGGAGGGGAGGGGAGAGAGGGAGAACCAGAGCCGACCACAAACCTTCATTATCTACTTAGTCACGCTAGTGGCCTGGGCTTGGCCTGGGTGGCACCCCTGTTAACCCTTCCCTGGCTGGTGAACTGCTGGAGGGATGAGGGAGGACATTGTCTGGCCAGCAGACGCTTGTCACAGTACAGGCATGCGGCGGAGGGGAGGGACAGGAAGGACCTTCTCAACCAGAGAAAAACAGACTCAACCACGAACCTCACCCTGACCTTAACCTCTGACCTTAACCCCAGTCCCTTGAATAAGGATAGAACGCTCATATATGATCCAGTATGGTGTCAGATATGGATTGAGAACAGAGGGGGTTTCTGGACAGGGCCAACGTGTGTATCAGAGTGATTGCGTGTGTGCGTGTGCGTGTGTGTGTGTGTGTGTGTGTCGTACCCCGGGGCATCATGGGAGAAGGCTGGTTGAGGAGGGTGGCGAGGCCGTGGAAGATAGCGCCCTGCTTAGCCACCTCCAGCGTTACCACGGCGCCCGTACGGGTCATCAGCTCTGCCGCCCTGAGGAGAGGAGAAGAAGAAGAAGAATAAGAATATTAAATCCAATAAACAAACACATTACAAACGCCATTAAACGTGGTCTGTAAACATAACCCACTGTGTTGGATCACATGCTGTGTTAAAGGTGATGTCATGTGATTCTGTGCTCGTTTGAAGGGAGACTGAAGACAAAACTTCCCAGACGGGATTCAATAAAGCTAAATGGGTTAGGGAACGGAATGCACAAAATGAAATATGACTTTCTGTTTTTAACATGGCAGCACCCAAGGCTGGAGTTAATAGGCTTTCTGCTGGCAGGGAACTCCTACAGAAGGATCAGGAACGGTTTTCAACATTCCCCATGTGCAAGAGTTCATTTCACAACAGGAACAAACTGTCTGTTTGGAACTCGAGAAGCTGTGGTTGACTTATTGGAGTGCGTGCTCGCGCACACACACACACACACAAACAACTCTCTCTCACTCACACACACACACTCTCTCTAACACACACACACACACACTCACACACACACTCTCTAACACACACACTCTCTCTCTAACACACACACACACACTCTCTAACACACACACTCTCTCTCTAACACACACACACTCTCTCTCTAACACACACACACTCTCTCTCTAACACACACACACACTCTCTAACACACACACACACACTCTCTAACACACACACACACTCTCTAACACACACACACACACACACACACCTCAAAGCAACCAACAAATCCCACATTTGGAGCAGATCCTCTCGTCAGTTTAAGAGACGTTGTAAAAAGGTAATGAGGCATATGTTTTTAATTCCGTGTGACTATTACAGTTTGACATCTAATCTTTAATGAACTAAAGTTCAGTTCCCGCTGCTGTTCAGTATTAGATCAGAAAACTGTCTCCACTGTGTTGGCCTTGGAGACTAAGCGGAGCCTTGTATATAACACACACACACACACACACACACACGGCAAGGTTGAAGCCTACGTGTTGGTCTGAAAGGGGAGACAGGATTAATCTTCAAGTGAACCAAGGAGAAGCCATTCATCACCACAGCTCATATCTAACACACACACACACACACACACACACCATCCGACATAACCCACATACCAGAGGTCAGGCTAACATAGATCAGCCTGGACTTGTTTGAGGTGACTGAGCTCTCACATTCCTCTCACCACTGCTTCATAGAAGGTACTGAAGCAGCTCTGTGCATCACCTCAGCCCTGATGAGCCCCATCCCTGTCTAGGAGATCTGTGCATCACCTCAGCCCTGATGAGCCCCATCCCTGTCTAGGAGATCTGTGCATCACCTCAGCCCTGATGAGCCCCATCCCTGTCTAGGAGATCTGTCACCTCAGCCCTGATGAGCCCCATCCCTGTCTAGGAGATCTGTGCATCACCTCAGCCGTGATGAGCCCCATCCCTGTCTAGGAGATCTGTGCATCACCTCAGCCCTGATGAGCCCCATCCCTGTCTAGGAGATCTGTGCATCACCTCAGCCGTGATGAGCCCCATCCCTGTCTAGGAGATCTGTCATTCTCCAGAGCATTCCGAAAAATGCAAGCAGAACGTTTTGTACCGTACTTCGTCCTAATCCAGTTTCTGTACACAAGGACCAATTAGTGAGGTAGGGAGTAACCCAGGGCAGGAGGGAGAGGGAGGGAGAGAGAGAGTGTGTGTGTGTCAGGTCGGTTCTGGAGACATACCTCTCCTGTGAGAGTCCAACCAGGCTCCGCCCATCCACACTGAGCAGCTGGTCTCCTGCAGCCAGACGCCCATCCTAGAGAGAGAGAGAGGGAGGGGGGGGGGGAGAGAGACAGGGGGAGAGAGAGAGGCAGAGAGAGAGAGGGAGAGGGAGAGAGACAGAGGATAAGAGAGATTGTATTGTACCAGCCCTCATTGTCCTTCATTGTTCTGAGACTCTCAATGAGATCATTATGTACATTCCTGTTTGTGTGTGTGTGTGTGTGTGTGTGATTATGTACAGGTGTGTGTGTGTGTGTGAGATTGTGTACAGGTGTGTGTGTGTGTGATTATGTACAGGTGTGTGTGTGTGATTATGTACAGGTGTGTGTGTGTGTGTGTGATTATGTACAGTATGTAGTCATTGTGTACAGGAGGATGAGGTCATGATGTAACTCACCACATCGGCTGCTCCACCTTTGACCACGGACTTGATGTAGATACCCAGCTTGTCCTGGCCCGCACCCTGCACACACACACACACACACACACACACAGAGAGAGAGAGCGAGAGGGAGGTTTATTACAGAGACTACTACATACATTCACTACTGCATTATTACAGAGCTCAGAAAGAAGATGACATAGGTTGCGTTCCAAATGTATCCCACTCCTGTACACACACACACACACAC
>NC_139671.1:1505247-1507747 GCF_951799395.1 Argentina silus | reverse complement strand
CCGCTAGGCTAAACTTAGTCCTAGTCCCAGACCGCTAGGCTAAACTTAGTCCTAGTCCCAGTCCGAGACCGCTAGGCTAAACTTAGTCCTAGTCCCAGTCCCAGACCGCTAGGCTAGCGTTAGTCCTAGTCCCAGACCGCTAGGCTAGCGTTAGTCCTAGTCCCAGTCCCAGACCGCTAGGCTAGCGTTAGTCCTAGTCCCAGACCGCTAGGCTAGCGTTAGTCCTAGTCCCAGTGCTGGAGCTGAGGCTCAGTGAACAGTCCCCTAGGAGAGGCAACCTCCAGCCTCCAGACACACCGGTGTGAAGTCACACAGCTCCACACACACACACAGCGCAGGAGAGGAAAGGTTCAACACACACACTCAGGAGAGGAGAGACGCGTCTGGAGCAGAGAGACACAGAGAGCTCAGTCCTGTCTCACTCTACATGCTCTAGGAAACCATACGGCAAAGCCCAGCCGTCCTGGTAGGAAGCAGCATGTCCAGGCTGTTACGTAAGCAGGCGGTCAGTCCGCCAGCGCTAGGCTAGGCTAGGCTACGCTAGGCTAGCTGTAACCCCCACCACAGTCAGGGGAAACTTTCAGAGCTCTGACTCCAGCTGTGTGCTCTGCTCTGCCCTGGGCACACCAATCCTCACACCGTTCCCTCTCTCTCTCTCTCTCTCTCTTCCTTGTTCTCTCGTTCACTCGCTCCTCCTGTCTGCCCCATACCTTCCCTCCTGTCTCCCTTCTGCCCCTCCCATTTTTTTCTCCCTCCCTCCTTCTACCTCTTCCACTCCCTCTCCCTCTCTTCCCCTCCCTCCCTCTCCCTCCCTCCTCCAGCCCCTCCCTCTCTCATCCTGAAACACACCTCCTATGGTTGGAAATAGCAGTAAAAACAGAGGGGATGTAAGGTCCCCCCCCCCCCTCCTCCTCCCCCCTCCAACCCCAGGACTTGGCTTTGAAAATAAACATTTCAGGGAGGCCCCCCCCCCCTCCTCCCCCTCCTCCACCCCACCCACACCTCCTCTTCCTACAAGCCTCCCCCTCATCTGGCAGTCACAAAGCCCCTGGGCACGCACACACACACACACACACACACACACACAGCTGTCGTACAGTTACCTAAAGCCCTGCTCCACACCACTTCAAATGAGACTGCACATCATTGCAACACTATTCATAGAACACACACACACACACACACACACACACAATGCTCATAAGACCAACCACAAGGTAAGGAGAACCCATATATATAGTTGGTATATATGGTCCCAGCAGGAATCTAACCCACAACCTTGGTGCATTAACGGGATGGGGAGGACCCACGGAAGAGGAAACACACTCAGCTGAGCTGACAGACGGGAGATGTGCTTACCCATCACTTTTCACTTCCAAATCTAATGTTTTGCCGCGGAGACAGAAACAGAAGCGGTGTGTGTGTGTGTGTGTGTGAGAGAGAGCTGTTCCAAAAACAACACTTCAGTGTCATAAACACACAGCGGAGGTGCTGAGCTCGGAGGAACGACAGAGCAGGAGAGGACAGGAAATATGACAGCTCTCTCTTTCCCTACAAACCTCCCCCTCTCAAACCTCCCCCTCTCAACCCTCCCCCTCTCAACCCTCCCCCTCTCAACCCTCCCCCTCTCAACCCTCCCCCTCTCAACCCTCCCCCTCTCAACCCTCCCCCTTTCCTTACAACCCTCACCCTCACCCTTTCTAACCTCCCCCTCTCAAACCTCCCCCTCTCAAACCTCCCCCTCTCAACCCTCCCCCTCTCAACCCTCCCCCTCTCAACCCTCCCCCTCTCAACCCTCCCCCTTTCCTTACAACCCTCACCCTCACCCTTTCTAACCTCACCCTCTCAACCCTCTCTCTTTGTCTCTCTCTCTCTCTCTGTCAACAGTAACTTTCTCCCTACACACACACACACACATTTCTTCTCTCTCTCGTGCCACGCCCATGTCCCTCCCTATCCCATCATCAGCTAAAGGTTACAGCTGGGTTACATAGTAAACAAGCCCAGAAGACACACACACACACACACACACACACACACACACACCAATACACACACACACCAATACACACGCACACACACACACACACACACACCAATACACACCCACCAATACACACCCACCAATACACACACACACACACACACCAATACACACACACACACCAATACACACTAATACACACACACACACACACACACACACACAGCTCTGTACGTCAACCACACCCACAGTCCAGCTGGAAACCCAGTGTTCCTCTGGTGTGACGCTGCTGCAGCCAGACAGCTGATCACACTCCTCGCCTAGCAACTGTCACTCACACTGTGAGGCAACCACTCAACCTTCTAGGCTGAGGAGATTCTGTACTTGTCATCACGGCACACACACACACACACACACACACACACACTCACTCACTCACTCACTCACTCACTCACTCACTCACTCACTCACTCACTCACTCACTCACTCACTCAGCTCATCCATGTGACTAGGAGG
>NC_139671.1:1497346-1500047 GCF_951799395.1 Argentina silus | reverse complement strand
CTGACTGTCTGACTGTCTGACTGTCTGACTGACTGCCTGTATGACTGTCTGTCTGACTGCCAGCTAGACTGTCTGACTGCCTGTATGACTGTCTGACTGACTGACTGACTGATGAGTGGGTTAACAGCCATGTCAACTCAACTACTGGTTCAAGTGTTGCTGCTCAATGGCTTCTCTATGAACACCTGAGGGGTTACGGTTAGAGGGTTAGGGTTAGTCTGGCTGAGGGGTTAGGGTTAGTCTGGCTGTGCCTGGGGGGAACAGCTGAGGGGTTAGGGTTAGTCTGGCTGTGCCTGGGGGGAACAGCTGAGGGGTTGGGGTTAGTCTGGCTGTGCCTGGGGGGAACAGCTGAGGGGTTAGGGTTAGTCTGGCTGTGCCTGGGGGAACAGCTGAGGGGTTGGGGTTAGTCTGGATGTGCCTGGGGGGAACAGCTGAGGGGTTGGGGTTAGTCTGGCTGTGCCTGGGGGGAACAGCTGAGGGGTTAGGGTTAGTCTGGCTGTGCCTGGGGGGAACAGCTGAGGGGTTAGGGTTAGTCTGGCTGTGCCTGGGGGGAACAGCTGAGGGGTTGGGGTTAGTCTGGCTGTGCCTGGGGGCCTCAGAGAGGAGACCTCGCCTAGTGCAGGCCAGCACAGGCAGGTCCCAGGGCAGCTAAAGAGGTCCTGAAGGACTACGGTCTGCACAGGCACTTCCCAGGGCAGCTAAAGGGGTCCTTGTGGACTAGCTGGGCCTTGATGCACAGTGCAGAACAGTGAAGAGTCAGCACAGGCAGGTCTGAGGACGGCTATATGGAGGCCAGGGTCAGCCAGGGACAGGACCCCGTCTGGAGACGCAGACAAAAACACACAAGTCACCGCGCCGTGATGTCACAATGACACGATGTCACCACGCGTCGGAGGATGACATCAACAACCTCTGACCCCAAACGCTGCGTTAATGTCAACTGACGTCACGCCTCCGAGCCTGCAACACTCTGACAGACACCGTGGGGGGGGGGGGGGGGGGCCTCTGAGCCTGCAACACTCTGACAGACACCGTGGGGGGGGGGGGGGGGGGGGGGGGAGAGACAGACAGAAACACGCGTTGGCAGGGAGACAGCTAGGGAGCGTCCGCCTCCGTATGTCCCTGCCACTCTGACACCAGATTAGATTGTTACACCAATTTACTCTCAATCTAATAAACACACTCACTAACCAGCCTGACACACTGCTATCAGCGGAAAAGACTACAACCCCCAGCCTACATACAGTGTAAAGACTACAACTCTCAGCCTACATACAGTGTAAAGACTAAAACCCCAGCATACATACAGTGTAAACACAGAGGTCGTGACCCCTGTGAGAGGGGCTCTTATCTGTCTGAACAGAACAGCAGGCAACACCTTCTACACACACTCTACACCAGACTCCACTATCAGGCGTCCAGACAGGCAGGCAGGCAGGCAGGCAGGCAGGCAGGCAGGCAGGCAGGCAGGCAGGCAGGCAGGCAGGCAGGCAGCTGGGGACAGGGACCCCCAATACAACACTACACTCATCTGGTTTGTATTGTATGAGTTGTTTAGTTGTTCTTGTGGTGAAGCACTTTGGGGCATTTGTCTTTGCAAAAAGTGCTGTACAAACACGTGATTGATTGATTACGAATGAAGATCAGAAGCCAGCTCAGCTGCCAACCCCCCCAATACAACACGAATAAAGACTAACAATCACATGACACACTGGTACAACACACATCTCCCCTTTCCCATGCCCCCCCCCCCTCTACTTTACACCCTGGCCCTCCTTAACCTTCCACCCCCACCCCCCCCACCCCAACTCTACTTTACACCCTGGCCCTCCTTAACCTTCCGCCCCTCCCTCCCTCCCCCCAGCGTGACGACTGAGGGGGTCTGAAGAGGGTCTGTTTCCGCCCAGCGGGGGGGGGGTGAGAGCAGGTCGGACCATGAGCAGAGAGGCAGAGGGAGGAGGAGAGGAGAGGCAGAGGGAGGAGGAGAGGAGAGGAGAGCAGAAACACCATCAGGTCTCCTGGTGCTTAGTTAAACAAAGAACCTCTCCCTCTCGCCTAATAGAAGACAGATCTGACACACACACACACACACACACACACACACACACACACACGGAGGGCTGCATCCTCCTGTACAGCTGGGGTCATAACACACAGAGAGAGAGAGAATGCAAGAGAGAGAGAATGCGGGAGAGAGAGAGGGAGGGAGAGAGAGGGAGAGGGGGGCGGAGAGGAGAGGATTGAGTTACTCCGGGCTCTGTGGTGTAATTCTGGGTCAACAGCAGCTTTAATCCCAGGTATGCATCTAAAATCCATATTAAAGACAAACACGCCACGTTTCTAGGAACGCAGAGAGGGCCAGCAGAGACATGCACACCTGCACCTCCCATGCACACCTGTACTTAATATACACACACACACACACACACAGTAGAGGCCTCTTGGGGTAACCTGCCTGACTGACATGTCCAAACAGCAAACCACAGCTAGAAGATTTTAACTCAGAGTGGAATTCACACCAGCAACACTGTAAAGGCTGTTTCTCAATCTCAGACAGACCTCCAGCCCACAGGGGAGTCTTCAGCAGCACTTCCCCCAGGAACAGAGCTCTCTCCTGGGCCTTTCCTCCCTGGAGGCCTGGGTGTGTCTGGGAGGTCAACGCACATCCTGGTAGATTGACCTGGTACGGCTCAGACAGACC
>NC_139671.1:1482346-1492346 GCF_951799395.1 Argentina silus | reverse complement strand
GTTATCTTCAGCCCAGCTCCCTGTCCCCCCCCCCCCCCCCCCCCGGGCTTATCTCCCCAAACAGAGGGTCAAACCAAACAGAGGGTCGACTCAGCACCCCCCCCCCCCTCCAGCCTGGTCTTTCCTGTGTCAGAGGTCCAGGATCAGATTCAGGTATTTCCTACAGTCACTACTTACTGTGTGTGCGTGTCTTTGTGTGTGTGTGTGTGTGTGTGTGTGGATAGATTTGTCCTGTTTCCTCCCTTACCAGAATGCCCTTGCAAGAGGAGTTTTTAACCTCTAGGTTCTTCTTAAATAAATGATAGATAAGTACAGAAAGACACTCTGTCAGGCAGTGTGTGTGTGTGTGTGTGTGTGTTGCTATGACTCACAGCCGTACGTGACCCACGGTTCCCACCCTCCGTCGTTCATTAACTAGCCTAGCGGAGGCTAGCTCCATAAGGGGTCAAAGGTTAATGACCAACCCTGCAGAAGAGAGAGTAACAGCTCCATGTACACTATAGAGCCCCGTCTCTCACACACACACACACACACACACACACACACACACACACACACACACACGGGATGTGACGTCCCAAGGCAACAAACTGGAATACAATAGAGCTTTATACAGGAGGAAGCTCCTGACCAATCAGGAAGCAGAACAGGGAGGACAAAGACAACCAAAACAAACATGGGGTCAGAATGTGGTTGATGTCCCCCCCCCACACACACACACACAGTGTATTTCTGTTCATAGGATGACCACTCATCTGAGAAATCGAGTTTAATGAGCACAGCTCTGAAGCACGGACACACACACACACACAGTATTGACAACAAAGGTGCGTCCTGGAACAGCGGAGGAGGCTTTGGTGGTTGTGGCAGAGGGGCTAGGGGAGGAGGAGGAGGAGGGGCTAGGGGAGGAGGAGGAGGCTTTGGTGGTTGTGGCAGAGGGGCTAGGGGAGGAGGAGGAGGGGCTAGAGGAGGAGGAGGAGGCTTTGGTGGTCGTGGCAGAGGGGCTAGGGGAGGAGGAGGAGGGGCTAGAGGAGGAGGAGGAGGCTTTGGTGGTCGTGGCAGAGGGGCTAGGGGAGGAGGAGGAGGGGCTAGAGGAGGAGGAGGAGGCTTTGGTGGTCGTGGCAGAGGGGCTAGGGGAGGAGGAGGAGGGGCTAGAGGAGGAGGAGGAGGCTTTGGTGGTCGTGGCAGAGGGGCTAGGGGAGGAGGAGGAGGCTTCAAGAGCTTTGCTTCAGGTGCATTTAGTACATTTACATTTACTACTTCTATAAAGAGTGTTTCAAGCCATTTTGTTCTTTGTGTGTTTTGAATTAAGAATAACAGACTAGTTACAGAAGGAAATTCAAGTCAATCTTGAGTTTCAATTGTAGAGTCAATGAGACTCAATGAAGTTGTATTATGTGCACTATGTGGTCCTCTGTGGCTCAGTTGGTAGAGCATGGTGCTAACAACGCTTAGGTTGGGGGTTTGATTCCCACTGGGACCATCTATACTGAAATGTGTGCACTCACTGCAATGTAAGTCGCTTTGGATAAAAGCGTCAGCTAAATGGCATATTATACTATTATATGTATGTATGATGTAACACACAGACACATTATGCATGTATGAATACATGTATGATGTAACATACTTGCAACACGTACAGAACACACAACATCAAACACATGATGCCCGTCCAACCCAGAGTCAACCACACAGGCAAAGCTGATTGGACATTAGAGAGAGTCAGCTGATCATGAGGCTAGGAAACCCTCGCAGGGTTAAAGAGGAAGAGAGAGAGAAATAAATATATTGTTAATAACCTAATCCATATTATCTACAGCATGGACGGAGCTCTGGTTCAGACAGAGAGGAGAGGGAGGAAGTGTGTGTCTCTCTCTCTCTCTCTCTCGGCAGGAAACAGGAAGCGGAGGCTTGGTGTCTCCTCTCCTGGCAGGCTGGAGATCATCCTCCCAAACCACGGCCATCCCTCAACCAGAGAGGCCTGCCAACTGTCCCTGTGTGTGTGTGTGTGTGTGTGTACAGAAGACAAACGGGACAAGAGGGAGACCGCCAAGAGCCAAAGCCTGCTGGGAAATATCTCTACCAGCATTACAGAGGAACCTGACTAAACATGAGGGAGAGGGGGGGGGGAGAGAGAGAGGGGGGGGGGGGGGGGGGGGAGAGAGAGAGAGGGGGGGGGGGGGAGAAAGAGAGAAAGGAGAGAGAGGGCTCTGTGAGTGAGGCTTCTATAAGAGGTTTAGGTCCAGACTACAGATAACGTAGGGTCAAAGGTCAAACGGAGGCCTGGAGAGAGAAGGGGAGAATGAAGGAAGACTTTACCCTCATTCAGAGGCCTGTTGGCAGTGACACACACACACACACACACACACATTCCTAAATGTGAAAGCTGACGACCACAAACTGTCTGGCAGACGGAGCATGTGTGAAGACATTTGTTCAAATAGGAGGAGACGTCAGAGAGAGAGAGAGAGAGGAGACGTCCCCTCCCAGAGAGAGAGAGAGAGAGAGAGAGAGAGAGAGAGAGAGAGAGGAGACGTCCCCTCCCAGAGAGAGAGAAAGAGAGAGAGAGGAGACGTCCCCTCCCAGAGAGAGAGAAAGAGAGAGAGAGAGAGAGAGGAGACGTCCCCTCCCAGAGAGAGAGAAAGAAGGAGAGAGAGAGAGAGAGAGAGGAGACGTCCCCTCCCAGAGAGAGAGAAAGAAGGAGAGAGTGGGAGGTGGGGAGACGTCCCCTCCCAGAGAGAGAGAGAGATAGGAGAGAGAGAGAGAGGCGGAGAGAGTGAGAGAGAGAGAGAGGAGAGGGATAGGAGAAAGAGAGAGAGAGGCGGAGAGAGTGAGAGAGACAGAGAGAGAGATAGGAGAGAGAGAGAGAGAGAGAGGAGAGGAGAGGATTGAGTTACTCCAGGCTTAGCGGACTACCAGCAACACGATCACTCCATTATTCCATATGAGAAAATGTCCTGTGACAATACCAGAGATACCAGATACCTCCCCTCCCCTCCCCTGCTCATATCCTCCCCCGGTCAGGTGAGGTGGGGGGGGGGGGGGGGGGGGGGGCAGACAGAGAGAAAGAGAGAGTCAACAGATGAGTCATCAGTCCACAATGCCCTTCTGATCCTGTGGCTCACTGACCAGTGCCTCTGAGTGACAGAGGCAACAGCCAATCAGGGAGCTGGGTTGAATGTGTAGGCCAATGAGCAGGGGAGGGAGGCGGGCTGGAGTGACCATCGGGGGATTGATAGGGTGTGACAGGCAGACGAAGGCCAGGGTTAGAGGAGGGAGGGGAGGGGAGGAGAGGGGAGGGGAGGGAAGAGAGGAGGGAAGAGAGGAGGGGAGACGAGGGGAGGGAGGGAAGAGAGGAGGGGAGGGAAGAGAGGAGGGGAGGGAAGAGAGGAGGGGAGGGAAGAGAGGAGGGGAGGGAAGAGAGGAGGGGAGAGAAGAGAGGAGGGGAGGGAAGAGAGGAGGGGAGACGAGGGGAGGGTTAGAGGATGGAGGGAGAGGGGAGGAGAAAGGGGAGGAGAGTTCAGGGCCTCCACTACATCAGAGTATCTCCACTTCACTGACCAACACCGCTCTGATGAACCTGAACAATAGACTCCTGTTAGAGAGAGACAGAGAGAGAGAGAGACAGAGAGAGACAGAGAGAGAGAGAGAGAGACAGAGAGAGAGAGAGAGACAGAGAGACAGAGAGAGAGGAATGTCAGGATCAGAGAGAGAGAGAGAGACCACAGGTGCTTTCATCTGAAAAAAAAAACCCTCTGTCATCATCATCATGTTGTGGGCTGGTCACATGACAACACAGCAGCATGACATCATCACACAGGAATGTTAACTCATCACTTCTGTTACTCAACTGAACATGAGTTTACCGAAGGTAATCCAGCTGTACCAGCAGAGAGGGAGGGAGGGAGGGAGGGATCTGAGAGAGGGAAGGAAGGAAGGGAGGGAGGGAGGGAGAGAGAGAAGGGAGGGAGGAGAGAGGGATCTGAGAGAGAGAAGGAAGGAAGGGAGGGAGGGAGGGAGGGAGGAAGGGAGTAAACATGAGATTTATGGCTCATAATTCCATTTGGAGTCAGTAAGTGAAGAGCTGTGGTTGTGATCTTTGGCCTGCTCCTTAATGAACTACACACACACGACACACTCAGACACACACAGACACACACACGGCCTTGAGCTGTGACATGGAACACATTTACAGCTTAATCTAGTTGGAGAGGGGAGGGGAGGGGGGAGAGGGGGGGGGAGAGGGGAGAGGAGGGGGGAGAGGGGAGGGGAGGGGGGGGCAAATGTGTACAGGAGGAGAGAGGAACAGAGGGAGAGACAGAGGGATGGACCAGGCCAAACCCACAGTCACGGTGCCATAATCCCAGTCAGATTAACACTCTCCGGATTATAATCTCAAATGACGGACCTCAGGAGCGGTGGCGGGTTACCTCAGGTATTCTGGGTGTGGCACAACTACACAGTACACAGTCGACAAGGACACTTCAGGTGAGCTGGGGAGGTCAGCGTGTGTGTGTGTGTGTGTGTGTTGACACATTCTCATGAGAAACAGAGAGAGAGAGAGAGAGAGAGACAGAGAGAGAGAAAGATTCTGGCCGGCGTGCTGAGCAGACACAAAGTGTCTCATGCTCATCACTAGCAGGTTACCATGGCGACAGTCCGCCATGGAGGAGGAGGAGGAGGAGGAGTCACATGCTGGTAGGGGTAGGAGTCAGAGGTCTGAAGGAGTCAGGAGCAGAAGCTATGACTCACAGCCGTACGTGACCCAAAAAGATAACGATAACACACACACACACACACAGAACAATAACACACACACACACACAGACAGAACAATAACACACACACACACACACAGACAGAATAATAACACACACACACACACACAGACAGAATAATAACACACACACACACACACAGACAGAATAATAACACACACACACACACACACAGACAGAACAATAACACACAGACACACAGAACAATAACACACACACAGTCTTGGCGTTCTACTTGAGGTTGAGAGTGGCAGACATGTCAGCGGCATGGCCTCCCACTTCCTCCGTGTTTAAAGCAGCATTCAGCACCACCGCGTCCAGCAGCGTCCTGTCAGACTGCAGAGGGACGCTGCTCTGAAGAGCCAACGCTGCTCTGAAGAGCCAACTCTGAGTCCTGGCTCCAAAACAAACAAAGAAAAACCCACAAATCAGCAAACTGCAGCTTTATTTCGCTTCCCACACAAAAGTGGATTCATTTCAGGTCAGTCCCACCCAATGCCCTGCTTGGCACCATTCACACCCTGGCACACACACAGACGCGCGCACACACACTCGCAATCTCTCCCCAGGTGGTCATCCACACATACTCTATCAGACTTCCTGCAGCCATCCAGTGGCCACACTGGCCATGCTCAGACCGGCCAGGGGACGGATGTGATAGGACGACCACTCAACCACTGACGCCAACCGTCCAATCACGAGCCGATGAGGAGATGGAAACACTGACAGAACAAACAGAACCAGAACTAGTTTCTCATGATTGTGAACGTTTCTGATTCTGCCGTGCCAAAGGCCGCGATCTGAGGTCCTCAGAAACACTCTGTCTGATCCCACCTCTCCTTCCAGCCCTGCCGTGAACGAGGATCAACACACACACACACACACACACACACACACACACACACACAAATGCTGTTGGGCTTGTTTTCAAATCTAAGCCCTTAAGACCAGGAGAGGCTGGTGGAGGTAGAAAATCGGAGGCCGGGCTCATTGTAATGCATTGAATGGATTGTCATGCATGGAGCGTGTTTGATACCATTCCTTATTCTGTTCCATGCGTTACAACGGCCCACCAGCCTCCCCTGCTCAGGACTGTGCTGCTGGCTGTGTTCTGGCCGTTCTCCAGAGGAGAGGAGAGACTTTGGTCTGCAGTAACAACTAGTTGAATATGTTAAAAAATTCATCATTGTGCCAATTAAGGTTCACTAAGATTCTTCTCTCCTGCACTACAAAAGCCAAGTTTAGATCTGGAAAAATAGTAGCTACTTAGCTACACATCCATTATAAAACAAACAAACTGACAAACAAACACAGTTCAATCTTGTGGGTGATGTCATGCGGGGAGGAGAATTCCTCCGGAGCTAGTCAGAGCAGAAGAAGAGTTTCACTGACCAATAAGCCTCAAAATAACCGTAGGACACCATAAAACCATGTCATTAACTCAAACGAGCATCACAACGTTTCGTCTTCGCAGGAAATGAGAAACCGTCTCCAGCCTAACAAGCCCCCACCACGCACACAGTCCAACAAGGCTCGCCGTTTTCTGCATCAGAAGGCCGTCGTTACGGTAATGAGAACCAAGAAGCTGACATGGCGCTGGCACCGAGGTCCGAGAACGGGCTCTCTGGCCTTTGAAGTGGAGGGTCTTAACACGATTACACCATCAACTATGAACCCATAGTCCAGCGCCTCTAATCCGGACAAATTACTTTGTTCATTGTCTGTTACCGTGACCTTGGGTGATGCAGGTAGACCTGTTTGTGCAGGACTTGGGGTGGCGGGGGGGGGGGGTCTGAAACTTGACATGCAGGGATGGGTGGGTGTGGTGCACATGTACAATCTGACTGGGGATCAAACCTGGGTCTACAGCTCACCAAACCACTCCTGCTACACTTGGGTGACTGTGACCACTTGTTTAACCAAAACAAAACAAATACTGATGATTCATCGTAGCCTGGTCTCTCTGTGTGTGCTGTCAGAGTGCATGCACAAACCCTGCAACAAGATTAATCGGCTCAAGACCCCCGCCCCCCCACCCACCCCCGTAGCTAATTCCCGGAGACTCAGGGAAGGTGGGGGTCGCTGCTCCTGCGCGCCTAAAAACATAGCTCGCAGCAGGTGGCGAAGTCAGACACACAGACAGGAGACAGTCCATCAACGTAAATGAGATAGCCATCTGAGAAAACCACCAAACGGCGAAACCACAACAACCATTACGGCACGATGTGTGCACGTCGGACGTCTACCAGCGAACTGCGCAAGAAGACACTTACTCAAAAAGTCAAAACACAGAAAATATTTCCCCCAAATTCTCCATCACGTCGTCTTATGCCAATGCGCACGTCTCGGTTTCGCGTTCAACGCACACGTGGTTGTAGTTCTGTCGCCTCTGGTGGTTTATTCTGACCGTTCTTATCTTATTTGAGATTACGGTCTGCTTGAGTATTTTCTGACTTTGCCACCTGCAATGAACAATGTTTTTAGGCGCGTAGCACTGGTGCTGCCCACTGATTGCTTTCAGTGATCGTATTGTATTGGAATTGCTTTTTACTGCATCGGAATTGCTATTTTAATCGTATTGTATACAACCTTTGGTTTAGAGTAATATACTAAGTGCTTTGCATTACATTGATAAAGAATTGAGTGATTCTGGTCTGGTTAGGTTGCCACTACTAGCAGCAGCTAGCTAACCCCCGACACAGCCCTGATCAGCTTAGTCATGAAACGTGACCATCAACATTCCCGTTAGCTAGCTGGCTAACGTTAACGAAACCCGGTGCGCTGTCCGCTAGCTACAGGGTGCTGAAACACTCATTTACTAATTGACCTTCCTTGGACGAAACCCAGCCAACGACATCGGTTTCCTAGCTTATTGTGTGTCTTTCGGCTCGCATTCAGAGTTCATTTCTGTGTGAACCCAGTCAGGGAGAATGACTAGGCCAACGAGGGACGGGATTTCGCAGCTAGCCTATTAGCATGCTAACCAGAAGGCTAGCTTAGTGTAGATAGATACCCCATAGATTACAAGGTGTTTCGGCCAGTAACGTTAGCCTAGCCTACGATTTCTCTTGTGCATCATGTAATTGCATTCAGCTTGTGTCAGCCATTGCATGCACTTGCCTCACCGAGGTTAGCCACAGGGAAGACCTAGTCTAGTCAGCAACCCCACTACGGAGCGAGACGGAGAAGACTGGCGTAGCAGCGAGCCGAACAGGTTTTCACGCTGCTAGTTTCAATGTCCACCACGAATGTGCAATTCTCTAGAGCTCGTGTTGTGACATTTCTTGTATGCTTTGCGCAGTTTGACGACAGCGCTCCACAGGTATTTGCGAACAAACGTGCTTGCTGGACAGACATACGAAATGCATTATCCACATTAGACAGAGCACCGAACAGGGGGCGATGTCCCCCCACCCCCATCCCCCCCATCGTGCTGGTGAGTTATCGGTGACTGACGGGGCCTACACCGGGTACGGTCCACGGACTTACCTCGGTAGGCTGGCTGATCTCGAACAGGTCGAGCCGGTTGGCGTTCCAGTGGTTAATGATGTCGGCTAGTTTCCTCCGCTCCTCCTCCCTGCTGCCCGACATTCTGAATCCCGGGAATGGTACTCTCTCTACCGGAGAAAATCCCCCCTTGTCCGCGATAAAAAACCAAATCCAACAACCTCACGACTTAAAACAAATGTACCCGAATACCTGGGTTCGAAAACCGTCTTCCGCGACTCGTGTGGTTCACAGTCACCGGTGTAAGCACCTCGCTCTCGGACCGCTCCTGTTTTTACGCGTTCCCCTCGCGTCGCTTCGCCTCTATCGCGCTCCCTCCGTTCTCCCCGGGAAGCGAATAATGGGCTGTCTCGGTGCGCGTTCACGACCCTACAATCTATCGTGAACGCGCTTGTGCCTGTTCCCTGTGTTAACTGTTTCGACTCCACTCAGTTCGAGAAATGAATACAAATTCATCTTATAATAGTCCAGAGAGATTTTAAATGCATACATTTAATCTGTAGCCATTTCCCGAACAGACTAGCAGTGAGAGGCTCAGTGCTGCCTTGTTTTAAATGAAGAATTTCCCAACTCAACAGTCAACTTCTCTGCATTAAATTCCCTATTATCTTGGAATGAAATATTACTGTCCTATAACCAACATAACCGTCTAATACTCACAATATTTCATTACAAATGTTTGTTCTGTAGTAACCAAACAGGGAAGTTTCCGTCCTTGTCACCAGAATAGACCTTATCGAGCCAGTGTGGAATGTCACACCTACATGGCGATGACATCACCCTGAGACCACACCCACATGTCAATAACATAATTCAGAGAGCACCACACCCACATGGCGATGCCATCATCCTGAGACCACACCCACATGGCGATGCCATCATCCTGAGACCACACCCACATGGCGATGCCATCATCCTGAGACCGCACCCACTGAGACAGAGGACACAGATAAACGACTGAGCCTATAATGCAAGTCACTGGTACCAGGGGCGGCTGGTGGAGGTTGAAATCGGAGGACAGGCTCATTGTAATGCATGGAACGAGGAGTGGTATCAAACACGTGGCCTCCAATGCCTCTACCTCCACCAGCCTCCCACCATCTGTACTGCATGTGACCCTTCTCACGCACCCATTATGAGGTCATAGACGGTGCGTATTCTATACGGTCAGACAGGATGCCGTGTTGTACAGGTCAGATGATACAAGACAGGATGAACAGATAGAGCTTTGACTCATAGCTGTGTGTGTGTGTGTGTGTTTGTGCGCAGTGCTCTGCTCTACTGTTTGTGTGTGTGTGTGTGTGTGTGTTCTTGCGGTGCCCTGCTCTGCTCTGCTGTGTATGTGTGTTTGCGCGTGCTCTGTTGTGTGTGTGCATGTGCGGTGCTCTGCTGTGTGTGTGTGTGTGTGTGTGCGCGTGCTCTGCTGTGTGTGTGTGTGTGCTCCTGTGCTCATCATGCCATGCTAGATGGAGAGGCCATGGGGCATGCTCAGTCAGACGGCATCACGTTGGACCTGACGGGCCCAGCTGTGCTGAACGTGTCCTGGGCAGCAGGCGGGGGGGGGGGCAGGGAAGGACATAGGCAGACAAACATGGAGGGAGACAGGTAAGGAGGGAGACAAACAGGGAAGGGAGAGTGACAGACAGGGGAGGGAGGAAGACAGACAGGGAAGGGAGGCAGGCAGACAGGGGAGGGAGGCAGACAGACAGGGA
>NC_139671.1:1424846-1477346 GCF_951799395.1 Argentina silus | reverse complement strand
CACACACAAACACACAGACACACACACACACAGACACACACATACATACATACACAACCATCTGTAAACCACACACACAGACACATACAGACACATACAGACACACACAGACACACACACACATACACAACCATCTGTAAACCACAGAACACAGACACATACAGACACACACACACAGAGACACACACACACACACATACACAACCATCTGTAAACCACACACACAGACACATACAGACACACACACACACACACACACATACACAACCATCTGTAAACCACACACACAGACACATACAGACATACAGACACACACACACACACATACACAACCATCTGTAAACCACAGAACACAAACCCAACTGAGATTAATTAAGAGCAAAGCTGTTTACACCCCAGAGCCTGTCTGTGTACTGCCCACACTCTGCTGTCTTTAACAGGAGGAGAGGAGGAGGAGAGGAGAAGAGGAGGAGAAGAGGGGTGGAGGAGGAAGAGGAGGAGGAGGAGGAGGAGATGAGGGGGTGGAGGAGGAGAGGAGAAGGAGAGGAGGAGGAGGAGAGGAGGAGGAGGGAAGGGGGAGATGAGAGGGACTAATTAACAGCAAGCTTTTGTTTTTTCCCCCCAGTCTGTCAGGACTGCCCCCACACAACACCTCCTCACAACAGATGAAGAGGAGGAGGGGGGGGGGGGGGGTTGAGTAGAAGGAGGGGGGGGGGGTTGAGTAGAAGGAGGGGGGGGGGGTTGAGTAGAAGGAGGAGGAGGAGGGGGGGGGGGTTGAGTAGAAGGAGGAGGAGGAGAGGGGGGGGGGGTTGAGTAGAGGGAGGAGGAGGAGGGGGGGGTTGAGTAGAAGGAGGAGGAGGGGGGGGGGTTGAGTAGAAGGAGGAGGAGGAGAGGGGGGGGGGGTTGAGTAGAGGGAGGAGGAGGAGGGGGGGGGGTTGAGTAGAAGGAGGAGGAGGAGGGGGGGGGGTTGAGTAGAAGGAGGAGGAGGAGAGGGGGGGGGGGGGTTGAGTAGAGGGAGGAGGAGGAGGGGGGGGGTTGAGTAGAAGGAGGAGGAGGAGGGGGGGGGGGTTGAGTAGAAGGAGGAGGGGAGGCATTTGACGGAGCATTGAAAAGTGTTCAAAGACCAAATGGATGGCCTATCAGGAGAGACTGTAGCTATCGACCCCTGAGCCTCCATACACACACACATACACACTCACACACACACACACACACACTCTCACACACACACACACACTCACACTCTCACACACAGACACTCTCTCACACACACACACACACACACACACACACACACACACACACACACACACACACACACACACACAGAGCCTGGACCAGGAGAGAAGCCATTATAGTAGTTTAGTATTGGGTGATTTATAGGAACCCTCAATGTAAAACACTTCTAGATATAAACAACCCTGCCTGCTTGTCTGTCTGTAGGATCCACCAGGCAATAAAATGTGTTTTTCACGGACGATGCTTTCACACACACGCACGCACGCACACTCCCCAGAGGAGGCAACATTGTGAACAATGTTGTGTGTGCGTGCACGTGTGTAAACATGATTTTGTCTGTGTATTAACGTAACGTAACTGCCCTCATGAGTAACACTTTGTATTAAATGAAGTTGAGTGGAGTTTTGAAAACATGACACTGATTGATGTCTGTTTGTGTAGTGTTTTGTAGTGTGTTTGTAGTTCCCTGACAGAGGTTTCCCAGAGGTTTCCCATGAATAACTGATGATGGTGAAGTGACATATTGTTTGTGTCAGATGGTGATGTAGCAACAGCAGTGTGTCTGTGTGTGTGTGTCTGTGTGTGTGTGTGTCTGTGTGTCTGTGTGTGTGTGTGAGACACCAGGATGTTGTTGGTGTGTCTGCTCCAGTCTGCTGTGAGCCGCATCATCCTCCCTCAGTGTTGCGCCAGGAGCTGGGCCTAGGTCTCACACACACACACACACAGACACACACAAACACATGCAGGCGCACACACACACACACACACACAGACAGACATGTAAGCGCACACACACACACACACAGACAGACATGTAAGCGCACACACACACACACACACAGTGAGACCTTTATATCAGGGTGCAGGAGAGTAAGTGTCAGTGAGAGATACAACCCTCCATCCCCCCAGTGACAGAGGGAGGCAGGCTGGTGATGGATGCCCACCCAGAGACTGGCAGGCCCAGACCCCATCACACACACACACACACAGGCCTAGTTCCATCATATCTCTCTGGAGCCTCTCCTGCCCCTCCAAGGCCCCATTCCATTTCTCTCCCTGGCTCACGCCCCCTCATAGATCTAAGATGAAAGGACTATTACTGGTGGTAAAAAGTGAAAACTTCCCCTTACCAAGTTAGCCTGCCTGTCAGTGTCAGTCTTTCTGCCTGCTTGCCTGCCTGCCTGTCTTTCTGCCTGGCTGTCTGTTTGTCTGTCTGCCTGTCAGTTTGTCTGCCTGGGAATACTGGCATTCCTGTTCTGGCATTGTCCTGCAGCGGCCCAGGAATGTACCATCCCAGCCTTTTATGTCCTGGGGGGGCCTCAGCCACACACACACACACACACACACACACAGGCACATGCAGGCGCACACACACACACACACAGGCACATGCAGGCGCACACACACACACACACACACACACACACACAGGGCTCCTGCTTGTGATTGGTGGGTTGGTGAGTGAGTGCATTCCAGCCTTGGCCAACTCTTCCCAGCCCCTGTGTGTGTGTGAAGGACTGCTGTGCTTGACTGAACGCAGCTTTTCATGCTAATACTGTGTTTCAGGAGTGAGTGTGTGTGTGTTTTCAGGAGTGTGTGTGTGTGTGTGTTTTCAGGAGTGTGTTGTGTGTGTGTGTTTTCAGGAGTGCGTTGTGTGTGTGTGTGTGTGTGTGTTTGCGTGCATGCAAGTGTGTGTGCGTGTGTGGTCAGGAGTGCACTGTGTCTGTGTCTGTGTGTGTGTGTGTGTGTGTGTGTGTGTGTGTGTGTGTGTGTGTTGAGCCCCAATCTTCTCCCGTCCCTAAGCGCCGGGTTATTAAGTCTCTCTTTGTGATGTGGATGCTGTCATGGTAAACACAGCGGACGCAGAGACAAAGGCCTCTATCCATCCACACACACACACACACACACACACACACACACTCACACACACACACACACACACACACACACACACACACACTAACAGCCTCTATCCAACTGACTCTCCAATTAGATCAGAGCAACACAACCACTGAGCTGTGTGGTCACACTGGAAAGTGCCAACAATGGGGTTTTTGATGGATAGAAAACAGCTTTTAGTAGGTGTATAACTAACTATGCATATCTGGTTCTAAATTTTAATTGAACCTTCATTCATATCCCGGTTGGTCTGCCTGACATTAAAATCTCTTTGACAAGAGAATCTATACTGTATACAGACAACATGTGACTGTACTGTGTACCTGTGGAGGTAGAAATGCGAGGACAGGCTCTGTTTGTGCGTATTTGGCCTGGCAACAACAGTAGCAGAAGTTAATAGATTTGGCTGAAGTACAGATCTGGGTCCAGGCAAACAGGTTGTAGGGTTGTTTCATCAACTGACATCAGGGGAGGCTGGTGGAGGTAGGAATCGAAGGATGGGCTCATGGAACGGAATGAGGAATGTTATCGATCATACCTGTGTTTGATACCATTCCTCATGCTGTTTCACACATTACATTGAGCCCGTCCTCCGATTCCCACCACCACTCCCCTGACTGACACGTCATTGCCAATATCCAAGTCCTCAACTCTAGAAAGAAGCAGAGGCCCAGGGTGTCAGAATGCTGTCACACCTGTTTGATGGGCGTCAGGTGACAGACAGGTGACTGGCCTATCCATGTGATCATAACAACACTTAGGCGTGGCTCCTCCCCCCTGCTGCTCCCCAGGAAGTGGTTGAGCCTGTTCATCAGGGTTATGTTCTGTTCATCTATTACATTTGGGATTGAGGGGTGAAGCCTGTTCTCCAGTCTAAGTTCATTTAATATTTTTTTAAAGTCAGTGTGTTGCTGGTAGTTTTGCTGTATTTCGTTGTGGCTATCCTGTCTTAAGCTTTGGGACCTAGTTTCTATTGAAAGCTATCTGTTTGAAGCCAATTGCTGTCAATCTCCAGTGGGAGGGCCTGAAACTATTCTGCAAGGTAATAGGATTTCTCTCTATCCACAGGATCTGTCCCAGCTGCCTTTAAGACAGCCTGAGTCAAGCCTCTTCTCAAGAAACCAACTCTTGACCCGTCTGCTGTCCATAACTACAGATCGGTATCCCTTCTCTCCTTCTTCTCTAAAACCCTTGAATGTGCTGTCTCAAACCAACTGTCTCACTACCTCCTTCAGAACAACCTCCTTGACCATCACCAATCCGGCTTTAAGGCTGGACCCTCACCAATCCGGCTTTAAGGCTGGACACTCTACTGAGACTGCTCTCCTTGCTGTCAGAGAGGCCCTCCACTCTGCTCGAGCTTCCTCCCTCTCCTCTGTTCTCATTCTTCTGGACCTGTTTGCTGCATTCGACACAGTAAACCACCTGATCCTTCTCTCCACAGGTGACAGACCGTTCATTATTAACCCATTCATCACCACGCACACAGGAAGTATAATCACTATTGACCCATTAATCACCATGCACACAGCTAATGAGAATACTATCAGTAAAGCAGGGGAGACTGGTGGAGGTAGACATCAGAGGGTGGGCTTATTGTAATGCATGGAATGGAATCAGGAATGGTATCAAACAACTCTATCATTGTCATGCCATATAGCCTGATCACAGATCTGTCTAGCCAACTCCTGTTTAGCCAAATGTTTGACATGACAACCATACTGTGTCGTCATAGGCAGATCTGGGACCAGACTATATGGCAGGACAATGATAGACTTGCCTAAGTCACATACAAGGACAGGTCTGGGACCAGGCCATATGGCAGGACTAAGACAACCATACAGCATGAGGTTGGTAAAACACACACAGATCTGGGACCAGGCCACCCCCGCTCTAACCCACCCCCTCCCTCTCTCATCAGCATATTCAGGAGTCCTTTTTCAAGAGCTGCATCCGAACAACGCTTTCAGTCTGCCACAGTTCTCCTCCCTCTCTCTGCGCCCCCTCTCCCCCTCTCCCTCTACCTAGTTATTCTCCTCCAGGCTGTCAGAATAAAGGGCTCTTGAGGAACATGCATTTCCCACCGTCTCCTGGTCCTTGTTCCACCAACAGCGAGCGGCTGTAATTTGCCAGTCTAATTACCGGGGTCATTCTGAGCTGCGTGATGGGGACGCGGGCAACACACACACACACACGCACACTCACTCAAACATGCATGCACACACGCACACACACTCTCACTGAAACACATACACACACATACACGCACGGACGTACATACACACACTCACACGTACACACGCACACACACACACACACACACAAAGGCGCACACACACACACACACACACACACTCCTTTAGGCAGACAGAGCTAGAATCAACCTGTCAGCGCAGCTCCAGCACAGAAGAGGAGAGAAGAGAAGAGGAGAGGAGACAAAAGAGGAGCTGAATAATTCATGGTAGTTTTGCAGAGGGGAACTCTCTATCTTCTTTCTCTCTCTCTCTCTTATTCTCACCCCCCCCCCCCCTTTCTCTCTCCGTCTCTGCATATTTCTACTGAAAAGTGCGGTCGCTCTCCCTCCCTCACCCTAACACCCCATCTCTAAACTGCCGTCTCCCAGCCCCTCCTGCCTCTCTCCCTCGCCCAGCCCCTCCTCCCCCTCCTTCTCTCCACCCCGGTGTTGAAGACCCACCGTGGCTGAAGAAAGAACCAGAAACAGATTGTTGAAAGATAGAGAGTTGTCTCCATGGAAACCAGAAACTTGTTTTATGAAATATCACCCTATTCCTGTTCATCAGATATAATAATCTCATAATCATAATCTAAATTCTCATTGAACTTTTCTACCCCAATTACAACAGCAATCCTGTTAAAACATGGCACTGAGCAAGGCAACTACAGTTTTACAAAAAAAGCTCATGTCATCGTTTCTTTCTCTATCCCCTCCCCTCTATCTGTGTGTGTGTGTCTCCCTCTGTGTGTGTGTGTGTGTCTCTCTCTCTCGGTCCCCCGCGCCCTTTCTGTTGTTGTGGAGCTCACACAAACACACACACACACACCACACCAGACACACACACACACACACACACATGTCGGAGGCTGCATGTGGCTTTTGCTAAATAAAGGTATTTAGTGAGGGAGTCAGCAGCCTATGCCATTGTGCATTGTGCTGGGGACAGCAACAGAAAATACCCCAGAGCTCCGCATCCACATCAGCAAACAGCACACAATGGCCGTCCCAGTGACTCACCCCTGTCACCACCCTCACCCCCCTCACCCAGTCACCAGAGGCTAGCAGCAGGACAACACCGCTGGCACACACACACACAGACACACACACACAGAAGTGCGTGTGCACACAGATATACACATGAGCTCGCACACACAGATAACATGTGCACACACACACAAACACCCCCCGCCCCTCCACACACACACACACACACACACACTCACCTCATACAGAGAGACAAACGCAAACACATAGACACACACACAGCCAAACACACACCTACAGTGCTTTAATGCTAGTTGCTGTGTTAGGTATGTATGAGTCATAAATGATGTGGTCTCTACATTGACGCTGATACAGTATACACACGTTAGGATGACAACACTAGAATGAGTCAGTGTCCCAGAGGCCAGGGACAGTGACACACACACACACGCACACCCAGACAGACACACACACACCCAGACACGCACACACACACCCACACACACCCCCACAGTGACTGGGGGGAGAGGGGGCCATCTCCCCTACTGTGGCATGGTGCATAGGGCCCATCTGTATACACACACCAGTCGCCAACACAAGCACACAGGGGTAGAATACAAATACAAATAAATTGAGTTCATTCTAGTAGTTTCCAATACACTTCTTGTATATCTTGTTAAAGGTAGGACGTGTTTGATATCATTCCTCATTCACTTCCATGCATGACAATGCGGCCGTCCTCCGATTTCTACCCCCACCAGCCTCCACAGTGTCGTAACTAGCTGACTCACACTCCTGATCTGAAGACTCATTGGAAATAAAGGTCACAAGGTCAGAGGTCAGTCTGTAAGAGGGTGTGGGTTCAGCTGAATCTGGTCAGTTATATAAACACTCTATTTCATAACTATGGGTCACTGGGAGGAGGTGGCTGTGCTTCGGTCCTGACAGGGGACTAGTCTGACAGGGGACCAGTCTGACAGGGGACCAGTCTGACAGGGGACCACAGTCTGACAGGGGACCACAGTCTGACAGGGGACCAGTCTGACAGGGGACCACAGTCTGACAGGGGACCACAGTCTGACAGGGGACCAGTCCTGACAGGGGACTAGTCTGACAGGGGACCAGTCCTGACAGGGGACCACAGTCTGACAGGGGACCACAGTCTGACAGGGGACCACAGTCTGACAGGGGACTAGTCTGACAGGGGACCAGTCCTGACAGGGGACCACAGTCTGACAGGGGACCACAGTCTGACAGGGGACCAGTTTGACAGGGGACCACAGTCTGACAGGGGACCAGTTTGACAGGGGACCAGTCTGACAGGGGACCAGTCTGACAGGGGACCACAGTCTCTGTTAGTTGAGTTCACAAGGTGCTGGAGAGGTTCTAGGAGGAAGAGATCAAAAGAAGGTAAGACTAGCAACACACACACACACCCACCCACCCACCCACCCACCCACCCACCCACCGACCGACCGACCGACCGACCGACAGACAGACAGACAGACAGACAGACAGACAGACAGACAGACAGACAGACAGACAGACACACACACACACACACACACACACATACACATACACACACAGCCACGCTGAGACTCAAAGGAAGGTAACACACAAGCACACACACCCTGAGACTTAGAGGAAGGTAAGACTAGCATTACTGTGGCTCCCTAGCTTTGGCTTCAGGTGGTCGTTGGTCTGTTAGTGGAGCTGACTGAGAGGGTTCCAGCTTCCCAGAGGATTACACCTCCTCTCTTCTCCTCCACCTCTCTTCTCCTCTCCCCTCCTCTCCTTTCCTTCTTCTCTCCCCTTCTCTCCTCTCCTGCATGTCTGAGATTCCTCAGAGGATTTACAGAGTGCAGGAGGTGAGAGAGAGAGAGAGAGAGAGAGAGCAGAGTTGTTTCCCACGGAAGACTCAGTGTGGCTCTGCGAGTGAGAGTGGTCCATAGAGAGACAGACAGATAGGCAAGCAGACAGACAGATAGGCAAGCAGACAGACAGACAGGCAAGCAGACAGACAGACAGGCAAGCAGACAGACAGGTCTGGGAGGATAAGCTAGCCTCTCTGAGCCCGGTCCGGATCAAGTGTATGTGTTTCCATCTATAACCTTCTTATGGACCAGGTACTGAAGCCAGAGGGTAAAGCTGTGGCTTATCCTCCGGTGAAGACTGGGAACAGTCTAAAACACATGTGGGAAACAGGAGAGCGGTGAACAATCTATATTAAGGCATGTTTACTGCGTTGTGATATCCTAGCTTTAGCTCATATGCTACTAAAGTTATCATTCCATATCCAACCAGAACTAATCAGAGTTAACATGGAAAAAAGTTTGGGTTAGGTTCAGAATAGTTCTATAAGATTGAGTGGTAGAATGGATTTTGATGTATAACTAAGACAGGGGAAAGAAACACATGTGTTTGATACCATTCCTTTTAACATTCCATGCATTACAATGAGCCCGTCCTCCGATTTCTACCTCCACCAGCCTCCCCTGAACTAATAACACAAGACTGATGTTAGTGCTTCAGCTCTCCTGGGTCAGTGGTTTAATGTCCAACAGAGCCCCCTGGTGGCAATCAGGAGGCGCACACACACACACACACACACACACACACACACACACACACACACACACACACACACACACACACACACACACACACACACACACACGGCCAGACCCTGAGGTGGAGCATTACCAGGCCAGACAGACAGGTATGTCCGAGATGAAATGGTTTAGCCCTCTTTAATGAACTACCCAGGGGGTTATGTGTATGTGTGTGTGTGTGTGTGTGTGTGTGTGTATGTGTGTGTGTGTGTGTGTATGTGTGTGCATGTGTGTGCTTGTGCGTGTGCAGCCCCCAGGGCCCTCTCAACCAATAAACACGCAGAGTGAATAAACACATCAGCCAACCAGCCGCCTGCCTCGCTCCGAGGGAGCTGAGAAAACAGGAAGTGTTGAAACATGCTGGGAGACGATGACCTCTGTATGACTTCTGTGTGACAGCGTCGTCAGTGAGAGTGTGTGTGTGTGTGTGTGTGTGTGTGTGCGTGCGTTTGTCTGTGCTGGCTGGCTGTGTTTGCCTGTCTGCGTGCCTGCATGTGTGTGTGTGTGTGTGTGTGTGTGTGTGTGTGTGTGTGTGTGTGAGATGTTTGTTTGGGTTGGAGAGCCTGGCTGCACTGGGAGAGCCAGTGCCCCCAGGCGTGTGTCGTAGAGTGCTGGCTGCAGACCACATCTGGCCAGGGAGCAGAGAGAGTCACAGTCAGAGCCAAAGAGAGCCAGAGCCAGAGAGAGTCAGAGCCAGAGTCCTATGATCCATCCTGCAACCCCCTGGCAAAAGCACTTCACACCTCTACAACAGGCTGGAGGCAGAAATCGGAGGATGGGCTCATTCCAAACGCGCATTGTACCGAACGCACATATTTGATACCATTCCTTGATCCGTTCCATGCATTACAATGAGCCCGTCCTCCGATTTCTACCTCACCCAGCCTCCCCTGTTCACTACATAGTAGGCGCTTCAGGTGTAGTATCTGTGTGTCACAGCCTCTGGGGTTTTTCCCTGAACTCTCACAGAGATCCTGCTGTGTTCAGCAAACACAGAACAGGACATACTTCAGTTTAGTTTAATGATAGGAGTCTGTCTGGGATGAATCTATACCTACGGGTTAGCCTTAGAGAGAGATGGGAGAGAAAGAGAGAGAGGGGAGAGAAAGAGAGAGGGTGGAGAGAGGAAGAGGGAGAGAGAGAGAAAGAAGAAGAGAGAGAGAGTCTCTGTAGTTGTATGATTCCACTAAAGCCTTGTAGGAGTTCTGAGAATCTAGAATCTAACATGATTCCTAGTCTGTAGCAGCACTGAACCATGTTATCTTAATCCTCGTGGCGATCCAGTATGTCGTGTGTGCAGCTCTGAAACTCAACAGTCCTCCACTCTTTCTCTCTATCTTTCTCTCCGCCTACCTCCTTCCGTGCCAAGATATCCTCTTACTTATCAATATGAAGAGCAGCACACTTTGGGGGATATTTTTGGATACACTGAGCATAAAGAATTTGCACATTTAAATCCCTGACAGTAGAATATCTAATTCCTAGCTGTTCCTGTCAGAGTGCCTCTCAGCTCTACGGGAGAGGGTGCTTTAGTTGTTATTTTCACCTTTCACCTTTAAGGGAGACTGGTGGAGGTAGAAATCAGAGGACTGGCTCATTGTAATGCATGGAATGGAATGAGAAAATACCATTCCTCATTCCGTCCCATGCATTACAATGAGCCCGTCCTCCGATTTCTGCCTCCACCTTCAATGGAAGTAACTAGTGAACAGAGCCTCCCCTCCTCTCCTCCTGTAGTAGGCACTGCTGCTGAACTAGAATGACTGTTACTGTTGACAGGCTGTTGTTGATAGGAAGCAGCAATAATCACATGACCTCTGTAGCCAATCAGATACTTAAGACTGCTAAATCTCAGTTACAAGCTCTGGATTCTGAAAGGGGTCCAAATCTAATCTCACCCTCAACTGGCACAGATTGTCATCATTGTCATTGTAAATGTCGATCGGTGACTTGCGCATGAAAACAACATGGATTGTATTTTATGAATTTATGAACAATCCGCTATCTGATTCCACAAGATGTGGCAATTCGTACGAGGAGCTTGTCACGTCTCTTCTCAGGCAAAACTAGTTCTGACATCATGAGGTGTTTGGTTGCAAGCAATGGTTAGCTCCCAAACCCCTGCACGATCACTCCGCTCTTCCACCTCGGCTGCCCGCCTGGCACCGCCACCTCTACGTGGATGCAGCGGCCGCGCCACTCGGTCACGGCTTTTCACTGTCCTGGTGGAATTAGCTTTCCCCCACTGTCAGAACTGCAGAGTCACTACCGATCTTCCGCCGTAGACTGAAAACCCATCTCTTCAAGCTACATCTTAACAGTCCCTCCTAAACACCGCTTCACCTCCACTACCCCCCCTGTACAAGTTCTCTCCTGTTAATAATAAAAAAAATTAAAGGCTTCTGGCATTACAACAGCCAATGGCCCCTGGTGTGAGCATTGATTACTTTGTCTTATGATGAGTGTTGGATAGATGATTCACTTACTTAAACAAATGTATTTGTTGTAAATCTGCTAAATGCCATAAATGTAAAATGTAAATGGTGTCCGGCTCCCCCTGTTGGTCATGTTGCGTATGACAGCAAATGATTACCGTGCAGGTGAGTTTCATACAGCTACAGCTATCTACATCAGGGGAGGCTGGTGGAGGTAGAAATCGGAGCACAGGCTCATTGTAATGCATGGAATGGGTCAGTATTGACGTGTTTGATACCATTCCTCATGTTTCACTTGAATCGAGATTACGCCACACTGGACTAAAAAGCATCTTGTGGTGACTGACTGTCCTCCCTATAGTCCAAGTCTTGGCCTAATCTGGTTCTGGAAAACGGCAGCCTTTGGAGGACAAGAGTCTGTATGTTACAGTCAATCAAATGTTTCAATCAAATGTATTTGTATGGCACTTTTTACACAGACAAACATTGCCAAGGGCTTCACAACAAGAACGATACTAAACAATATAAACAATAAATACGACACAAATATGATCTAACACAAAACCAGAGAGCCCCAAAAAAGCAGGCCAGGCTAAAAACTCCCCAGAGGTGACAGTGACACACCACAGTCTCTGGTTATCTCTGGGGTTGGGGAAGGAGGAGGCCAGGCTCCCTGCTCTCTGTGGGGTTGGGGAAGGAGGAGGCCAGGCTCCCTGCTCTCTGTGGGGTTGGGGAAGGAGGAGGCCAGGCTCCCTGCTCTCTCTGGGGTTGGGGAAGGAGGAGGCCAGGCTCCCTGCTCTCTCTGGGGTTGGGGAAGGAGGAGGCCAGGCTCCCTGCTCTCTCTGGGGTTGGGGAAGGAGGAGGCCAGGCTCCCTGCTCTCTCTGGGGTGAGTCAGTGATGTCTTTATCACAGGGCGGAGGTGCTGTCCAATGCTCTCGTAACCCAGCATAAACACATAAACTCTAACCAGAGCACGCCCCTCGCCATGTCTGATATCACTACCACATCTTCAGTAGGACCTGGTGATCACACAGCACCAGGGGAGGCTGGTGGAGGTAGAAGTCGGAGGACGGGCTCATTGTAATGCATGGAACGTGATGAGGAACACGTGTTTGATACCATTCCTCATTCCATTCCATGCATTACAAATGAGTCCATCCTCCGATTTCTACCTCTACCAGCCTCCCCTGAAAGCAACATATCTGATTTCACTCCAACAACTTCAGTATTACCTGTTTACCACACAGTACCCAGTTACAGTATGAGAGTCTCTTAACCCTAATTCACACTACAGGGCTGACCCGAATCATACTGTTCTGGCTCGGACTGGCTCCTTTCACATTGTCCTTTCCAGCACAGTTTCAGAGGCTATGGTGGATGTGTAACCAGGCCAGCCCAGGACAGCTCAGCTCGGCTTTGCTCAGTTCAGCTGTTGTGTGAATTAGGGTCTACTGTCATGATACGTTTTCTACATCGAAGTACACTGCATTCTACAGTCACTATGACGTCACAGTGATGATAAGCATGGAATGTACAGCAGGTGGTAAACAATCACATTCAAGTGAAGGTTATCATGATGATGTCGCCATCTATGTTGTTATCTATTCTGGGCCCGGGATTTCAAAACTTTTAATCTGGATCAGAATGATCCAGATTCTTTTTTCGTTATCCAGGATCAGATTGCAAAAATGTACTTCGCTAAGCCAAATGCACCCCATAATACTGTCACTCTACTTGATGGGTTTGTATGTGTAACTTATTTGAGATGCAGGACAAATTTGCAATATAGAATCAACAAGAGGGAGAGTTAATTGTCCATTGACATGTGCAGTAAGTCACTCAGCCTGTGTTTGCCTGTATTTCAGGGGAGGCCGGTGGAGGTGGAAAATTCCTCATGATTTCTACCTCCACCAGCCTCTCCTGCTGCATAGTGTAGTAGTGAGTCATTGTGACACATATCATGTTGGCTCACAAAGTCCAGTTATCGCTCATTACTACTGGACACGTATCAGAGAACTGATAAACATCAGAAATGTCACACAGATTGACTATCTATCATGCTCCACAAGTCAACTGGCTCATTGATCCCCTCTCCTTTCCTCCCCTGAAACTCCTCCCCAGGTCGTTGCTGTAAAAGGGAACAAGTTCTCAGTCAACTTATCTGGTCAAATAAATACATACAAAATAAAACATTCCCAGAGCGGATGTGGGCCACAGAGACTGAGTGGTTCTGTGTGTTAGGATGTGAGATTAACTTTTACAGGGTTAAAATAATTTTAGATTAGATTAGATTATCCGCTTCATGCCACAGTTCCTTCTGAGTGCAACAGGGGGGGTTCAAACCTGGGTCTCCAGCGTGGAAGACCTAAGTGTCAACCATTAGACCTAAAAGACATCCTCGAAGCTCTGAGGGCGACACTTGAGTTGACATGTCTCAGACAGGGCTACCTCATAACGAGGGCGTGACTCCTAACCACCTCCACTACCTGAGGACCGCAGTTACAGTGTTGTTATCCAGGAAAACAATAAGGAAGAGGTGGATATATACGATATCTTTAGTGTTTACCACAACTAGAGTCCACTATAACTAAGACAGTCAATTAACCTTTGTACTCTCTCTTCTGGGTGGGATGCACTCTCACATTAAACTGAACTACAGTGAAACATACTGTAGCAGAGGACACTATAGGCCTATCCCAGGGGAGGCTGGTGGGGGTAGAAATTGTGTTTGATACCATTCCTCAATCCATTCCATGCATTACAATGAGCACTCCGATTTCTACCTCCACCTGCCTCCACTGGCCTATCCAGAGAGAACCCCAAGCCCCTACTCCCCAGGCCCACACTGGCCTATCCAGAGAGAACCCCAAGCCCCTACTCCCCAGGCCCACACTGGCCTATCCAGAGAGAACCCCAAGCCCCTACTCCCCAGGCCCACACTGGCCTATCCAGAGAGAACCCCAAGCCCCTACTCCCCAGGCCCACACTGGCCTATCCAGAGAGAACCCCAAGCCCCTACTCCCCAGGCCCACACTGGCCTATCCAGAGAGAACCCCAAGCCCCTACTCCCCAGGCCCACACTGGCCTATCCAGAGAGAACCCCAAGCCCCTACTCCCCAGGCCCACACTGGCCTATCCAGAGAGAACCCCAAGCCCCTACTCCCCAGGCCCACACTCGTGTCGAGAGACCCACCTCTAGTGAGGAGAGGAGGTGAGCAAACACCCAAGAGACTAACTCTACCTCATTCCTTTAATGATTGATCAGGCTATTGATAAGGACCTGTCTACCTCGCAGTCCACAGAACCCAGTTTATAGGCTCCCGTGTGATGAACTTTACCCCTGGCAGCAGCTGCTCTACTATATTAGCCCCCCATAGAGGGCGGGCCAGAGTGAGACTCTGCTGGGACCATCACTGACACTGTACCGGTTCTCGTTGGAGTTGATTTGGGAATATATCTTTCTATCTGTCTTGGTGTCGGACCCACCGGGTTTCTAAAGGCTGCAGAGATGATCGACCGGAACATGAAGAACGTGTTGGTGGTGTCCATCGGGTTCCTGTCGCTGTTCACCGCCTACGGAGGCCTGCAGAGTTTACAGGTAGACAGAGACGAGGACAAGATGATCAGGGACTGTAGACCATGGGAGGCTGGTGGAGGTAGAAATCGGAGGACGGGCTCACTGTAATGTATGGAACAGAATGAGGAATGGCATAAAACATGTTTTGTTGCATTACATGCATTACAATGCTTCGGAGGCAATTGTTGCTGGGGTAACAAGCAACAGAATAGAACACCAACAATCACCATGACAGAGACATAATCCAGCATGTTCCTAAGTGAAGGCCCAGTGTTTTCTCCTCTGTTCAAAGAGAGGTCATCCATATACAGTACAGTATGTAGTTAATTAATTGTGTATCCCACGGGAGGCTGGTGGAGGTAGAAATCGGAGGACGGGCTCATTGTGATGCATGGTATGGAATCAGGATTGGTATCAAACACACGTGTCTGATCCTTCATTCCTCATTCCATTCCATGCAATACAATGAGTCCGTCCTCCGATTTCTACCTCCACCAGCCTCCCCTGGTCTGTATGTAGCTGCAGTGTGTGAACATGTGTGTGTTCCCTGCTGTGTTCCAGAGCAGTCTGAATGCGGAGGAGGGGATGGGGGTGACGTCTCTGAGTGTGATCTACGCCTCCATCATCCTGTCCTCCATGTTCCTGCCCCCCATCCTCATCAAGAACCTGGGCTGCAAGTGGACCATCGTGGCCTCCATGGCCTGCTACGTCTCCTACTCCTTTGGCAACCTCTACCCTGGATGGTAAACACACACACACGCATTACACACATGAAGTAGAGATCGGACTCCGTGTGTTAAGGATGAATTTATTCTGAAAGGATAATAGAAATGAATAAGGGTGAGCTGGCGGTCCTCAGTGGGATAACTGCCAACTGAGCTATACCAATATATAGGCTACAATAATTAACAATTCACAGTAAACATTCATTCTTGTTATTAAATGTCTTATTCTAATTTATTTTATCCAATTCCCAAATGTACAAAGGTACGATCGAATTCATAGATCTACAATAACGACGTCACGGGCAACGCTACCGTTACCATGGCAACGCGTATGGCAGCTCGAGCCACTGGGCTAGCTAGCCTTTACCTTAGCTAGTTTGTATTTGACTAAGAACCAAACCGTCATGGAAAACCAACAGATATTAATAAACAACAAATAATCCTAAACACGTATACACACAGAACCACGGAGTCCAGCCACATTTACCTTTGACTCCAAATGTGACAGGTCAGGAAAACATTGGCACTGAACCCACTCGGTTTTCACTCGCTAGCTAGCAGGCTGACGGTTAGCCGAGTACAAGTCAACCTCAATCAACATTCAAAATTAACACCAACTACATATTCGGCTTAGCTACCAAATAGGCCTAATCGAACTGTAGAGGTGTTTGTCGACATTTCACAAACCTGAAAGAATGATAGAAATTAAAAAGGGTGAGCTGGCTGTCCTCAGTGTCGCCTGAGTCTCAACTGCCAACTGAGGACACAACCGCCGCTCGAGTCCAAAAGCGAACTCTCCACCACCTCGTGCCTGCCCTCTAGCGGTACATGCCTCCATATGCAGCCATAAAGTACTATGATAAAATGATGAACAATGAATGGGGGTATCTGTTATACAGTGCAATACAAACGAGCAAACAATAACACATAAAACTATATGTGCCACACACGCACGCAGGCGCACACACGCAGAGCTTTGTATCTAAGATAATTTTCACATCAATCGTTGGACTAAAAATAGTCTTAGTGTTTGGGGATTTTGTAACTGTCCACCCCTGTCCTCCTCCTCTCTCAGGGGTTGACCCAGGTCTGTCCCCCCTTCTCCTCCTCCTCCTCCTCCTCCTCCTCCTCCTCTCTCAGGCTTTGACCCAGGTCTGTCTAACCTCCACCTCCTCCTCCTCTCTCAGGGTTTGACCCAGGACTGTCCTCCCTCCTCCTCCTCCTCCTCCTCCTCCTCCTCCTCCTCCTCCTCTCCCCCCTTCTTCTCCTCCTCCTCTCTCAGGCTCTGACCTAGGTCCCCCCCCCCCCCCCCACCCCAGGCTCTGACCCAGCACCCCCTCCTCTCCAGGTACACACTCATCCCCACCTCTGTGATCCTGGGCCTGGGAGGGTCTCCCCTCTGGTCAGCCAAGTGCACCTACCTGACCATCAGTGGCAACCTGCAGGCCCCCATAGAAGGCAAGAAGGGCTCCGACATCATCAACAAATACTTTGGCATCTTCTTCCTCATCTTCCAGTCTTCTGCTGTCTGGGGAAACCTCATGTCCTCTCTGATCTTCGGCCAGGACTCAAACATAGGTAGGGTAGAAAGAGTAACACACACACACACACACACACACACATGTACACGCCCGCGCACACACACACACACACACACACACACACACACACACACACACACACACACACACACACACACACACCCAACAGGTAAAGGTTCAACATGCTCGTCAAAGTGGTATAAGTTCAGGAATGAGGGTTTAATGTGGTATATGGCCGTGTGTGGAATGGCAGCTACAGTATGCAGCCCATAAAGACAAGTGCTTTATAGATAGTGCAGTAAGGACCTTCCCCTAACAACAGCCATAAGGACACACAGCACCAGGGGAGGCTGGTGGAGGTCGGTGGAGGTTGAGATCGGAGGTGTTGATACCATTCCTCTTTCCATTTCATGCATTACTATGAACCCGTCCTCTGATTTCCTCTTCCCTGTCATGATGTAATGTTTATGTTTGTGTGTGTGTGTGTGTGTGTGTGTGTGTGTGTGTGTGTGTGTGTCCTGCTAGCTGAGATCCCTGAGGAGGACCTGGTGTTCTGTGGAGCAGCTACCTGCTCTGAGGTCACGTTTAACGCCACCACCAACAAGCCTGAGCAGAAGCTGGTCCACATCCTGGTTGGCTGCTACATCGGTAAGAAGAAGGTCACTTTATTGAGACAGACCTTTGTATTTGTGTGTGCGTTTGTGTGTGTTTGTGTGTGTGTGTGTGTGTGTGTGTGTGTGTGTGTGTCTGTGTGTGTGTGTGTGTGTGTGTGTGTGTGTGTGTGTGTGCGCCTGCATGTGTGTGTGTGTGTACTTGTATGTGTGTCTGTGTGTGTGTGTGTGTGTGTGCGTGTGTCTATGTGTGTGTGTGCGTGTGTGTGCGTGTGTGTCTGTGTGTGTGTGTGTGTGTGTGTGTGTGTGTATGTGTGTGTGTGTGTGTGTGTGTGTGCCTGCATGTGTGTGTGTATTCACCGTGTGTCCCTGCGATGTTCCAGGCGTGGGCGTGCTGGCCATGATCATCGTGGCGGTGTTCTTGGACAACATTGACCGGGACCAGACCCGGGCGTTCCGCGGGAACAGAGAACCGTTCTGTAGCACGTTCCTCGCCACGTTCCGCCTCCTGAAGGACAGGAGGCTGATCACGCTCATCCCCCTCACCATGTACTCCGGGTTCGAACAGAGCTTCCTGTCCGGGGAGTACACCAAGGTGAGGACGAGAGCGGGCCGGATCTCACACCGGGGGAGGCTGACGGAGGTAGAAATCGGAGGACGGGCTTATTGTAATGCATGGTATGGAACACGTTTGTTTGATACCGTTCCTTATGCCATTCCGTGCATTACAATGAGCCCGTCCTCCGATTTCCACCTCCGTCAGCTTCCACTGGTCTCACAATTTGTCAAAATGTGACATTGTTAAACATGATTTAAAACGTCAAAAAGTAGATAACAAACATTACAGAGGCAGTCTGATCCTAGGATTAACGTTGTTAAAATGTTACGACATTCTTAAAGAAATGGTTGAGTAGGAAAGTAACATGGTGCATATACCAAACCTGCCGCTGAGAAACAGCCATTCAAGAGATCTTAAAGGTGCAATCTGTATCTTCTTTGTCCAATGGGCCCTTGGTCATTGGGATGTTGTGGTAAATGGTATTCAATTTCAGCAAATAAGAGACACTCCCCCTCAGCCCTGCTGGGTCAATGATTTTATCACCAAAGATGAGAGGCTGCAGATTGCACCTTTAACCGCCAAGAGTGACTAAAGCCTTTTCTTAATTGTTAGGAACACGACTCCTCACGTTCTCTTAAAAAGCTCAGAAACCTTCTTCTCCTCCAATGCATTTTCTCTAGTATGCAAGTGGAGAACCAATTAAGGAAAGGCTTTAATCTCTCTTGGCGGTTAAAGGTGCAATCTGCAACCTGTCATCTTTGGTGATAAAAGCATTGACCCGGCATTTTGTCTTCCTGACAATTGAGAAAAGGCTTCAAAGGAGAGCAGGGAACACACAGAAGGAAGAACAGAAGGGAAGGAAGGAAGGAAGGAAGGGAAGGAAGGATGCAATGTTGGGGACGTGAATCTTTAGCTTGGATCATTATATAGGCCATATGTTTTACAGGGTATCTGTTGTTCTTAGGACATGTGATATTCTCACGCTAACTAACTGCATGACCATGTTGTGTTTTTATTCCAGAACTATGTGACGTGTGCGTTGGGGATACACTTCGTTGGTTACGTGATGATCTGTTTCGGAGCGACCAACTCTCTGTGTTCCCTGGCCTTCGGCAGGCTGTCTGAGTACACGGGCCGGGCATCACTCTTCTGCCTCGGTACGATCAGCTCTCCCAAAGTCCTGAATACACCGATCTAACTGCCTCCATGCTGCAAGTACAGTGTGGCAGTGAATACAATCTGATTGACTAGTGATCTCATTACTGTAGTATGAATGAATGACTGAACGATAAAATTATACCAAATGAAACAAATGATACCTTTGTTGCTCTGGAAGGAATTCGCCCTACACCTGGCTGGGTGAGCTTAACAATCTGAAATATCCTGAAAGAAGGACATGACAATCATCATCATAATCATGTCAGTTTTTCAACAAAGAACATTCTACTTCTCCCCTCTAAACCAGTGGAGGCTAGTGGTGGTAGAAATCAGAGGACAAGCCATTGTAATGCATGGAACGAAATGTTTGATACCATTCCTCATTCCATTCCACACATTACAATGAGCCCGTCCTCCAATTTCTGCCTCCATCAGTCTCCCCTGATCTAAACACCACATCTGTTCCTCCCTCAGCGGCGGTGATCAACTTCTCCTGCATCCTGGCCCTCCTCTTCTGGAGGCCTCACCCAGACCAGCTGCCTGTCTTCTTTGTGTTCCCTGCTCTCTGGGGCATGGCTGACGCCGTGTGGCAGACACAGACCAATGGTGAGCTGCTGGCCGTATGCACACATTACTGGAGGCTATGGCTTCTTCAAGCAGTAGGTGTAGGCCTTCAGCCTCCCAGACTGAGGGAGGTGTAGGCCTTCAGCCTCCCTCCTATGTCCAGAACTGAGGTATCTAGGTTTTCAGCCTATGTTCAGAACTGAGGTATCTAGTCCTAACAGCGTGTTTCCCTCTCCTTCCAGCTCTCTACGGGATCCTCTTCCCCAGAGCCAAGGAGGCTGCGTTCGCTAACTACCGCATGTGGGAGTCGCTGGGATTCGTCATCGCCTTCGCCTACAGCACCTTCATCTGCCTGGAGACCAAGCTGTACATCCTGCTGGCCGTGCTGCTGTTATCCATGGTCACCTACCTCTGGGTGGAGTACGAAGAACACAAGAACCCCACCCTCCCCATCGAGGAGGGGACCTACACCACACACCTCCAGCAGGAGGTTAATGAGTACGAACCGGATGAGAAACACATCATCCATTCGACTAGTTTGTAGTCGAGATGTGTGGCGTCAGTGGTACACTTTAGAAATATAATTTCTAGAATGGACATTGGACATATTTACCCCCCCCCGTTCATAGCAGATAGATTATGAACAGCACTTCTGTTTAAGTTATTGTTTCCTGAGTGTAGTGCATAACCTTCTATACTGTCACAGCCAGGGGAGGCTGGTGGAGGTAGAAATCGGAGGATGGGCTCATTGTAATGCATGGAATGGAATGAGGAATGGTATCAAACACGTGTAGCATAGAGTGGCCCCACTACTTTTCAGTGAAGGTGTAAATATTGATTTAAATAAAAAAAGAAAACACTTTTTGATGTATGACATGTTGTATTTCATAAACTATTTTTACAAATGTTTTGTTCTGTTTGTGAAACTATGATATCTCATGATTATGATGTCATCTACAACAAATATGACACCATGTGTGTCTGGGGAGGCTGGTGGAGGTAGAAATCGGAGGACGGGCTCATTGTAATGCATGGAACGGAATAAGGAATGGCATCAAACACACGTGAACACTGTGTGTTTGATACCATTTCTCATTCTGTTCCATGCATTACAATGAGCGCGTCCTCCGATTTCTACCTCCACCAGCCTCCCCTGATATGACACCATGTGTGTTGACCCTGGACTTGATCCACCTGTACGTACCTGTACCTGTAAGTAATGCCTTTGATGGTTCTTGCAATAGAAAAAAACAACAACAAAACTGGTCCAACCTAAAGTGCTAAATGTCCACCATGGGAATGTAAACTCTACATCGATCGATTCGATACTGTGCCGCTCTTTATAAGGGCATAGGGCTGTGTTAAAGTACCTGCCCCCCGCCCCCCACCCCCTCCACACAGCCCGCCCAGCCCCGCCCCCCTAATAAAACCAGACATTGCATCAACACCTCCATACTGCCAGCATAGTGATAGAACATCATAGCTCCAGAACATGGTAGTTCTCGAACACCATAGTGATAGAACATTATAGTTCCAGAACATGGTAGTTCTAGAACACCATAGTGATAGAACATCATAGTGCTAGAACATGGGAGGAAGCATGAAGAACGTTCTAGTTGTCTCGTTTGGATTTCTGCTTCTTTTCACTGCAACGGGGAGCCTTCTGAGCCTACAGGTGAGGGGAACCTTCTGAGTCTACAGGTGAGGGGAACCTTCTGAGCCTACAGGTGAGGGGAACCTTCTGAGCCTACAGGTGAGGGGAACCTTCTGAGTCTACAGGTGAGGGGAACCTTCTGAGCCTACAGGTGAGGGGAACCTTCTGAGCCTACAGGTGAGGGGAACCTTCTGAACCTACAGGTGAGGGGAACCTTCTGAGCCTACAGGTGAGGGGAGCCTTCATCATGATAATGCATGGAATGGAATGAGTGGTATCAAACACACATGTGCTCCATGCATTACAATGAGCCCGTCCTCTGATTTCTACCTCCACCAGCCTCCCCTGGTATAGCCTTACACATACGGTTGTTTGTCTCAGTTCTACAGTCTCAGTTCTTTCCGCGCCACAGACATCTGTTAGCAGCCTGCACCAAGCCCAGGTTATAGTACACCTGACTATTACTGTAGTCTCCATTAATAAAATCTAATGAGGAGACTTTGTACCATGGCGCTGATTGAACACTCTTCAAATGCATTCTTATGTCCTCCCTTCTTTAAAATCACTGACTTGACAGGACTTGCTTGGTGAAAGGAAGGCCGGTTGTAAGTCAAACTTGCTTTGACCAATCCAACCATGCCAGATTAGGGATTACCTCAAAGAAGGAAGGAAGGAAGGAAGGAAGGAAGAACAGAAGGAAGAACAGAAGGGAAGGAAGGATGCAATGTTGGGGACGTAAATCTTTAACTTGTATCATTATATAGGCCATATGTTTTACAGGGTATCTGTACCAGGGGAGGCTATTGGAGGTAGAAATCGGAGGACGGGGCTCATTGTAGTGCATGGAACGGAATGAAAGGAATGGTATCATGGTATTTGTCTGTTGCTGTTCCAGAGCAGCCTGAATGCGGAGGAGGGGGTGGGCGTGGCCTCAGCTAGCGTGCAGTTCGCCTCCATCATCCTGTCCTCCATGTTTGTGACGCCCACCGTCATCAGATACCTGGGCTGCAAGTGGACCATCGTGGCTGGCATGGGATGCAACATCGTATACACTGTGGGGAACTTCTACCCCGGATGGTACAGCCAGAAGGCATGACTTGCGTGATGTGTGATTTTATTGATTATATTATATAATTTGTGTTTTTTATTTAGTAACAAAGTTCACTCTTATAGAGTTTGTGATGTATACTCTGATAAGAAGATAACTGTGTTGTTGCCCCCAGAGTGACCGGATAAACTGCAGAGAGTTATTGAACAGATAGACATCAAGGGAGGCTGGTGGAGGTAGCAATCGGAGGATGGGCTCATTGTGATGCATGGAACGGAATGAGGAACGGTATCAAACAAGTGTGTTTTTGAAACCATGACACCATTCCGGATTCCATTCGATGCATTACAATGAGCCCGTCCTCTGATTTCTACCTCCACCAGCCTCCCCTGGTACAGATAAAACATAAAACATGGCCTATACAATTATACAAGTTAAAGATTCACGTCTCTATCTTTGTCTCAGTGACAACCAAACCCTCTCTAACCAGTGGAGGCTGGTAGAGGTATGTCTCATTGTAATGCATAGAATGAAATAAGGAATGGTATCAAATACGTCCTCTGATTTCTGCCTCCACCAGACTCCCGTCTCTAACCCCCTCCAACCCCTGTGCTCGTCCCTCTCAGGGCGACCCTGATCCCCACCTCCATCATCCTGGGTCTGGGGGAGTCTCCACTGTGGACAGCTGCCTGCACCTACCTGACCCTCAGCGGCAGGATCCAGGCCGAGCTGGAGAAGAAGAGGAGCCAGGATGTCATCAACCTGTACTTTGGCATCCTGTACCTGCTGTACCAGTCCTCTGCCGTCTGGGGGAACCTGCTGTCCTCCCTCGTCCTGGGACAGGACACCACCTCGGGTCAGCACTGACTTTAACTCACCAACTGCCAAAGAATTCCGGAACACTCACCAGCTAGAGTGCCAAGTGTTCTATGTGGTGTTTACCTAGCAACAACACTTTGATTGGCTACAAAATGAAGCATCATAATGTATGCATTGTGGCGAATAAAGTCACCCTTGGCACTCTAGAATGTTGATGTTCTGGGCGACTTTATTCACCCTCGGCACTGAATGAGTTAAAGAGCTCCCTATATGGCTTTCCACTGTAAAGAAAATAACACCAGAGAATTTCATGGCACTGATAAAAAATAAGTAACGTAAGGCTTGTGAATTACAATGTTAAATCATAGATCTATTCTATTCTACTCTAGTCTATAGGTCTGGACCGGTGGAGGCTGGTGGAGGTAGAAATCGGAGGACGGACTCATTGCAATGAATGGAATGGAACATGTTTGATACCGTTCCATGCATTACAATGAGCCCATCCTCCGATTTCTACCTCCACCAGCCTCCCCTGGTCTACATCGATATCTACTGTTTGTCCATTCAACTCTACAGGTCACATTCAGAGGCTGTGAGTGTGTAATGCCTTCTCTGGTGACCCACCGCCCGTCCACCGGCCCCGCAGCCCACAGAACGACCGGCCCACCGGGAGTTCTCCCGGCTCCCCAGATGGCCAGTCGGCTGCCGGCTGTATTTCACTGTGTGTTTCTCTGTCCAGCGAACATCACAGAGGGCGACCTGCAGTTCTGTGGGGTGGGCAGCTGCAGCGACCTCCGAGAGGAACAGGTCAACTCTACCAGGCCAGAGGACAGGCTGGTCCACACTCTGATGGGCTGCTACCTGGGTAAGCCTTCAGTATGTGACAATAACACACTCAACATGAGGTAAAGTCAATGTCTATCCCTCTCTGAAGTGTGCATATGGGTTAGGGTTAGTAATATGTAACAATATGTTAATAGAATGCTGTTACTAGACTTATAACATTGTAATTACATAGGTAGAGAAGAAGTGAGCATGGTGCACACACACATGCCCATGTCGGTTTTATCCGGTCCCATGCCCTGCTGACCTGCCCTCTCCTCCCTGCTGACCTGCCCTCTCCTCCCTGCTGACCTACCCTCTCCTCCCTGCTGACCTGCCCTCTCCTCCCTGCAGACCTACCCTCTCCTCCCTGCTGACCTGCCCTCTCCTCCCTGCTGACTTGCCCTCTCCTCCCTGCAGACCTACCCTCTCCTCCTGAGTTTCCTGTCCTTCTCTACTGTCTCTATCCAATAAAAACAGGAAAATACGAGAGTGGGACTACCACACTGCAAAAAAATAACATGAAAAAAATCATAACAATAACAAAATGTTGCAGGTGTGGGTCTAGCGGCCATGCTCCTGGTGGCTGTGTTCCTGGACAACATCGACCAAGACGCGACGCAGGAGACCAGGAGCAGCAAGGAGCCGTTCTGCAGCAACTTCCTGGCCACTTTTCACCAGCTGAGGGACAGGAGGCAGCTGCTGCTCATACCTGTCACCTCCTACATAGGCCTGGAGCTGGGCTTCCTCGGCGGGGAATACACCAAGGTAGGCTGGAAGGAAGGCTGATCATGTGGCCTGGAGTGGTCCAGTGGTCCTGAGGTGGTCCAGTGGTCCTGAGGTGGTCCAGTGGTCCTGAGGTGGTCCAGTGGTCCTGAGGTGGTCCAGTGGCCTGGGGTGGTCCAGTGGTCCTGAGGTGGTCCAGTGGCCTGGGGTGGTCCAGTGGCCTGGGGTGGCCCAGTTGTCCTAGGGTGGCCACTGGACCAGAGGTGGTCCAGTGGTCTCGACTGAGGTGACTGTATGGTTTCTCACAGGAGTACGTGACCTGTGCATTGGGGATTCACTTCGTTGGATACGTGATGATCTGCTTTGGAGCCACCAGCTCCATGTTCTCCTTCCTGTTTGGGAGGCTGTCACAGTACACCGGAAGGGTGGCTCTCTTCGCTCTGGGTAAGAGACTCAAATGCTTTATTTGCCGTACAATCAGTTTGTTAGGAAAGTGTTATTTATCGCACCCCGCCACACAACACACATGGAGACTGGACGCACAGGGTCAGCCGTAGTTCGGCACCCCGGAGCAGATAGCAAGTGCTTTGCTCAAGGGCACAATGGCACAACGGCAGTGATAGGCACCTTAGATGTGACGCCAGTAACCCTTCTGCTCAATCTCTATTTTAACCTCACAGTAATCGTTTGCTTTAAAATCAAAACTGTTGGAGTATAGAGCAAGAGAAGAGTATAGAGAAGACAATGCTTCCTCTTTTCAATCCTTACGGAGGGCACTGTACTGTCCATTTAACCCAGAGTGTCCATTTAATGTCCATTTAACCCTGAGTGTCCATTTAATGTCCATTTAACCCAGAGTGTTTGTCCTCTGCCAGGCACAGCCACCCAGTTCTCCTGCATCCTGGCCCTCCTCTTCTGGAGGCCACACCCAGACCAGCTGCCTGTCTTCTTTGTGTTCCCTGCTCTCTGGGGCATGGCTGACGCCGTGTGGCAGACACAGAACAATGGTGGGCTGCTGGCCTTATAACAGGGGAGGCTGGTGGAGGTAGAAATTGGAGGACAGGCTCACGGTAATGCATGGAATGGAATGAGGAATGGTGTGATTCATCGTGTGATTGATACCATTCCTCATTCCATTCCATGCATTACGGTGAGCCCGTCCTCCGATTTCTACCTCCACCAGCCTCCCCTGTCTCATACACACTTCACTGTGTCTTCCTTCCATAGGAACATTATCACAGGTGTAACAGGGGTAGTTCGGTGAACCACATTTGAGTGATGAGTGAACTTGCTGAGACCTGAAGACTTCCTAGGCTTTACCTCAGTGGGATAACTCAGCCTTGTGCCACAGGTCACACAGGTTAGGCTCATAGGCACAACGTGGCTTATAAGACACGACTCTGACGTTACCCAAGTGAAGCTGAGATTTAAAACGGTTACAGTTAGATTTAAGGTTAGGTAAGAGTTGTGGTTAAGGTTTGCGTTAGGGCTGGGGTAAGGGTAAGGGTTAAGGATAGGGTTAGGGTTTAGGGTAGGGTTGTCCCAAGGATCCCACTTAGCATCTACCACAAATGCTCTCGCTTTATTTTTCCAGCCCTGTATGGTGTTCTCTTCCACGGCCAGAAGGAGGCAGCGTTCGCTAACTATCGCCTGTGGGAGGCGGTGGGTTACGTCATAGCCTTCGCCTGCAGCCGTTTCCTGTGTGTGGACACCAAGCTGTACATCCTGCTGGCAGTTCTGCTGCTCTCCATCAGTCTGTGCTGCACCGTAGAGTATGGAGAGCACAGGAACCCCACTCCCACTATGGAGAATACCACTAACCCCACTCCCACTATGGAGAATACCACTAACCCCACTCCCAGTATGGAAAATACCACTAACCCCACTCCCAGTATGAAGAATACTACCACTAACCCTCCTCCCAGTATGGAAAATACCACTAACCCACCTCCCAGTATGGACCACTACTAACCCTCCTCCCAGTATGGACTCCCAGTATGGATCATACTACTACCAACCCTCCTCCCACTATGGACCATACTACTACCAGGACTACTACTAGGAGATTAACCTTTTTCCCAGTATGGACCAGCATACTACTAGTAGTACTGACACCCAGGAAATCAAGAGTCCTATAGACGTCACTGAAGAAAAGAAGACAGACGGTGCTGATTTGAACATTTTCAAAAGTTTGTTTGCTCATTCTAATATTAGTATCGTCAACTGTACCTGTAAATAAAAAATGATTTTACAGTTTGGATCTCACCATGACCCTTTCAGATCTGATGATCTTTCATGAGAAGCAACAGATGGGAGCACACTTTTAAATTCTAGTTTTATTTGGTTTTCATCTGAGAAGATTAGCCACACCACGGCTAAGCGTTATGGGAGATATAGTGTACTGAACACAGCAGAACTAAAGTCAGACCCCAGTCTTCATAATGTATGCCAGGGGAGGCTCGTGGAGGTAGAAATCGGAGGACAGGCTAATTGTAATGCATGAAACTGAATGAGGAATGGTATCAAAAACATGTATTATTATGATACCATTCTTCATTCCGTTCCATGCATTACAATGTGCATTTCTACCTCCACCAGCCTCCCCAGTTACAACACGACTTCAGTTGTTATGTTCTCCACTTTTCAGCGGTCTATGCAGTTCTACTCTACGACCAGAGGGAGGCAGCATTTTGCTAACTATCGCCTGTGGGAGTCAGTGGGATTCGTCATCGCATTTGCTCTCAGTAATTTGATATGTATGGACATCAAGCTGTAAACGCTATTTGGACTTCTGGTAGTGTCAATTAGTTTCTACGGATATTACATAAACATGACCACAGAAACGACAAGACTCTAGTGACACATACAATGCTTTGTGATTGTCTCCTATGGCGTATTGTATTTGTATCTGTCTTATTTTGTGCAGCCTACATTTTGCTATTATTTTCGGTAATTATTGTACTATTTAATCCTCACGCCACACATGTACTGAACATATGAACCTGTAGTTTTCTAAGGTAAAATAAAGCTATTATTCTGTATTCTATTAAAGTATATTCTAGATCTATTACCACAGCTGGGAAGCATGGCCTGATACGTTGAAGGATGATTCTTGGACGTCCTATAGAATGTACAATTAGATGTGTTCAGTCATTTCAGATCATTAAAATGTGCTGCATTTAATCATAAAAACGTACCTAAGAGACCCACTGGTGTGAGGGTTCGTTCACCTGTCCTGCCCGGATGATACACTATCTATAGCCCGCAGCTGGTCTCCTAGCAACCGGGATGACGGGCGTGGGTCTCGGTAAAGCGACCTGACCGACCGACAGCTCCGGTGAACAACCGTCTGTCCGTCCGAGGTTGGAAAGAACAGGATTCAACTCAAGGTAAAGAAATGCGTTAAAACAGTAAATTATCCTAGATACTGTATATTGGATTATGGAATTGCGTTTTTGTCATTAACCGGCGTTCACAGGACACTTGTAAACAAAGGAGGGCGATTTACTGGATTTCATTTAGATATACATTTACATTTATGGCATTTAGCAGACTCCTTTATCCAAAGCAACTTACAACAAATACATTTGGTAAGTGAATCATCTATCCATCAGTCATCATAAGAAAAAGTAATCTATGCTATGACCAGGGGCTATTGGCAGTCACAATGCTAGAAGAAGGAATAATTTAAAAAAATGTCTTTGTTATTATTAATTTATTTACAGTAGAGAAACTGCCCAGGGGGGGTAGTGGGGATGAAGAGGTCTCTACATTTCTACATTTCTCTGGGCCACTGCCCACTGTGATGATTTGGTCCAAAAACACATCTGACTGCAGTTTTCAACGAACTAGTTCAGTTTCCCGAGTATCTCTCATCTTTGAATATGATTGCCACATAAATAATTATGATCTGATGTGAAAATGTTACTTTGGCAGGGTTTGACTTTATTGGTCTATTTGTCAACCAATCCAGTTAGTAAGTAGATAAAGTTAAAGAGGCAACGTTTTCAAAGACTTTTACTGAATGGCTGATATTTAATCCTTCTTGTGTTGTTGATAATTGTAGCTAATCTATAGCAACCCCACAATAGAGGAAACATTCAGGAGAACAATGCCATTTGATTCTGTCGCAAACAACCACGCCACCCAGTTCAAGACATCAAGACTAACACTATGCTTCCACTCCGTCTCTCTCACTGAAGGCAGAGTCTGTCGGTTGCCCCGGCATGGCCGTAGGGGTGACCGGCCGCCCGCCCCTGGTGTTCCGGCTGCACGACGGAGCCCCCGAGCTGGTCAGGGAGGTACTGCTGGAGCGGGGCTGGGAGGAGTATGAACAGCGGGAGCAGGAGGAGGGAGACTGGAACCTGTACTGGCGGGCCTCGGCCTTCCACACCTCTGACTACGACAACCTCCGGCCCTGGCAACGGCTCAACCACCACCCCAGGACGGTGGGCATCACGCGGAAGGACTGCCTGGCGCGCAATCTGAAGAGGATGAGGGGGACCTTCGGAGCGGCTCTCTACGACTTCAGCCCCACGGCCTTCATCCTCCCCAACGACTACACCAGGTTTGGTTTTAAATGTTTCTATAGAAGTATTTTTCATTGGATTTGAACAATTATTCAGTATATTATTAATGAAAAACTACAGGTTTTTTTACAGGTTTGTTTCTATTTCTATATGTAAGATGCTATTTCTATCTCTATATTCTCGATAATGATGACGCCCTCCTTTTCTTTGATGCGGACTCTGCCTGTGGGAAACTTGGTCTCCTGTTTTATCATTGGATTTGAACAGTTATTCAGTATTTGATGAATGAAAAGGAAAACATTCATTCATTAAATTATTCATTCATTCATTCAATTATTCATTCATTCATTCATTCAAGAAAACACATTTCACTTGTTATACACGAATTCCCCTTCATATTGACGCATAACTCATTCATTTTCAAGTCATTCAATTATTCATTAATTCATTCGTTCATTCAAGAAAACAAATTCCACATCTTATGCTTATGAAGCATGAATGAAGCAGGAATTCCCCTTCATATTGATGCATAAATTAACTAATAATAAAAACGAAAAAATACATAAAGTAATTCCTACCCAACCCTCTCCTATTGGTTGATGCAGGTTCCTGTCAGAGTACACCAAACACCGCATGACCACCGGAGAGAGGCGGGGCTACTGGATCTGCAAGCCAGTCGACCTATCACGTGGCAGGGGGATCTTTATATTCAACGACATCAAAGACCTCGTGTATGACTCCCCTGTGATCGTCCAGAGGTACATCAGCAACCCCCTCCTGATCTCGGGGTACAAGTTTGACCTGCGCATCTACGTGTGTGTGAAGAGCTTCCAGCCTCTCACCATCTACATGCATCAGGAGGGCCTGGTGCGCTTCGCTACAGAGAAATACAACCTGTCCTCCCTGGACAATCTCTACTCCCACCTCACCAACACCAGCATCAACAAGTTCGGGCCCTTCTACACCACAGACAAGGAGAGGGTGGGTCAGGGCTGTAAATGGACCATGAGTAAGTTCCGCTGCTTTCTCCACAGCCAGGGCATCAATGAGCTTCTCCTCTGGCAGAAGATCAACAGCATCGTCACTCTGACCCTGCTCACCATCGCGCCCTCCATCCCCCCCAGCCCTCACTGTGTCGAGCTGTTCGGGTTCGACATCCTCATCGACGCCAAGTTCAAACCCTGGCTCCTGGAGGTCAACTTCAGTCCCGCTCTCTCCCTGGACTGCCAGGCGGACGTCACCGTCAAGAAAGGGTTAATCAACGACCTGATTGATCTGATGAGCTACAGGTCCATCGACAGCCTCAGACAGAGCGGGTACCTCAGGCAGAGGTATAAGCGGCCGTGCTACCTAGGCAGCCAGTCTCCCCAGGCCCCGGTCCTCCTGGCCAGGCCCGGGCCCAGAGCCAGAGCCAGGGCTGCTGTGTGTGAGCACCACTCTCACAACCAGAAGAGGAGCTACAGCCAGTCCAGCCTCCGCTCTCTACTGCTGGCCAACCGGGGGAGATACCTACCCCTGCCCTCCGACGCGCAGATGAACCGGACATGCTCGGCCAGGGATCCCATGAGCCACGCCTCCAACTCTTCCTCCTCCTCCTCCTCCTCATCGTCCTCCTCAAGGTTGAACCCGATACACCTCCTTCCACAGTCAAAGACCGCAGCTGTAACTAGAAACAGGAAGACACGTCCGCAGGCGGTGGCGATGTCACACAAGACTGAGGCCCGTCACAAGTCTGAGGTTTCAGATACAGACCTGGAGTCAGGGACGGAGGACAGAGAGGTGGAGTCAGGGACGGAGGACAGAGAGGTGGAGTCAGGGACGGAGGACAGAGAGGTGGAGTCAGGGACGGAGGACAGAGACGTGTCAACACTTGATAGCCCCCGGCAGGTCTCTGCCCCCAGACACCCAGTAGGAGGAGCATGTAGGCTCCCGGCCATCCACGTCCAGAAGAACAGGTTCCCCTGGGACTCTAGAACCCAGGACGAGAGCTCCAGTACACCTCCGCTGCGTGTGGGGGACTTCATCCTGACGTTCCCCTTCAACGTGGCGACTCTGAAGGCCTCCAAGGACAAGCTCAACGTCAAGACAGCTGTCCGTGAGGTCCGGAAGCTCATCAGTCAGCTGGGCTCTGGGTGTAACCAGGAGAGGAGGAGGAGGAGAGAGGAGGAGGAGGTGATGGACAGACGTGTGGAGGAGGAGAAGGAGGACTTCGGGTCTCTGTTCTGGGGGCCTAGGGACCCACCCCTGCTCAGTGAGTGCTGCCACTCCAGCTGACTGAGACACAGTACTGTTTAGTGACAATAAAGCTTTTTAATTGAATCATTGTCGCAGCCTGAATGAAGGTGTAAAATACAAATGAAAACACAGTTTAAAGTCTAGTCAAGGGAGGCCGGTTGAGGCAGAAATCAGAGCACAAAATTAGGGATGGTGTCATGTCCGATTTTTACCTCCACCAGCTTCCACTGATTCCTAGGTTTAGTGCAGCATACATCAGAGCATACATGTAGCATACAGACTTTTCCACAGTGCCAATAATGTTGTGATACTATTTGTATGTAAACAAACATATTTTGTTATTCTCTTGAGTGATTCATTAACGAACAGGCCCTATTGACCCAGAGGTCAGCTAGTGTGTGTGTGTGTGTGCGCGCGTGCGTGCGTGTGTGTGTGTGTGTGTGTGTGTGTGTGTGTGTGAAGGAAGGGATATGTTGACACCTCATAAATAATAGGCCATGCAGTGCAACATAAGATTCCTGCTGACACCTATCCACAGGTCAGTTTTAGGTTAGAACCCTCAAGACAATATTCCCAGGTAAAATAAATCATATTCCTTAAATCACTCTTCACAAGAACAGTACTGTATGTACATTTGATCGTCACTCCAAAAATTATATAAATACTGTAATGATGACAAATATTTTACAAATATTCTGTACAATAATTTCCACAAAAAATTTGACATATAAAAAGCATAGAAAATAGATCTGTTTATACGAAGGCACATAGAAAAACATCAATCAATAAAACACCTCCGTTCATACAACAAAAAAACAATTTGCGACAAATGCAACACGTCATTTTGGATAAAAGCCCGCACACACATATAAACTCACACATTTCCTCCCTTCATTTCTTGTCGATAATGACGACACCGTCCTTGTCTCTGATGCGGACTCTGCCGGTGGGGAACTTGGTCTCCTGTCGTCCGTTGGAGTAGACGGTCTTCACGGTGCCGTCGGGGTACTCGCGCCTTTTGAACTGGGCCGTGTGGACCTCTCTCTGCCCGTTGGTGAACTCCACCGTCTTCTCCCCTCTCCTGATGAAGGATGATGCACAGACAACATGAAAATGCAATACTGTAAGAAATCATTGGAGGCCGGGGGCGCTTTGTGGCGTAGCACACTAATGTGCTTACCACGTAATCACAAGGTTCCTGGTTCGATTCCGACCCTCGACCTATCTTGCATGTCATCCCTCCTCTCTCTCCCATCCTTCCTGTCAATCTCTACTGTCTCTATCCCAATAAAGCAGAAATGCCCTAAAAAACATATTATAATAAAAATTGGAGGTAGAAATCAGAGGACGGGCTCCCTGCAAAGTATTTAATGGAATGAGGAATGGTTTCAAACACGTGTTACCATTCCTCACTCCGATTTCTACCTCCACCAGCCTGCCCTGGTATAAAAGGCAGCAGATCTGGGTCAAAGGTAGCATTTGTTGTTGTCTGTTGTTACTGGGCGTTGTGTCTGAGCCTAGACTAGTCACACTCAGCCCACACGGTACAGTAACATACACCAGTCTGGACAAGCTTACCCAGGATCTAAGGTGAGTAAAGAAAACAAAGACTATTTTGGTCCCAGGTTATTTCCTATTGTGTACTGCAGTGGAGGTTGGTGGAGGTAGACATCGTAGGACAGGCAGGGGAGGCTGGTGGAGGTAGAAAATGGAGGACGGGCTCATTGTAATGCACGGAACAGAATGAGGAACGGTGTCAAACACACATGTTTGATACCACGCGGGTTTGATACCATTCCTCATTCCGTTCCATGCATTACAATGAGCCCGTCCTCCGATGTCTACCTCCACCAGCCTCCCCTGGTAGAGTACAGCTGTTGCTCAGACAGTCCTCCTACACCAGACAGAGAGTATCTTACTGTGAGAGTTTGACCACTGTTCCGTCTGGGAAGATGCTCTCCTCTCTGCCGTCTGGGTGCAGGTACTTGATGGTCTGGTCAGGGAACACGATCTCCCTCTTCCCCCCAGGGTGATGCTTTTCTACAGGACACAGCTCAGTGAAACATCACTCGTTCATTCACTCATCCATTCACTCATTCATTCATTCATCCATTCACTCACTCATTCATTCATTCACTCACTCATCCATTCACTCATTCATCCATCCATCCATCCATCCATCCACTCACTGACTTACACTTGCACTCATTGATTGATTCAACATCTCAATGAACAATAACCTAATCTATCAGTTTAGATGTGTTCTGTTCATGATGGACATGATGAAGTCTCACCTATCTGCTTGTTAGGGAACAGCAGGACCTCCAGGCCTGTTGGGTAGGTGGTGTGAGTTGTCTGGGCATCAGCATAGAAGTACACCTGTCATTCCATAACTGAAGTTATTATTACAGACTGGTTGTAGGACAACAATGTACTGTAGTCACAGTAAAGAGACAGACAGACAGGCAGGCAGACACAATGACAGGCAGACAGACACACAGACAGACAGGCAGGTAAGCAGACAGGCAGACAGACAGAATGACAGACAGGCAGACAGATAGACAGACAGACAGACAGAGGCAGGCAGACAGACAGACAGACAGGCAGGCAGGCAGGCAGGCAGACAGACTGACAGATAGGCAGGCAGAGGCAGGCAGGCAGGCAGACAGACAGACAGACAGACAGACAGACAGACAGACAGAGGCAGGCAGGCAGGCGGGCAGACAGACAGATAGACAGACAGACAGAGGCAGGCAGACAGACAGACAGACAGACAGACAGACAGACAGACAGAAAGGCAGGCAGACAGACAGACAGACAGACTGGTAGACAGAGAGACAGACAAACAGAGAGACAGGCAGACAGACAGACAGGTATACAGAGAGACAGACAGGTATACAGAGAGACAGGTAGACAGACAGACAGGTATACAGAGAGACAGACAGGATGTACCAGTCTCCCGTCCGTCAGTATGTGTTTGACGTCTCCGTTGAAGAACTTAATGTTCACAGTCTTCCGATCGGCACTGACCTCCTTCCTGGTTCCGTTACGGAACGTAACCACACGGCAGCCATTGGACAGAAGCTGTTCTACCTGTGTGGAGGGGGAGGTGTCACAGGACATGTTTGTGGGTTTTGTTGTTGTTGTTGTTGTGAAATGTACTGGTTAACCCCCTGTGATGGTGGAGGATTGCTGAAGAGGAGAGCTTCAATGACTGAGAGAATATTATACATTTTGGGGGGAATTAAGGAGGCCTTTCATTCAAAGGAATGACAATGCTGGGTAGTTTCTCCTACCTTTCCGTCTGGGTAGTGTGTTTCCTCATGTACGTCTCTGTCTCTGCAGGTGTGTGTTCCACCGGTGTGGTCTGACTCAGAGGAGGATCTGCTCACAGAAGGAGTCCGCCGGCTGTTAGGCGTGGCGCTGCGGCTCAGTGTCTGACCTCTGACCCCCGTCTCCTTCTGCTTCTCCTCTGACCTGGACACACACTGCAGGCAGGGCCAGAAGTCAGGTCTGCAGGCCTCCAACCATGGCCGTATTACAAGCATATTTGTATTTATTTATTTAACTCATAATTTAAATGTATTTATGTTTCCATTGAGAGCAAATGGACCTCTTTTACAAACAAAAAAATCTAAAGAGGTGTTCCTGTAAAAGAGGTGTTACACGTAGTGTTTGATACCGTTCCTCATTCCATGCATCACAATGAGCCCGTCCTCCGATTTCTACCTCCACCAGCCTCCCTTGCTGTACATCACGTGTTGTGTCCTGTGTGCTGCAGACTAGTACCTGGTCCCCAGCGTTGTTGTGCTGTTTCGGGTCCTCTGCATGACGGGTGTCCTCAGAACTGCCTGAGAACAATGAGAAGCTCTCAGTTGTCAAAGCACATGGGAATTCTGGCTGTTACATTCCTGGGGCCTCAAACCACACAATCTGTCAATACCACAGACAACCAGACACACAACGCCTGTTCTTACCGGTCCAGGCAGGTCCCCGTTCCCTTGCGCCGGTTGGAATGTTGCGATATGGCTAAAGAAAACAACAAGGAAGATGCATGAATGAATATGTTACACTACAGTACACACACACACACACACACACACACACACACACACACACACACACACACACACACACACCGCCGAGGGTCATACTTTAAACCTCAGATTCTCGGATTCTGAATGTTAGAGTTTACTCTCTCTTTTTTTTTTTTATACGTTTTGTAGTTTCTTCAAGCAACACCAATTAGCACATACTGCATCTAGTATGCTGAATGTCCATCTGGCCTTGGTGACCTATGAAAGGTTCTCATGCAGGTTTAATGACAGCCTGGGTAACAAGTCCAGTCAGGGTAACTCAACTGTTCCATCTATTATTGAACCTGGGGTTCAGAAGTCTTCATACCAAGGGAGGCTGGTGGAGGTAGAAATCGGAGGACGAGCTCATTGTAATGCATGGAATAGAATGAGGGATGGTTTCAAATGCATGGAATGAGGAACGGTATCAAACACATTCCATTCCATGCATTACAATGAGCCTGTCCTCCGATTTCTACCCCCACCAGCCTCCCCTACCTCATACATTATGAAGAGGGCCAACTATTGAAAAGGAAAAATCTGGTTTGAACACAAACGTTTCTTCGTATTGGCAATGAGCATATTCATTACGTTCCATGAATAAGTCATATCGTCACAGTCACTGGTCTGGCTCCAGCTTTTGTAAATGGTCATGAATTATTCCTGGGGTGCTTAAGGACCACTTCAGAGCCCATTTTATAGCTGAATAACTTGAGACTAATTAGATTTAGACTGACACTTTGGCAGCAGAATGGCAACAATGCCTATCAGCTGAAACAGCAGATAGAACACACCTTCCACATTCTAGAATGGTAAGTGGGGGGCAGTTAACGGCTCTGAGTGGCAGGCAGTGATGTGATGTATATCTCAGAGTTAAAGGGGCAATCTGTAATTGGTACATCCATTTTTGGACATTTAAGTGAATGACACATAGCCGTTGATTAATGTAGAATATAACTAAACCTAAATGCCTCATGAGATTCGTTCAACTGTCTTACCGTCTTGTCAGAACCCAACATAGAAGCTTGTTTTACTCCATTGTTTGTGAACAATGCAATTGTAAACAAACGCTCTGTCACTTGGTGAAAACTATAGGTTTTCATTCCTGGATGGTCAGTCCCTGCACCCAGAGCTCTGTCTACGACAGGGAGAGTGGTTACAATGCTGTTTACCGTGCCACGCATTACAATGAGCCCGTCCTCCGATTTCTACCTCCGCCAGCCTCCTCGTTTAGGACTGATGTAGCAGCGACAGATCCGACTCTAGGAGTATACAGCAGCCTTTACACCGTCACTGAATCAGCCTTTACACCGTCACTGAATCAGCATGTCCACAGAGAGGAGCTCTCGGTCACGGTAATGTCAGGGTTCTCCTCAGAGAACGTCAGAGTGTTTCTGCGCCACGCTGTGAACTTGCCGGCGCCACCGTGTAAACATGTCACGGCAGATTAAACAATTTATTTAGTAACGATAGCTATCTTTGATCGCCAACGACATCGTTGTTAAAAACGAAAGCGAAAGTGATGTTCCTCAGTGAATTCAGCGTTTTATTTTCTGTATTTTTTGCTCATTTTGACACGAATAAACATGAGTCAGGTTTTGATGATACAATCCAGCGCCACGCTCTTCAAACATCTCGGGATCTGGGCCCAAATATTCTGAGAAATACAGGATTCTCAGAATGTTTCCTGCCAGGAAAACTGTGAGCCTAAAGGCTTTCATATGGCTGTGGTCAGTTCTACTGCAGCATGTAGCGGTGGCTAGCCGGCCTTCATTCTGCTACAGCCACAGAACAGTAGAGGCTAGTGGAGGTAGAAATCGGAGGACGGGCTCATTGTAATGCGTGGAACGGAATGAGGAATGGTATCAAACTCGTGTGCTATGAAGGTCGTCTGTGTGAGTGGAGGCTGGGGAAGGTAGAAATCTCTATCCCACGCGTGTTTGATACCATTCCTTATTCCGTTCCATGCATTACAATGAGCCCGTCCTCCATTTTCTACCTACACCAGCCTCCCCTGATACAGAATATCGTTACCTGTATGTCAGACTTGTCCGTGGGTAAACTGTCCATCGCCAGCCTCCTCCTGACTGGAGGTCCAGGGACGCTGGAGCAGCTAGAAGCCTTCCTCACCCTCGGACCTGAGGCACCACCGATCACCACAGACACCTATAGAATATATATAGATATAGATTATATATATATAAATATATATATATATATAATATATGCCATTTAGCTGACGTTTTTATCCAAGCCGTTGTCTTCTCTCTCTACTCTCTCTGCGCTCCATCCTTTCCCTGGGTAGTTCAGATGGAAACGGAGGGGAAAAAACACTTTCAAGATGTGAGAACCACAATGATCTCTTGTCTTGGATTATCTCTCTTCTATCTCTCCGCCTACACAGCCTCTCTCTGCTTGTAAAGGCTATCAAGATGTGGTACATTTAGCTGACGCATTCATCCAAAGCAACTTACATTGCAGTGTGTGCATACATTTCAGTATAGATGGTCCCAGTGGGAATCAAACCCACAACCTAAGCGTTGTTAGCGCCATGCTCTACCAACTGAGCCACAGAAGACCACATCTGAACATATTGATTATGTGCTGGTTGGTAATCAGGACAGTTGACTTTTTAAATATGTTTTTAGGCCATTTCTGCTTTATTGGGATAGAGATAGTAGAGATTGACAGGAAGGATGGGTGAGAGAGAGGAGGGATGACATGCAGGATATGTCAATGGCCAGAATCAAACCAGGGACCTTGCGATGATATGGTATGTGCGTTAGTGTGCTACGCCACTGAGCACCCCGATTGGTTATGTTTTTTAATGTATTCATCTATCGCAGGACTTGCTGATGATAGACTATTCTGGTGGAATAAAGACACATGAAAAACACATTGAGACAATCATTGGAATGGTGATATCTAACCACAGAACAATACAAATGTTGCTGACTTCATAAGCAGAAACTGTAAGAATTATGTTGGGTATTACTGAGGTGCAGTTCTGTATGTGTTCTTACTGGGCTCTCTGTTGCTCTGTGAGATGCAGTGATTCTGTCAGTACTCATCCTGGCCACCAGGTGGTGCTGATCAGGGGTGGTGAGCCTCCCCCGCAGCTCTATGTTCTCCCTGGTCAGAGCTTCCATCTGAGTCTGCAGCAGCCCGTGGGCCTGGGACCAATCACACTCTCTCCTGTGGAACTGCTGCTGGAGAGCTGCAATCTGCTGTTTGAGATCCTGCACGCACACACACACACACACACACACACACACACACACACACACACACAGACACACACACACACACACACACACACACACACAGACACACACACACACACACACACACATATAGAGACCCACAAGCATGCAGACAGACAGACAGACAGACACAGACACAGACAGACACAGACAGACACACACACCAATATATTGCATATTTAACTGATCTTATCACAGTCTCGATGAGGGGATGAGTGGGTGTTAGTTTGTACAGACTATAAACTATAAACTGTCCAAACCACACATGATAAGAGACAAGGGTGTTTACCCTCCCAGAGTGATTCACACCCACGGACACAGGAAATGGGTCAGCCAGCCTCTACCACTGGTAGAATGAGAGTAAATGGGCAGTAAAAGGGGGTTGGTCTAGCGGTTAGGACTGGCCCTTTGTGTGTGTGTGTGTGTGTGTGTGTGTGTGTGTGTGTGTGTGTTTCATAGACAGGACTAACCTGTCTTCATAGACAGAACTAACCTAGACACCTGTGTCTTCATAGGCAGGACTAACCTAGACACCTGTGTCTTCATAGGCAGGACTAACCTAGACACCTGCGTCTTCATAGGCAGGACTAACCCAGACACCTGTGTCTTCATAGACAGGACTAACCTAGACACCTGTGTCTTCATAGACAGGACTAACCTAGACACCTGTGTCTTCACAGACAGGACTAACCTAGACACCTGTGTCTTCATAGACAGGACTAACCTAGACACCTGTGTCTTCATAGACAGGACTAACCTAGACACCTGTGTCTTCATAGACAGGACTAACCTAGACACCTGTGTCTTCAAAGACAGGACTAACCTAGACACCTGTGTCTTCATAGACAGGACTAACCTAGACACCTGTGTCTTCAAAGACAGGACTAACCTAGACACCTGTGTCTGTGTGGAATTGAAACCCAGTCCTGCTGCCCCTCTGACACACACTATTACTCTCCATCCTGTTTTCCTTGAAATCTCCACCTGTCAATGACTTTATGAAATAGTGGAAGATTTCCACATGAACATAAAGGAAATGAGCTGGGATAAAACTCACCCGACGAGTAGATAGGAAGTCACATGACACCATGAGTAACTGAATAAGTGCTGTTTTAGTGTACACACACACACACACACACACACACACACACACACACACACACACACACACACACACGCACTCTCTCTCTCACACACACACACACACAGACACACACACACACACACACACACTTCCCATTCCCTTTCACTTTCACTTTAACTCCCAAATGATGCTCTCGACAGGTGTTGCCAGTTTAACAAGGTGCAGTGGACAGTTATGGCCTGAGGGCTCTACATTGTGAGATGTCGGAATGTGGAATTGCGAAGAATTGGAATAACCGCAATGACTGCTTATGACATCATGGCTCTGTGTTTATGATTTCATTGAGATTGGAAATTGCTCAATTCTGAATAATCAGTTATTGTAAAGATGGACCTCGGAATCCTTGGAATGGAATTGGTTAGTTGGATGTTAGTTCCTTGTATTCAGTCACCCACGCCCTTTCTTTTGAGTGTCTTTAAAATGGTCAAACAAACAAATATACAAATAAACTAATCAAACAGACATCAAGGGCCGGTTTCTAGTCTAGGAGTAGGGCTTAATCTGGGTCCAGGTAACCACAATCTGGGTCCAGGTAATCTTAATCTGGGTCCAGGTAATCTTAATCTGGGTCCAAGTAACATAGGTTTACCTGGGCCTCGTCAGGGTCCATTCTAGGCGGCCATGTTTGTCTCTCCTTGTGGCTTGGTAAGGCTCCATAGCTGCCGTTGTCTTCTCTCTCTACTCTCCCACTGCGCTCCATCCTTTCCCTGGGTAGTTCAGATGGAAACGGAGGGAAAAAAACACTTTCAAGATGGTGCCACGAGCTGGCAGAGTTGACAAACGTGAAAAACCACAATGATCTCTTGTCTTGGATTATCTCTCTTCTATCTCTCCGCCTACACAGCCTCTCTCTGCTTGTAAAGGCTATCAAGATGTGGTACATTTAGCTGACGCATTTATCCAAAGCGACTTACATTGGAAAAAAAAAATGGGGTACATATCAAGACATCAGCCTCCCCTGACTGGCACAGACTGATCCAATCTACTAAAATCGCTATGACGATGAGGTTCTACCTTAGAATGTGCGTTGCTCTCCCTCGTTCCCCGTTGATCTGGTTCAGGAACGCGGGACTCACTTCTGCTCTCACCATGTACGGCTTTGACAACGCCTGTTCTCCTGTAGGAGAGTAGGAGGATGGTGAATGGTGGACAAACAATAGGCCTCCACAACTGAGTTGGGCTCAATTCACTGGAAATTCTAATTCCCTCAATATAAGAACTGAATTCAGACTCGATTAATGATTCCTTGTGGAAGTCTATTGGTAATTTTCAATTAATCAATTGATTTTCAGATTCACTCCTGAATTCCATTGGGTGGATTAAAGTCTGAATTGACCGTGCTCACTGTAGACTACCGGCCATGAGGATCAGTAACGGGGGATTGGAACTCATGGAACGGCAGGAGGAGTAATATAAAAACACATGTGCACATCCTCCGATTTCTACCACCACCGGCCTCCCCTGCTGAGAATCTAGCCAGAATACAGTCCACTCACCACGCTTGTTGCCCTGGCGATGCCTGCCCTTCCTGTTCTCCTCACTTTGGGACGTTACTTTGGGGAGGAGGTCGGCTCTGAGCTCTGAGGAGGGGGTGGAGGAGCACGAGGGGGGGGGGTTTGACCTCAGCTCTGTCTCTCTGCTGCTGCTGCTGCTGTCCCCCCCCGAGACAGCTCTCTCTGTGTTCATGTCTCTACCAGGCTGTGCGAGTAGTAGGTCTGTCCCTGAGCTCGTGTTCCTACCAGACTGTGTGTGTACTGAGCTTGTGTTCCTACCAGACTGTGTGTGTACTGAGGTTGTGTTCCTACCAGACTGTGTGTGTACTGAGCTTGTGTTCCTACCAGACTGTGTGTGTACTGAGCTTGTGGCCCTAGCTTGCTGTGTGTTTAGTCGCAGGTCAGTCCCTGTCCCTGAGCTCGTGTTCCTACCAGGATGTGTGTGTGGCAGGTCTCTCTCGGTGATAACGTGTGTGTGTGGTGACCCTAGCCCTGAGTTTGTTAGCCTAGCTTGCTGTGTGTGTGGTGACCCTAGCCCTGAGTTTGTTAGCCTAGCTTGCTGTGTGTGTGGTGACCCTAGCCCTGAGTTTGTTAGCCTAGCTTGCTGTGTGTGTGGTGACCCTAGTCCTGTCTTGTACCACTGTATGTCCCTGAGCTCAGTGTCACTGTCACTGCTGGAGCTGGAGCTGCAGGTGGAGGTGGAGGTGGGGGTGGAGGTGGAGGGGTGATGGATGAGGTGATGGTGGAGGAGAGAGGACCCGGGCCTGTGTGTATGGGCCTGGGGGGCACCGGGGGCGCGGGGGCCGCTCGGCGGGCTCTCCCCGACATCGCTGGGGGCGTCGCTGGCGTAGTCGCCCTCGGACAGGTCCAGATGCCGGTCCTTGTGTCCCAGGTGCGGGGGGGAGGGGAAGGTGGGCCGCTGGCGGCACTGGGAGTTGGGGTTGTCCTCCTCGTCGCTGCTGGGGCTGCTCAGAGACGAGACGGGCATCACTGCTCGACCTGGCGCCCCATGACGACCCTGCGTTATCCTTTGACCTTTTGGCTGATTTCTGCGACGAGAGCCACTCCTGTCATCCGCAGACGGAGCGGAGAGAGGTCTGTTCTCAGTGACTCTGACTATGCGGTCGTTGACGGTCTTGAAGCCGACGCGCTGACCTTTGACCTCAGGGGGAACTGTGCTGTTTGTGTTCGGTTGTTGTGTGGGGGAACTTTTAAGAGGTTGCACCAACTGTAGCTCATTCACCTTAGCCTGTTTGTGTGTGGGGTCTGTTTTAGCTGCATATTTGTGACTCTGTGACATCATCATCTCATCACTTAGATCCACAGAGGTCACGTGTGGCGATCTGACTAGCCTTCTCTGTGACGCTGTAACACCCAACTGATCCCTTCTCTCTCCATCTCTCCTCTCTCCATCCCTTCTCTCTCCATCTCTCCTCTCTCCATCCCCTCTCTCTCCATCCTTCTTCTCTCCATCCCCTCTCTCTCCATCCTTCTTCTCTCCATCCACAGCAGTAACAGTGCTGTCAGTGTCCTTGCTGTGTATCTTCCCTCTCTGCTTCAGTGCCTTCTCCTGTCTGACTGTGTGGTGATCCCTGCTGTCTCTCTCTCGTGTGTCAGGTCCAGCTGTCTTCTCCCGTGGCTGGCCCAGGGCAGGGCTGGTCGTCTTCTCCCGTGGCTGGCCCAGGGCAGGGCTGGTCCTCTTCTCCCGTGGCTGGCCCAGGGCAGGGCTGGTCCTCTTCTCCCGTGGCTGGCCCAGGGCTAGGCTGGTCGTCTTCTCCCGTGGCTGGCCCAGGGCAGGGCTGGTCCTCTTCTCCCGTGGCTGGCCCAGGGCAGGGCTGGTCCTCTTCTCCCGTGGCTGGCCCAGGGCAGGGCTGGTCGTCTTCTCCCGTGGCTGGCCCAGGGCAGGGCTGGTCGTCTTCTCCCGTGGCTGGCCCAGGGCTAGGCTGGTCGTCTTCTCCCGTGGCTGGCCCAGGGCAGGGCTGGTCGTCTTCTCCCGTGGCTGGCCCAGGGCAGGGCTGGTCGTCTTCTCCCGTGGCTGGCCCAGGGCAGGGCTGGTCGTCTTCTCCCGTGGCTGGCCCAGGGCTGGGCTGGTCCTCTTCTCCCGTGCCTGGCCCAGGGCAGGGCTGGTCCTCTGGGAGGTCATGGGGTGTGTAGGCCTCAGCCTGGCCCTGTCCCAGAGCTCCAGAGAGGGGGCCGAGGAGCGTCTCTGCTGGCTGTCCGAGCCCAGGCCTGAGCTCACCTTCCTGGGCGTCTGGCTGAGGGAGGCTCTTCTCTTGGTTGTCTGCTGGACACTGTCCTTAGTCCGCTCTACCCTGGCCACGCCCTCTCCCTTCCTCTCTACCCTGGCCACGCCCCCTCCCTTCCTCTCTACCCTGGCCACGCCCCCTCCTTTCCGCAGGAAGTACCGCCTCTCAGCTGTTCTCTTTCCTGTTTGTCGAACATCTTTGTCCCCTCTCAGCTGTTCCTCCACAAACTCCTCAAACGTCTTCTCTCTCTCGATGACAGCAGGTCGGATGGGTCTCCAATGAGATAGAGAAAAAAATAAGTATTCAATCTTTTTTTCCACTTTCGTTCCGTGACTTTAAAAGTGGGTGAATGGAAGTGTTGTTAAAGTGCCTGCATTCACACTTTATATTTAGTGTTCTTATTACTGTGTAATTACAGCGTAATAACAAGAGCTGTATTATAATTGCTCATTGTAACGCTTTCTCTACCCTGCTCATAGGGTTCTGGTAAGGCTCAGAGCTGTAAGAAAGAGTACGGTAATTACAATGGTTATTACACTGGTATGTGATGGTAATTATAATGGTTATTACACAGGTATGTGATGGTAATTACAGTAGGCCTAATACAGGGGAGGCTAGTGGAGGTAGGAATCGGAGGACAGGCTCATTGTAATGCGTGGAATATTAACACACCATTCCTCATTCCATTCCACGCATTACAACGAGCCCATCCTCCGATTTCTGCCTCCACCAGCCTCCCTTGGCCTCATTACAGCAGCAATGTTAAGTGCTAGCATACCTGTCCTCAGGGTCGTCAGGCAGCTGTCTCCTGATCCCAAATGGTCTGACAGGACAAGGATCCGCCCCCTGGTCTATATCCTCCTCTCTGATTGGACAGTGATCCTCCCCCGGGTCTATATCCTCCTCTCTGATTGGACAGTGATCCTCCCCCTGCTCTGTATTCTCCTCTTTGATTGGTGAGAGGTTCCTCTGCTCCGCTGAAGGGATGTCTATATATCATACAATAAGACAATTACAGCCTGCGTGTTATATTCTACACCACGTGTGGGAGTTCTTCTCTATTTCTGAGCTGATGTGCCATATCTCACCACACAACACATGCGAATAGCCTGAACCCAGAATGTGCGGACGAGTTTCATTTCTCTGTTACTGATCGAGAACAAGATAAAGTCACAATTCGATATTTTAAGAATCGATAATGGCATAAACAGACAGTTCAGAGAAGACAGAGCGTTTTCCTTCTCCTCTGAGCCTCTGGGACATGTTTACACTAAGCCTGGTAACCAGACGTTCAGAGGGAATTCAAAACATAACAGTCCTCCAGCTACAGGAGTGCAAGTTGGGATTCACTACACTAGACACATTGCACTTAGCCGAATAAACTCACAGTGTGAAATAAATACAGAGACATGCTTTCTTTATACACAGGAAGTATGTTGTTTTTCACTGAAGGACAAACCATGAATATAGTTTGGACAGAAACTGCTTGAGGCCATTCCTGTTTGATCATTTACTCTTGAATTCACTCCCAGTCATGAGCCGGCAAATGATGCTGGATTATCTAATAGGAAACACATTGAGAAAGAAACACACACACACACACACACACACACACACACACACACACACACACATACACACACACACACACACACACAGGGTGGAAATAGGTCATGTCCTTCAGCTGGCTCTGAGACATCACCGTAGAAAGTCAACCAGTCTGAACTAGCTACTAATGCAACCACAGAATGGGTTTAAGGCATGCAATTCCACACACACACACAGACACACACAGACACACACACACACACACACACACACACACACACACAGAGAAAAAAAAACACCTCCCTTAGGACTCAACATTCCAAATGACTGGCTTGTTTACTTTTCTTTACATTTAGAAAACGTGGTTGGTTAAGACAACAACAACATGTCTGATTCCTCTCTATTATAAATCTGTCCTATTCCCACATGGAACATTCTCTCTACTTCTCTCAGAGAAGGTCTCACAACCTCTCAGAAACATTGCTAGCATTCCTGAATCCATGGAAAGAGAGAGAAGAGGAGAAGAGAGGAGAGGAGATATTCTCTGACTTCTAGCCAGCATCACCCTGTGGTCTCGTATGGTTCTCTCCCTGCGTCTCATCAATCAGATGTGTTATTTGAGCCAAGCTCAACTCCATCTCTCATCTTCCCAGGGATCCGATTGGGTTGCGCAACCAGAGCAACCCTTCCTGTAACACTACTTTTACATTCAGGAGAACCCCCCAGGACTAACTAGGAACTATGTTAGAATATGTTGGTCAATTCTCATGACAACTCATAGACTACCATGGCTGGCTGACGTATACTGTGTGAGACAGAGATGGTGCAATGTTTCTATAATGTTTTTGTCTCCCAGGGGATCAACTGTGTGCTTCTGTGTGTGTGTGTGTGTGTGTGTGTGTGTGTGTGTGTGTGTGTGTGTGTGTGTGTGTGTGTGTGTGTGTGTGTGTGTGTGTGTGTGTGTGTGTGTGTGTGTGTGTGCGCGCTTCGTCCTGCGGTGACTCGCCTCTTCAGGCAGGGGTGGAGCTACACAAACAAGTCTGAACAGTTTTGAACTCAATAGGAGCTGCCGTGTGTGTGTGTGTGTGGTTGGGTGTGTGTGTGTGTGTGTGTGTGTGTGTGTGCGCATGCCAGCAGCGCAATAAATTCCAGACTCAAGTGAAGTCGTCAGTTTCACCCACCGTCCCGACAGCTCAGGAGCTCTGCTCAGCTCACAGACACGGGGAAGTGACAACTTCTATTTTAGTTGCTTCTATTTTGCTATTCTGGACATTCTGATTTCTGAACACATATTGTTGGACTTGAGTCACGAGGGGACTGATTTTTTTCTGACTGCAGAGGATTTTTTTTTCTGACTTATCGAAGGTATTCACAGAATGGAGACGGCACACGTCTCTCCCATAGAGGACTGCGAGGCTAAAAACATCCGTTTGTACACGTTTTACGCGGCTGCTATGATAATCATCTTCATCCTCGCTCTCCCGCTGAACATCTCCGTGCTCCACCTCTTTATTTTCAAGCTGAAGTTCTGGAAGTCCAACAGCAACAATGTGTTCCTGTTCAACCTGGTGCTGGCCGACATTCTGCTGCTGATCTGCCTGCCCGTCAAGGCGTACTCCTACCTCCACGGGGAACGCCGCAGTGACAACGACGTGATCTGCAAGGCCATGCTCTTCATGCTTTTCCTCAACCGCGGCGCCAGCATCGCCTTCCTCACCGTGACGTCCATCGACCGCTACTTCAACGTGGTCCACGGCGGACGGAAGAACTTCCTCCGAGCGCTGAAGAAGTCCCCGCAGATCTCCATCCTGATCTGGATGCTGCTGCTGCCCCTCACCATCCCCACCATGCTCAAGACCTTCGAGTGCTGCAACAGCCACAGCCGCGGCGGGGACAACGGGACGCGGGAAGACGCGCTGGTCAAGGACGTAACGGACACCATGAGGGAGGTCGTCTTCTTCACCCAGATCCTCGTCCCGTTCTTCGTCCTGGTCTACTGCACGGTCCGCATCGTCAACCGGCTCAAGAGGAAGACGGTCGGTGACAGGACCAAGCTGAGGAGGGCCGTGTTCCTGGTGACCTCGGTCATGATGGTGTTCTCCATCTGCTTCCTGCCCTGTACCATCGCCAGGATGGTTCTGCTCATCGCTCGGGTCAAGGTGTGGACTGGGGAGGACACGGCGGCCCAGGTGTTCGACGGGCTCATGGTTCTGTCCTACATGGATTGTTTATTGGACCCTCTAGTGTATTGCTTCTGCAGCACCAAGTTCAAAGGCCTTTACCTCTCCAACTACTTCCCCTTCTTAGTGAAGGGAGATGTGCAGCTGCCTGAGAGCACAGGGAACTCTACAGGGAACACCCCCAATCCTAAACGCACCAACGCAACCACAGCGTATTAGGTAAGAGGAACTGTGAGTGTTTCTATAAAAAGAGAGGACTTTGAGACGGCGGTTTTTGGTGTGTGTGTGTGTGTGTGTGTGTGTGTGTGTGTGTGTGTGTGTGTGTGTGTGTGTGGACAATTGTTTTTCAGCTGGTAGCCTACCAACCAGACATGCATCCACCCCAACCCCACGCACCCTAAAAACCCAGAAAACCCCAGTTTTTACGGCTGCATTTCTCCCTGTTTGTTTGTTGCTCTGGTGAGACATATCAATGTCCTCTTGACCAATCACGTGTGTGTGATTCACTACCTACCCCTCTGTAATGATACAGTCACCTGGCCTGTCTCTCACCTATGATGTCATCGCGTTAAACGACTCATTATGACAACGCTGTCGGGACTAATCATTGTCTGGGACAGAAATATTCCCTTCATTAAGTGTGTCTGTGTGTCAGAGAAATGTTTGTTTGTGTTGTTATCACTACAATGACGTGGCTGTCTACACAGCTGTGTCTATATCTGTGTTGTGTTTGAGTGCTTTTCCTCTATTTGAAGTATCCACCTTCAACAGTACATTATCCACACCCATCAGAAGGCAACCGGAGCTGCAATCTGAGCTTCTCAGATTAGTCTCATTCAGACTCTCAGTCATACATTACATTAAACTGCCCTTAACCCTGTGTCATAACTTTGTAGTTAATCTTGGAACAACACTGCATCAATATTCTGTTACATAGTACTGTATGTTAGTAATTGCCTTGTTATTACATAGTAATGGAGTAAGGCGGTTTGTGTTATTACTAAGGACTGTACCTACCTAACAGCACAAACCGCTGAACTCCATAATAATACCCATGCAATTACCTAATTACTATGTAATAACCTGCTAACGTAATGTAAACGTAGTGTTACTCCACAGGTACAGCTCATACTGAATGTGATGTGTTACCAAACAATGTTACACAAGAGAGACCTGGCCTGAACACAGTTACTTATTTAGACTACACCCATGAGCAACATTTCCAAAGTTCCCCACAAAGGTGAGGTCATGTGGTCAGCTATGATTCAGATCTCACCGCGGGGGGGGCGCGTCGTCGCAGGCCCGGCCCCAGGCGAGCATCCATCTCCTGGGGAGGCTGGAGAGGTGTGCACCTCCCTGGGCCACTGGCAGTTCTTGGAACAACTCAGTGGGCTGTCGCTGGCAGGGAGGAGAGGAGGTCTGTCCACATCCACCTCAGGAGACGCTGCTGCAGGCCCCAGGCCCAACCACTGGCCCGAGGCAGGGGTGGGGAACAGCACGCCTAAGGGAAGGAACACAGGGAGAGTTTCATTCAGTTTGGTGAACCGTCCTCTTGAAGGTGAAGGTTTGGAACGTTCCATCTGATGAGACTGTGGTGAAATTAGGTCTTCCTGTTTCAAGGAAGCATCGATAAAGAGTTAGAATTATTTTGTTTTTTGTTTTTTTTTATATCAAAAAGGGAAGCAATAACATAATGTCATCCTATGAGGTCTTTCTCTGTCCAATCACCACTGAGAAACACTGCATGTTGTACAACCCTATTACAATGTGTGAATAATGTAAATAATGATCATTCAATAAAAACAATTACTATACTGTAAAAATGTCTTACTTGCTTTAACACTGCAGAAGAAAACATTTCTTAATTGCTGTAACACTGGAATGAAACAATTATTTAGGTATTTATTTAGCAATTTAGTTGACCGGGACGGTTCTAACCCTAACCCTAATAGTTTCCACATCAGTTTAAATGTGTCAGAGAGAGCTCATCTACTACACATCTGTAACATCTGTTTAAGTTATGAACATTTCACACCGTCCTATATTTAGTAACTTGGCCCAGTGAGAGTGGTTCTTACAGTAAATCCAACTGAATTCAGAAGGTTAACGATGGCTGACAGTCTGAGAGAGACACTGACATCTGAGTTGGCCTTAATCCTCTAAAGAATGCAAGTTTGGTTCTGCTTGAGAGAGAGATCATATTTCAACATCATCACTTCCTGGCTCAGTGTTTATCCTGTCAAGTGATAGGCAGCAGCAGAGTGACAGAAACAGTCTCTTAACTAAGTATTTATCATAACTGTATAACTGTCATATGAATGCCTATCGAGGTACTGTATATCAATTAACGAGTTAAAGATGGGATCTGTAATTCAAAGAACAAAGCGGGCTCCCCGCCACTTTTTTGGTAAACAGCTGAGGGATGGGGCTGGAGAAATGTAACCACTCTCAATTTCATAAACAGAGGACAGACCATCCACGAGATCAAAATGATAGTTTTAACCATGTTTTGAAGCTACATAATGTTGGCTTACAATTGCATTGTTTACAAGCAATAAAGTAAAACATGGTTATATTTTGGGTTCTGATGGGGTAAGACAGTTGAACTAAGCTCATGAGGCATTTAGTATATAAGTAATATTCTTCAAGAATCAATGGCTATATATCATTAATTTAAATGTATGTACCAATTACAGATTGCCCTTTTAAGCAGGTAATTTCATTATCTTTTCACATCAGTATTCCAATGCTGCTCAATACTGAATAGAATAATGAAAATAATACTATAAGTAATGAAATAACATACTGTAAATGGGTAATTTTATCCGGTAAATATGTACATCCCTTTAGAAACTCTATCTAGATTCCTCTCCTGGACTTGTTGTATCATGGCTGCTAGATGAAACCAGAGATAAACCTCCTTCACGTATGTGTCTGCTATGTTCCTGTAGATAAGCCCTTTAAACCACACCTTCTTACTTTCTCTTCCTCTGAATATCAGATAAAAGCAGCAGTTTGACGCAGAGTGCCCTACACGTCCCTATTTATCGCTGTGTGGTGGAGGTAGACACAGACATAGACACAGACACAGACACAGACACAGACACAGACACAGGCACAGGCACAGACAGAGAGAAGCTCTTTCTGCCTTGCTGAACATAGTATACAGTGGGTTCCCTAACTGGCAGAGGTTCCAGGTTCCATAAATCAACTTCTAATTCTGGACAACAATGTTTGTTCTTCTTCAGAACGCTTCCACCAACACCACTGCACAGGTTCCTCCTTCGCCGGACGACTGTAACATAACCAACAAGATGACCTACGAGATCTTCTCCTACGTGATCATGGGGGAGTTCCTCTTGGCCCTGCCTCTCAACCTCTCCATTCTCTACGTCTTCCTCTTCAGGTTCAAGTTCTGGAAGACCAACAGCATCTTCCTCTTCAACATAGTCGTGGCGGACCTCTTGCTGCTCATCTGCCTGCCGTTCAAGGCCTACCACTTCCAGCGGGGCGAACGGCACAGCGAAAACAAGGTGGTGTGCAAGGCCATGCTCTTCATGCAGTTCCTCAACCGCGGCGCCAGCATCGCCTTTCTCACCGTGACGTCCATCGACCGCTACTTCAACGTGGTCCACGGCGGACGGAACAACTTCCTCCGAGCGCTGAAGAAGTCCCCGCAGATCTCCATCCTGATCTGGATGCTGCTGCTGCCCCTCACCATCCCCACCATGCTCAAGACCTTCGAGTGCTGCAACAGCTATGGCCGCAACAGCCACGACATCACAGACACCATGAGGGAGGTCGTCTTCTTCACCCAGATCCTCGTCCCGTTCTCCGTCCTGGTCTACTGCACGGTCCGCATCGTCAAGCGGCTCAACAGGAAGACGGTAGGGGACAGGACCAAGCTGAGGAGGGCCGTGTTCCTGGTGACCTCGGTCATGATGGTGTTCTCCATCTGCTTCCTGCCCTGTACCTTGTCCAGGATGGTGCTGTTGATCGTGAGGGTGAAGGACCTCCCGGCGGCCGAGGAGATAACTGTGCAGGTCTACGACGGACTCATGGTGATGTCCTACATGGACTGCTTGGTGGACCCTGTGGTGTACTGCTTCTGCTACTCAGGGTTTAAGAACGTGTACATGTCCACGTTCTGTCCATTCCTGTTGAAGAGGAGGAGATGCAGTGATCCAAGCACTGATGAACAGAGGATGACCTCTCAGTCTCCCTCCCAGGTGAAGACAGTGTGATTTCATGTCATTTAAAGAAATATTAAAAAAATGTATTTGTTTGGGTTAAAGGCGCAATCTATAATTTTAAAGCTGTTTTTTTGATAAGTACATTCATGATATAGACGGGGCTGATGTTTTTTAGTTTTTTATTATTACATAATGGCTTTAATGTTAACATTAAGATTATTATAAGATTATAAATATTGTGTCTTTTTTAACAACATGAACCATCTGTTTTACTTATGTTACGCTTGTTGTTAAACATACTTCTTTGTATTCAAAGATGAGATTCTCCCTCATGTTCGAATTTCATTGATTCATGTTTTTAATTTTTTTTAGTGTTGTCT
>NC_139671.1:1367346-1419846 GCF_951799395.1 Argentina silus | reverse complement strand
GTGATGTAATAACTCGTGCAAAAACTAGTCATGACTCATGACATTAGTTTTGAGGGGTACTGTTCCCAGACACAGATTAACCCTAATATACTAGACTAAAATGCTTCACCAACTGGGATGTTCTAATGGAATTGTCATTTAGTCCAGGACTAGGTTTAGAAGTCAAAGTAAAAGTTTATTTACCACATGCATAGAATACAGCCGTGGACGATGCAATGAAATGCTTCGGGCAAGCTAGCTCCTCAACAACGCAATACAATATAATAATAATCAAACCAATAACATAACATGGCAGCAGAACACAGCAGCAGTATTGGACAGTAGCGTAATCTGTGTCTGGGGAACGAGGCCTTTAAGTAGTATAACAGTAAGTCATTACAGCAGGCCTACATGTTATACTGTAGTTAAACACTAATAGGTAGAACATTACCACATTCTCCATTCAATATGTATGTATTATATATTAATAATAATGTATTTTCTTATTTGTGAATTGATTTGGGACATGTTTTTGTGCTGTTCCTGTATCTTGTATGTCCACAGTTCACTCATTAAGTCAATAGACCACAATGTTGCAACCCCAACCCACCGATGGCCTGTTATAGCAGCCTAGCCCTGACTCCCCTGGGCCACAGCATTGCATAACAGTGGAGGTAGTACAGGATAACTAGGCCCAGAGTCATGCTGTAGTTCCACAACTGAGTCATGCTGTAGTTCCACAACTGAGTCATGCTGTAGTTCCACAACTGAGTCATGCTGTAGTTCCACAACTGAGTCACTTTTAAATCTTACTCAGTCTTTATTGGTTGGTTTGTTGGTTTGTTGGTTTAGTCATTGGTGTCCTGGACGACTCAAAATGGCTGACAGTAAGAGATTATGCTAAGATATTGGGATATTATTATACTGTAATGGAGTTGTACTGTACATGAGGGGAGGCTGGTGGAGGAAGAAATCGGAGATAACATTCCTCATTCCATTCCATGCATTACAATGAGCCCGACCTCCAATTTCTACCTCCACCAGCCTCCCCTGGTGTACATCCTTATAATACATATACTGGTGCATTACACCTGCACATAGTACCTCAATCAGTGTTGCTGTCCTGGATAATCACACCAACATCAAAACATTAGAGTTTATGAAGCATCATAAGTGTTATGAAGCATCATAACCTAAGTGTTATAACACAACATAGTTATGTAGTTTGCAAGGTATGCTACACCTAGATGTTGTGCTGATTTTATTGTATGTTTTAAATGTTGTAATGTTTTATTGACTGCTGCTGCTTTCTTGGCCAGGTCTCCCTTGCAAAATAGACTTTGTGTTTCAATGGGCTTTTCCTGGGTAAATAAAACAAATATGTATATATATATATATAACGCGACATAACCTGTTATAAGGCATCATAACCATGTTTCCTCAGTCAGTGGCGGTGTCCTGGATGATGAGTACGCCAAGACGGAGGGGGCGTGGATCCTGTCTCTGACCAAGAGAGAATACTCACTAAGCAGCGTCCTAGAATGTGCCGTCAAATGTAACCTTGAGACCTCTTTCACATGCAGGTAATTTACTGGTATCTTTCACATGCAGGTAATTCACTGGTATCTTTCACATGCAGGTAATTCACTGGTATCTTTCCCATGCAGGTAATTTACTGGTATATGTAAACTTCAGTTACTCTGTTATTCTCTGGTTCTAGAGATGTAGTTAGACGTAGAACCCTTTTGGGTTCCACGTAGAACCCTTTTCACAGAAGGTTCTAAATGGAGCCTAAAAGGGTTCAACATGGAACCCAATAGGGTTCTCCAAAAGGTTCCTCTATGGGGACAAATAAAGAACCCTTTTAGAACCCTTTTTTCTAAGAGTGTAGAGATACATTTACATGTTTACATTTCAGTCATGTAGCAGATGATCTTATCCAATGTGACTTTCAGTAAGTACCTGTACATCAGTGGAGTAGTCTTTTCAGGTCATTTATGTGTCTTTTCAGGTCATTTATGTACATTGAGAAGGACCAGGAATGTTTCACCATACCAGCAAACACCAAATCGGAGCAGGTCCTGCGCAGAGCGAGTGCGGCTCTGTACGAAAAGAAATGCAAGTCCTAATGCTTTGTGTCTGTGTCTTCTATAATGGCCTCTGTAGAAGTATCTGTGTCTTCTATAACGGCCTCTATAGAAGTATCTGTGTCTTCTATAATGGCCTCTATAGAAGTATCTGTGTCTTCTATAACGGCCTCTGTAGAAGTATCTGTGTCTTCTATAACGGCCTCTGTAGAAGTATCTGTGTCTTCTATAACGGCCTCTGTAGAAGTATCTGTGTCTTCTATAACGGCCTCTATAGAAGTATCTGTGTCTTCTATAATGGCCTCTATAGAAGTATCTGTGTCTTCTATAATGGCCTCTATAGAAGTATCTGTGTACTGTACTTACTTTGACTAGGCCTGCTAGGGCCTTCCTGTCAGGGCTGCCTCCCAAGAGCCCGGTTCTTCTCTCCACCTGGTAGTCACATTTAGGTAATTTTTTTTAGTGGAGCAGAGTACAGAAAGTAAGGTTATGTCAGCAGGGTATGGACATAGCCCATGCTGACATAGGCATATGTGTGCACTGTAGGCCATGTTGCTAGACCACTGGACCACCCCAGGCAGTCAACTGATCAATTAGTGTTATTGATTGATCGGAGAGCTTCCTCACCTGGTGTCTCAGGACTCAGTCAGTGCATGCGGAGAGGAAATTATTACATTATTCATGGGGAGAATACTATATGAAATTCACATATCACCGTTCTGAATCACACATATTAGAGTTGAATTTAGGACTGAGTTTCCAGTACTGTACATTAATGTTTGTCCTTTGTTAAGTTGTCTTCATTATCCGTGGTTAATGTATAACCCTTGTGTGGAGTGGGCAGAGAGAGGTCTGGACTATGTCTGTCTGTCTGTCAGTCAATAACTAGAGGTGAGGCAGATTATCTAAACAGACTAACTGTGGAAGGCACTATCGCAGAGATGGGCAACTGGTGGTGTGTGTGTGTGGGTGGGTGTGTGTGTGTGTGCGTGTGTGTTTGTGCGTCCGTGCGTGTGTGTGTGCGTGCGTCTGTGTGTGTGTGTGCGTCCATTCATGCGTGTGCGTGTGCGTGTGCGTGTACGTGTGCGTGTGTGTGTAGAAGGCTCATAGGTGGAGTAGGCAAAAAGCCTCCTAGCAGACCTGGTTTAAACAATGATTTGAATAACTTATCTGTGCTTGCTTGTATTTGCCTGGTGCCATTGAGTATATATATTATCTAGGAGAGTGTGTTATATTATCTAGGAGAGTGTGTTATATTATCTAGGGGAGTGTGTTATATTATCTCTAAAGAATAAAATATCTCCTCTGCTCATCCAGTGTACCTGTTGGAGTGTGTGAATGGGGTCGGTATGGACTACAGAGGGACCAAGTCCAAAACCAAGTCAGGGAAGACGTGCCAGAGATGGGCAGCGAAATTCCCACACAAACCTAAGTATGTATGGACCCCAACACACACACACCTAAGTATGTATGGACCCCAACACACACACACACACCTAAGTATGTATGGACCCCAACACACACACACCTAAGTATGTATGGACCCCAACACACACACACACACCTAAGTCTTTTGATGTATACATCTAATGTAAGAGTATCAGTTTAACACGCTGTGTGTGTGTGTGTGTGTGTGTGTGTGTGTGTGTGTGTGTGTGTGTGTCTGTGTGTGTGTGTCTGTGTGCATGTGTGTGTGTGTGTGTGTGTCTGTGTCTGTGTGTGCGTGCGTGTGTGTGTGTGTGTGTGTGTGTTTCCTCCAACAGCATTACGCCTCAGAGCCACCCCAAGGCGGACCTGGAGTCCAACTTCTGCAGGAACCCGGACGAGGACAGCAAGGGCCCGTGGTGCTACACCACCGACCCTGACACGCGGTGGGAGAGCTGCGACGTGCAGGACTGCAGCGGTACGAACATGCGACCGAGGCAGGGTTTGAACCTGGGTCTCCCGCATGGAAGACATGTGAAAAGCGTTTTGTTAGTTTTTTAGGTTATTTTTTGGAGTGTGGTACTGTACACTGATATTGTTCTGTTTTTATTGGATAGAGACAGAGGAGAAAGACAGGAAACAGGAGGAGAGGGCAGGTCAGCAGGGAGGAGAGGGTGGGTCAGCAGGGAGGAGAGGGTAGGTCAGCAGGGAGGAGAGGGTAGGTCAGCAGGGAGGAGAGGGCAGGTCAGCATGGAGGAGAGGGTAGGTCAGCAGGGAGGAGAGGGCAGGTCAGCAGGGAGGAGAGGGTAGGCCAGCATGGAGAAGGTAGGTCAGCAGGGAGGAGAGGGTAGGTCAGCAGGGAGGAGAGGGCAGGTCAGCAGGGAGGAGAGGGCAGGTCAGCAGGGAGGAGAGGGCAGGTCAGCACCATTCTCCCTTTGAGCCCGTCCTCCCATTTCTACCTACGCCGGCCTCCCCTGACGCGCCAGTGTTGTGTTCTCCCCTCAGAGGAGTGCATGGTGTGCAGTGGTGAGGACTACAGGGGGAAGATCTCTGCCACAGAGAACGGCTTCACCTGCCAGAGCTGGAACGCACAGAAACCCCACAACCACGGATACATACCCAGCGCGTAAGGGCCCCCCCTACAGTCCGTCAGAGGCATATCTGTGCAGGGGAGGCTGGTGGAGGTAGAAATCGGAGAACGGGGGGCTGATTGTAATGAATGAGCTTCGGAATGAGCCCGTCCTCCGAGTTCTACCTCCACCAGCCTCCCTTGTGTCTGTGTATTATAAATGTTATACAGAACGTTATATCTATCTAACCATCTCTCCCCTCCCCCCCCCCCTCTCTCTCCCCCCTCCCCTCCCCTCCCCCCCACCCCTCCCTCTCTCTCTCCAGTCTTCCAGAGAAGTATCTGGAGATGAACTACTGCAGGAACCCAGACGGCGACCCCAAACCCTGGTGTTTCACCACCAGCCCGTCCAAACGCTGGGACTTCTGCTCCATACCGCGATGCGGTGAGACGGCCTCCCCTCTCCTCTATCCCTCCCCTCTCCTCTATCCATCACTCCTCTCCTCTATCCATCACTCCTCTCCTCTATCCCTCTCCTCTCCTCTGTCCATCACTCCTCTCCTCTATCCCTCCCCTCTCCTCTATCCCTCCCCTCTCCTCTATCCATCACTCCTCTCCTCTATCCCTCCCCTCTCCTCTATCCATCACTCCTCTCCTCTATCCATCACTCCTCTCCTCTATCCCTCTCCTCTATCCCTCCCCTCTCCTCTATCCCTCCCCTCTCCTCTATCCCTCTCCTCTCCTCTATCCATCACTCCTCTCCTCTATCCATCACTCCTCTCCTCTATCCCTCCCCTCTCCTCTATCCATCACTCCTCTCCTCTATCCATCACTCCTCTCCTCTATCCCTCCCCTCTCCTCTATCCATCACTCCTCTCCTCTATCCCTCCCCTCTCCTCTATCCATCACTCCTCTCCTCTGTCCATCACTCCTCTCCTCTATCCATCACTCCTCTCCTCTATCCATCACTCCTCTCCTCTGTCCATCACTCCTCTCCTCTATCCATCACTCCTCTCCTCTATCCATCACTCCTCTCCTCTATCCATCACTCCTCTCCTCTATCCATCACTCCTCTCCTCTATCCCTCTCCTCTCCTCTATCCATCACTCCTCTCCTCTATCCATCACTCCTCTCCTCTATCCCTCTCCTCTATCCATCACTCCTCTCTTCTATCCATCACTCCTCTCCTCTATCCCTCCCCTCTCCTCTATCCATCACTCCTCTCCTCTATCCATCACTCCTCTCCTCTATCCATCACTCCTCTCCTCTATCCATCACTCCTCTCCTCTATCCATCACTCCTCTCCTCTCCTCTATCCCTCTCCTCTATCCATCACTCCTCTCCTCTATCCCTCTCCTCTCCTCTATCCCTCCCCTCTCCTCTATCCATCACTCCTCTCCTCTATCCATCACTCCTCTCCTCTATCCCTCCCCTCTCCTCTATCCATCACTCCTCTCCTCTATCCCTCCCCTCTCCTCTATCCCTCCCCTCTCCTCTATCCCTCCCCTCTCCTCTATCCCTCCCCTCTCCTCTATCCCTCCCCTCTCTCTCATTTACATTTATGGCATTTAGCAGACGCCTTTATCCAAAGCGACTTACAACAAATACATTTGTTTAAGTAATTGAAACATCTATCCATCAGTTATCATAAGAAAAAGTAATATATGGTAGGACCAGGGGCTATTGGCAGTCACAATGCTAGAAGAAGGAAGAATTATTTTTAATTTTTTTATAGGAGAGAAACTTGTACAGGGGGGTAGTGGGGATGAAGAGGTCTTTAGGAGGGACAGTTAAGATGTAGCCTGAAGAGATGGGTCTTCAATTTACGGCAGAAGATAGGTAGTAACTCTACAGTCATGACAGCAGCGGGAAGCTCGTTCCACCAGCGGGGCGCCACGACAGTGAAAAGCCGTGACCGAGTAGCGCGGTTGCTGCATCCACATAGAGGTGGCGGTGCCCGGCGGGCAGCCGAGATGGAAGAGCGGACTGATCGGGCCGGGGGGGGTTTGGGGGCTGACCATTGCTTGCAAGTATGGAGGGGCTGTTCCCTTTGCCGCCCGGTAGGTGAGCACCAGGGTCTTGATTCTGATGCGAACTGCTACTGGGAGCCAGTGAAGGGTGTGAAGGAGGGGACTGACATGGGAGAATTTGGAGAGATTGAACACCAGTACAGTTCTCTACTGTGATAGAGATGTAGAGGTGTAGCGTCGGTGTGTCGTCCTGAGGGATGAAATAACAGGAATGGGGAGGAAGCACATTGTGATATTTGCCGGTATAGAGATAGAGGGTTTGTGGGCAATACAAGATGTAGGTAGCACTCAATACACACAGAGGAATGAAAAAAAAAGAAAAAACTGATAGAAAAAATACTTAGTAGTTTGGCCTTCCTCTCAGGCCTTCCTCGATGGACTCCACAGATTGACTCCTTCGTCTTCGTGTCAGGAGGCTGTCGTAGAGTCGCTCTTTGACCGTCTCCTCTATCCCTCCCCTCACTCCTCTCCTCTCTCCCTACCCCTATTCCCTCTCTTCCTCTATTCCACCCCCCTCCTTTCTGTCCCCTACCTCCTCTGTCCCTCCTCTGTCCCTCCAGGCCATCATATCCTGATCTACTAACTGTCCCTCAGCCTCAGAGTCTCAGAGCCTCCCACGGCAGTAGAGGAGCTCACCTGGGTCATACACCTGTCTGACTATGTCCTCTCCTCTTCCCTCCTCCACCCTCCTCCCCCCATCCCTCCCTCCTCCTCCCTCTAGCCGCGGAGCCTCCCACGATTGCAGCGGAGCTCACCTGTGCCACAGGTGAGGGCGGGGCCTACAGGGGCACGGTATCCGTGACGATCTCAGGCAAAGCCTGTCAGATGTGGTCGACCCAGACGCCACAGAAGCACAACCGGACGCCGGATAACTACCCATGCAAGTAAGATCAGAGATGGGATTGGTCAGTTTTTTTTATTTATTCAAAAAAGCATTTGTACAGCTCAAATTTAAAAAAATAAAAATAATGTTGTTGAGACTGAGCCAACTTACAGAAAACAAATACTGTGACTGTCAGTAATGTGTGACTGTGGTCTGTTACTGATGTCTGTGACTGATGTTTGTTATTACTCTGTGTCTCAGAGGCTTGGAAATGAACTACTGCAGGAACCCAGACAACGAGAGGATGCCCTGGTGTTACACCACGGATCCTGAGACACGCTGGGAATACTGCAAGGTGCCCAGCTGTGGAGGCGCCCCTAGACCAGGTCAGGGGGGCGTGGGGGGGGGGAGGCAGGAGGGGAGGGAGGGGAGGAGGGTGGGAAGAGGAGGAGGAGGAGGAGGATGAAGATGGTGATGATGATGAAGATGCCAGGTGCACCAAAGTTACTGTCACAGTACGTCTTAGCCCTGACTAACATCGCAGAGAATAACTTTATTGTCTTTTATTGCTAACATAGAATAGAATGGAACATAACTTTATTGTCCATCTGTGGATGGAAATGTGCCTTTGGCATCACCATGCACCATTTGTGAAAACTTCATCATCATATCACACACATTAAAACACATTATCACCACATCACATCCTCCACAGGAGGCTGGTGGAGGTAGAAATCAGAGGACAGGCTCTTTGTCATGCATGGAATGGAGTGACGAATGGTATCAAACACACATATCAGACACAGGTGTTTGATCACGTTCCTCATTCCATTCCAAGCATTACAGTGAGCCCGTCCTCCTGATGTCTACCTCCCCCAGCCTCCCCTGATATCACCACATCACAAACTCATAGGTCTCATCCCATTGGTTCCCCAGAGGAGCCGGTCATCCCCCCGGCGGTGGACTGCTACGAGGGCAACGGGACGGGGTACCGCGGCGTGATGTCAGAGACCATCAGCGGGAAGAAGTGCCAGGCTTGGAGCGCCATGACGCCTCACGCCCACAAGAAGACGCCGCAGAACTTCCCTCAAGCGTGAGGCCCACAGCCTACAGCCTACAGCCTAGCAAGGGAGGCTGGTGGAGGCAGAAATCGGAGGACGGGCTCAGTGTAATGCATAGAATGGAATGAGGAACGGGATCAAACACCTGTGTCTGATACGTGTGTTTGATACCATTCGTCACTCCATTCCATGCATTACACTGAGCCCGTCCTCCGATTTCAGCCTCCCCTGGATGATGTGATGTGGTAATGTGTTTTAATGTGTACTACAGTTCACAGCCTACCAGGGGAGGCAGAGGCCGGACGACAGGCTCTTTGTAATGCATGGAACGTAAAGACGAATGGTGTCGAACATTCCTCTTTCCATTCCATGCATTACAATGAGCCCGTCCTCCGATTTCAACCTCCACCAGCCTCCCCTGCAGCTTACAGCCTTCAGTGTCAAATACAAGCTCTACCACTACAGCTCCAATAAGACTCTCGACACAACACTACATCCTTTTGTTGATGTATTTTCACACACATTAACAAAGAGAAAAGACAACATGAAGACATAAAGGCTTTGTGCAGGTTTCAGAAACCCTGTGGACCTTGTTGAGGAGGACAGTCTCACAACATCTCCACTCCATTTGTCTTACTTTTAACAGAACTTTATTATTGAACGGCACAGAATGTAATCATTTGTTACAGTTTGCGCAGCATCAAAGAACTTTGTATAAAGATGTCTCATTATATTATTGATATTATTATTGGTTATTTTTCTTGAGTGGGGCAGTCCCACTCTTACATATATTTTTTGGGATAAAGACAGGAAAATAAGGGTATGTCAGCAGAGTATGTCAGCAGGGCATGGGCTGGATTCGAACCCATGCGGACATGGGCATGTGTGTGCACTGTAGGCCACCCCAGGTGACCAGATTCAGTATTTTGATGAGTGAAATCACAGTGAAGTTAAATCTATTTATTTCCATGTTTCATAGCGATCTGAGAAGAAACCTGTGTAGGAACCCTGATAACGACCGCGCTCCCTGGTGCTACACTACTGACCCCACTGTTCGCTGGCAGTACTGCGGCGTGGAGAAATGCTCAGCCCCGGTGGTCACCAACACCACCAGCCCCACACTGACCAAGCCAGAGAAACCTGAGCTCCCCGAGCCCTCCGAAACCATACCGAAACCACCAGAGAAAGGTTGATCCACTATTTATGAATGCATTCAAAGGTTGATCACCACTATTTATTTATCCATCCATCCATCCATCCATCCATCCACCCACCCACCCATCCATCCATCCATTCATCCATCCATTCATTCATCCATTCATCCATCCATTCATTCATTCATTAATATATTTTTCTATCTGTCATTACTTACTTCATGACTTACTTGAAGATTTATTCATTCATTCATTACTTAATAACTTTTTTTTTATTCAAGATTTACAGCACTTCATCCAATGTTCATTGAATATTCTGAATGTAGCAGTTAATCTGTGGTGATGTTTTATGCTGGCTGTATTTCTACAGACTGTAAGGTGGGCAGCGGTGGGACGTACAGGGGTCCTACTGCCATGACGTTGACGGGTGTGACCTGCCAGGCATGGAGGGCCCAGAGCCCCCATAAGCACGTCAGCTTCACCCCAGAGACACACCCCGACAAGGGCCTGGACTCCAATGTAGGTCCATGGAATCTCTCTCTCTCTCTCTCTCTCACACACACACACACACACACACACACACACACACACACACACACACAGTTAATGTAGTGGACTACCCAAGATTTCTATCGTTTTCTATTCAGCTTGTGTCAGTTGATTCAGTGTGTGTCAGTTGATTCAGAGGCCTGTCAGTTGATTCTGAGGCCTGTCCATTGATTCAGCGTGTGTCAGTTGATTCAGCAGGTGTCAGTTGATTCAGCATGTGTCCGTTGATTCAGCATGTGTCCGTTGATTCAGCATGTGTCAGTTGATTCAGCAGGTGTCAGTTGATTCAGTGTCCCCTTCTTGTCTGTTAGACATGCAGAAACCCAGATGGTGACGTCAACGGGCCGTGGTGCTACACTACCGACAGAGCAAAGAAATGGGACTACTGTCAGATCCCAGACTGTGGTACGTAAGAGGCACACACACACACACACACACACACACACACACACACACTACTGTCAGATCCCAGACTGTGGTACGTAAGAGGCACACACACACACACACACACACACACACACACACACACACACACAAACACACACACACACACATTCACACACACACACACAAACACACACACACACACACTACTGTCAGATACCAGACTGTGGTACGTAAGAGGCACACACACACACACACACACACACACACACACACACACACACACACTCTGTTCATCATTCACATAGGAATTACTGTTTTTGAGTTGTTTTTTTACGGGTTAGGGTTAACACAGTTAACAGTGAAACACAGCAAATTCAGTTGTTTCATTCAGACATATCTTCCTTTGTCGTCATCAGCTAGTCTGAAATGCGGGCAGCCGGTCACCAAGCCTATAAGGTGCTTCGGCCGCATCGTTGGAGGCTGTCCGGCCACACCTCACTCTTGGCCCTGGCAGATCAGCCTCAGGACCAAGTATGGAGGACATGGTCCTGTTCACTGTCAGGACCCCCATTAACATAAAGGGATGAAAGAATGGATGGATATGTGTGTGTGAGTGGGTGTGGGTGTGGGTGTGGGGTGTGGGTGTGGATGTGGGTGAGTGTGGGTCTGTGTGTGGGTGGGGTGTGTGTGTGTATGTGGTGTGTGTGTGTGTGTGTGTGTGTGGGTGTGGGTGGATTGATGGATGGATGGATGGATGGATGGATGGATGGATAGATGAAGAATATGAATGTCCATTATCTATGAGCTGGCTGGGAAGGTGCAGGCTGATGTCTGTCCTCTGTCCATCCCTCTGTCCATCCCTCTACCCATCCCTCTGTCCATCCCTCTACCCATCCCTCTGTCCATCCCTCTACCCATCCCTTTACCCATCCCTCTACCCATCCCTCTGTCCATCCCTCTGTCCATCCCTCTGTCCATCCCTCTGTCCATCCCTCTACCCATCCCTCTGTCCATCCCTCTGTCCATCCCTCTGTCCATCCCTCTACCCATCCCTCTGTCCATCCCTCTACCCATCCCTCTGTCCATCCCTCTGTCCATCCCTCTACCCATCCCTCTGTCCATCCCTCTGTCCATCCCTCTGTCCATCCCTCTGTCCATCCCTCTACCCATCCCTCTGTCCATCCCTCTACCCATCCCTCTGTCCATCCCTCTGTCCATCCCTCTACCCATCCCTCTGTCCATCCCTCTACCCATCCCTCTGTCCATCCCTCTGTCCATCCCTCTACCCATCCCTCTGCAGCACTGGTATCCATTTCTGTGGAGGAACTCTGATCGCCCCCCTGTGGGTCCTGACTGCTGCCCACTGCCTGGAGAAGTGAGTCTTCTACTCGCAAACTAACCCTACAAGCTACTAGCTAACTAACCCTACATGTACTGTACAAGCTACTAGCTAACTAACCCTACATGTACTGTACAAGCTACTAGCTAACTAACCCTACATGTACTGTACAAGCTACTAGCTAACTAACCCTACATCTACTGTACCGCCTCAACACCACTCACCTTAGCCACCTGTCTTCACCTGGGTCTCACCTTGGTGTAATTAGGAGAGGGAAGGGGGGAGGAGAGGGGATGAATGAGCCAATAGAAAGCAGGGGATGATTAGGTGGTTATCCATAGTACGAGGGCCAGATTGAAAAATTAGCCCGGACATAATGGCCATCCTCTCCTCTCCTCCCTCCATCCTCTCCTCTCCTCCCTCCCTCCCTCCATCATCTCTTCTCCTCCCTCCCTCCCTCCATCATCTCTTCTCCTCCCTCCCTCCCTCCATCCTCTCTTCTCCTCCCTCCCTCCCTCCATCATCTCTTCTCCTCCCTCCCTCCCTCCATCATCTCTTCTCCTCCCTCCATCCATCATCTCTTCTCCTCCCTCCCTCCCTCCATCCTCTCCTCTCCTCCCTCCTCCTCCTTAGCCAGGATATAATATGGTGGTTGAGTGACACCTATGAATAGCCTCCTCAGCAGTACAGAGGCAGCAGTTAGCCCCGTTGATGGCATGAACTGATTCTGAGGCTACAATGATGGAAATACATATTTTTTCTGTGTGTGTGTGTGTGTGTGTGTGTGTGTGTGCGCGTGTGTCTGTGTGTGCGTGCGTGCGTGCGTGCGTGCGGCATGCCTGTGTGTGTGTGTGTACGTGTGTGCATGCGTGCGTGCGTGCGTGTGTGTGTGCGCGGACGTGTGTGTGTGTGTCAGATCCAAGAGGCCGTCAGCCTATAAGGTGTACCTGGGTATCAACACAGAGAGAGCCAACGAGGCGTCTAAGCAGGAGAGGAAGCTGGACAAGCTGGTCATGGGGCCGGCCGGGGCCGACATCGCTCTGCTGAAGCTGGAGACGTGAGTGTGACTGGCCTTCCAGGGGGAGGCTGGTGGAGGTAGAAATCGTAGGACAGGTTCATTGTAATGCATGGAATGGAACGAGGAATGGTATCAAACACCTCCAAGGTTGTGGTGTAAAAAGGCCAATGTGTGTGTGTGTGTGTGTGTGTTTGTGTGTGTGTGTGTGTGTGTGTGTGTGTGTGTGTGTGTGTGTGTGTGTGTGTGTGTGTGTGCGCGTTTGGTTACCAGCCCTGCACTTCTCAACGACAAGGTGTTACCGGTCTGTTTACCTGACAAGGACTACGTCGTCCCCTCTGGAACACCGTGCTACGTGACGGGATGGGGAGAGACTCAAGGTACACCAGGGACGTGCTTGGTTCATCACCATGTCTCATCACCATATCACCATGTCTCTCATAATACAAGAGACAAGAATGTTCAAAGGTCGTTCACCTGCGGTGGTCCAGTGGTCCAGCACCATGGCCTACAGTGCACACATACGGCCATGTTGGCATGGGTTAGAATCCGGCCCGTGTCCTGCTGACCCGCCCTCTCCTCCCTGCTGACCTGCCCTCTCCTCCCTGCTGACCTGCCCTCTCCTCCCTGCTGACCTACCCTCTCCTCCCTGCTGACCTGCCCTCTCCTCCCTGCTGACCTACCCTCTCCTCCCTGCTGACCTGCCCTCTCCTCCCTGCTGACCTGCCCTCTCCTCCCTGCTGACCTACCCTCTCCTCCCTGCTGACCTGCCCTCTCCTCCTGTCTTTCCTGTCTTCCTCTACTGTCTCAGTCCAATGGAAAACTGAAAAATACAAGGGTGGGACTCCCACACTCCAAGAAACAACCTTAAAAAAAAATTGTAATTCACAAGTTTATTCTTCTCTTCTACAAGTCCAGTCCTTAACTGATGAAACTGCACCAAAGAGTTTTTTTGAAGGTTTTTTTTATTTTATGTTTTGTTGATAACTGATAATAAGTGTGTTTGCAGGGACCGGTGGAGACGGGGTGCTGAAGGAGACTGGGTTCCCCGTCATCGAGAACAAAATATGTAACAGACCGGCCTACCTGGCGGGCAGGGTCAAAGATCACGAGATGTGTGCTGGCAACATCGAGGGAGGACAGGACAGCTGCCAGGTAGGAAACGCTTTACTACAGATGTACACCACACCTCACCTCACCACACCTCACCACACCTCACCTCACCTCACCTTACCTGACCTCACCACACCTCACCTGACCTGACCTGACCTCACCTGACCTGACCTGACCTCACCTGACCTGACCTCACCTCACCTCACCTGACCTGACCTGACCACACCTCACCTGACCTGACCTCACCACACCACACCTCGCCTGGCCTGACCTGACCTGACCTCACCACACCACACCTCGCCTGACCTCACCTGACCTGACCTGACCTCACCTCACCTGACCTCACCTCACCTCACCTCACCACACCACACCTGACCTGACCTGACCTCACCTGACCTCACCTGACCTCACCTGACCTGACCTGACCTCACCTGACCTCACCTCACAACACCACACCACACCTCTGCTCACCACACCACACCACACCACACCTCTGCTCACCACACCACACCATAACACACCACACCTCATCCCTCAAACACTGGTAGACAAAGACTGACAGTGTGTGTTTCAGTAAGGACTGTGGTTTGCAGTATTCTGACTACTTTGATAATGATGATGACTATGATGACGTTAATGACTGTGATGATGATTATGATGATGATGATGACGGTAATGACTATGATAATGATGATGAAGATGATGACGATAATGACTACGACGATGATGATGATGATGATGACGATGACTATGATGATGATGACGATAATGACTACGATGACTATGATGATGATGGTAATAAAGATGATGAAGATGACGATGCTCCTAACCTACGACCTCTAACCCCCCAGGGTGACAGCGGAGGTCCTCTCGTCTGCCACGCCCAGAACACCTTTGTCCTCCAGGGGGTGACATCGTGGGGCCTGGGCTGTGCCAACGCCATGAAGCCCGGGGTGTACGCCAGAGTGTCCAAGTTCGTGGACTGGATCAACACGAACATTAACCCCTAATCAGCCCCCCCAATGTATCTGTATGTAATCTGGAGTTGACTGTGACTGTGACTTTTATCCCAAGACCGAATCAAATCAATGGGTCAATATCTTCGTCTGTAACAGGCTAACCTCAATACATCAATCAGGAGCGGACATTTTGTAACGGTTTGTGTGTCGTTGAAACTTTGTGTTGGTTAATAAAGCGAAAAGCCAAGGAGTTGATCTGTGTTCATCTGAAACATGTATTTATTTTCAGCACCTACAGCATAATATCAGTTCACAAAATCGCCCCCTGTAATACTGTCAGAAAAATGGCTGCTGAGTGAACAGTCTTGCTTTACTCCAACTATCTCTGGCGGCAGACGCCCCGGTCACGCCTGGCCACGTAATTTCGCGGAGTGTCCCTTTAAGAAGACTAAGAGCTAAGGATCAGACTGCGGTTGGTTCTTTGTTGTCTGTTACGTCGGTAGGCAAGAGGTTCGACAGCTGATGACTCACGGGGGTTTCCTGTTTGTTTCTAACACAAGGGGAGACAAGACAAACAAACACTATGAGTCAATGTCGGGGGGGGGGGGGGGGGGGGGGCTGGGGGGGGTTGTTACAGCTGGGGGGTGGGTGGGTGGGGGGGGTTGTTACAGCCGGGGGGTGTGGGGGGGGCTGTTACAGTCAGGGGTGGGGGGTGGGGGGGTTGTTACAGCCGGGGGGTGGGGGGTTGTTACAGCCGGGGGATGTGGGGGTTGCTGTATGCATGGACACCTTTTTCTTTCTTTTTTTACAATAATCTCCTGACCGTGTTGAGGAGATCTCACCTGTTTGGGAACTCGATGTCATCGATGGTTTCAGGGAGCGGTACACCTTGGGTCTCAGGTAACAGCAGGACCAAACCGCCGGCTATCAACGCAATGGCACCTGAGTGGCACAGCACAGTTAGCCGTAGAAATGACACCTGTGTTCAGGTGTAAATGACCCTGTGTTCAGGTGTAAATGACCCTGTGTTCAGGTGTAAATGACTCTGTGTTCAGGTGTAAATTACCCTGTGTTTAGGTGTCAATGACCCTGTTTTTAGGTGTAAATTACCCTGTGTTAAGGTGTAAATTACCCTGTGTTAAGGTGTAAATTACCCTGTGTTTAGGTGTAAATTACCCTGTGTTAAGGTGTAAATTGTAGAAAACCCCCAAAAGTTCTTCAGTTCAGAAATCGCATCATCTTCTCTTTCGTCATGACAGAAATCATAAAGACAGAAACACGGCACATTTTTCTACATGGATCCAGGGATTATCAGCGTGTTATTGCACTGTTATTACACATTAATAATAACCCACCAAAGATGATGAGAGGCAGCTCCATCCAGATGACAGCCAGCCTGTAGAGCAGGAACGGGGAAACGATGCCTCCGAGGTCACACAGAGTGGAGCACACCGACACGGCCAGGTTCCTGACACACACAGAGAGAGAGGGCAGGTTCCTGACACACACAGAGAGAGAGAGGGCAGGTTCCTGACACACACACAGAGAGAGAGGGCAGGTTCCTGACACACAGAGAGAGAGAGAGGGCAGGTTCCTGACACACAGAGAGAGAGAGAGAGAGAGAGAGAGAGAGGGCAGGTTCCTGACACACACAGAGAGAGAGAGGGCAGGTTCCTGACACACAGAGAGAGAGAGAGGCCAGGTTCCTGACACACAGAGAGAGAGAGAGGGCAGGTTCCTGACACACACAGAGAGAGAGAGGGCAGGTTCCTGACACACATAGAGAGAGAGGGCAGGTTCCTGACACACAGAGAGAGAGGGCAGGTTCCTGACACACACAGAGAGAGAGAGGGCAGGTTCCTGACACACAGAGAGAGAGAGAGGGCAGGTTCCTGACACACATAGAGAGAGAGGCCAGGTTCCTGACACACAGAGAGAGAGAGAGGGCAGGTTCCTGACACACAGAGAGAGAGAGGGCAGGATCAACTGTTTGCCTTCTTCCCATTAATTGTTCCCTTGTGTTGCTTGTTAATCCTGCCTTTTAAGATACCTCCTTGTTAGCCAAGAGAGCTGTTTTCTTATATTGCTTTATAACTCTCCATATGGAGATGTGTATACCTTCTGGTTTAGCCTTGAGGATCCCCTTACCTGACAAAGGTGGGGTATAACTCTGTGTTGACAAAGATCACCATTATAAAAGCCATGGTGATGCCCAGCCGGCCTATACAAGCCACCACGGTCTTGAACCAGAACATGCCTGTACAGAACAGAACGTCAAGAGAGGATTGAAAATGTAAATGTTAAAGGTGTAAATGTAAATTGAGACAAAGAGTCTCTTTGCTACAGTATACTGCATATGTTCAATAAGGCAGACAAGTGTCATATCAATATCAGGGGAGGCTGGTGGAGGTGGAAATCGGAGGACGGGCTCGTTGCAATGCACGGAGCGGACGGAACAAGGAATGGTATCAAAGTGTTTTGCTTCGAGGCCGCCCTCTGATTTCTGCCTCCACCAGCCTCCACGTGTCCCCTTACGATCTGGGATGCAGGCCGTCATTAGACAGGCGACTCCAGCCACTATGTTGGAGGTGGCGAAGGGGAGGCGGCGCCCGATTCGCTCGATGGTGAAGAGGATGAAGAAGGCGGCGGGGAACTCCACCAGGCCAGAGATCAGGAAGTCAACGTACACGTTTCCTCCTGCTATCCCCACCCGCATGATCAGACCCTGGTAGACCACAGCACTGGTGAACCTGGGAGGAGGAGCAAACACAGCACTGGTGAACCTGGGAGGAGGAGCAAACACAGCACTGGTGAACCTGGGAGGAGCAAACACAGCACTGGTGAACCTGGGAGGAGCAAACACAGCACTGGTGAACCTGGGAGGAGGAGCAAACACAGCACTGGCGAACCTGGGAGGAGCAAACACAGCACTGGTGAACCTGGGAGGAGCAAACACAGCACTGGTGAACCTGGGAGGAGCAAACACAGCACTGGTGAACCTGGGAGGTGGACAACACAGACGACAGGTTTCCATCTTCGGTTGGAGAATGAAGTTCTGTTCTGTTCTGTTCTGTTCCGTCCCGTCCCGTCCCGTCCCGTCCCGTCCCGTCCCGTCCCGTTCCGTTCTATTCTGTTCTATTCTCATGAATAAGGTACAGGTCCAGCACATAACATTCAAGCTTTCTGAAAGCTTCCTAACGGTTGTAATGACTATGTTTAATCTGTAGCAGTCAGGGAATGAGATCCCTTGAAATAAATATTTCATTTACGAACGCTGTTTTGGTCCGGAAAAAGTGCTTTCTAAACTGGAGTCTCTTACCAGAGACTTGGTTTGTATACAAACATGTTCTTCCTGCCAGGAGCGTTCTAGGGGAATGGACTCACCGATGTTCGCCTTTCTGTCTCTGATAGCTGCCTCTTCCCGCTTATTATGAGGGAGGATGTTGTTGTTTGGAACTTCAAACTAAACTTTACTGCTGTGCCCCCCCCCCCCCCCCCCCCCCCCCCCCGGCATTGACTCATAGTGTTTGTTTGTCTTGTCTCCCCTTGTGTTAGAAAACTTACGCCCTGTTCCTTAAAGGAAGTCAAGGAGACCCTGTCATAAATGTGAACCTGGTTGTGAAAGGTCAAAATGACGGAGTAATAATTCAGCTTGCTTTATAGATGATGTTGTTGTGAAGGGCTCACCAGTTGAACATGAGGATGAAGGTGTGTTTCCTCATGTTAGGAGTTCTGACCAGGTCCATGAATGAGGCTGTTGTGGTCTCAGCGTTGTCGTCACACAGAGTCTGCAAGGTACAATAAACATTAATTAATCTCTAAAAAAATCGCTAATCATAGTCAAGTACAGTAGTACTGTGAAGCTTCGAAGTTCACAACTTACCTCAATATTCTTGGAGAGGGTTATGGTTAGGGTCAGGGTCATGGTCAGGGTCAGGGTTATGGTCAGGGTGAGGATGAGGATGAGGGTGAGTGTTAGGGTTAGGGGTATCTCCTACCTCAATATTCTTGGAGAGCGTTTTCTTGTTCTCCTTGGCGATGGCCTCTGTGATCTCCACGGCTCTGCTGGACTTGTTCTGAGAGAGCAGCCATCTTGGAGACTCTGGGATAAACCTGAAACAGAAATTTGAGAATTAACATAGTATTTTTCTGAACTAACAGACATAGCCTTTACTGACATGAACAATGCCCATAGACAGTGGTTGCACGGACAGTGATTGCTACTGTACTGTATTTGTATTTGTATGTTGCAGTTCCCGTTCTCACCAGTAGTAGGAGAGAAAGAAGATGTACGGGGCAGTGATGGCCACCTGCAGCCAGCGCCAGTTCGTGATGTAGTAGGCGAGGAGAGGCAGGATGAGGACGCCCACGCTGAAGAACATCTGGTAGAGGATACCCACCGTCCGCCGGTACTCCATCCCTACTATCTCAGTCACTGACGAGAGAGCAAGAGCGCATACTGTACAAAACTACACAGAAAAACTCTGAGGAACACGGGAGAAAACGTCTGGTTCAAACAGGCAGACATCACATCATCTGTTATATATTATCAAGCACTGTACCGCAAATTGTGGGTTAATATTCAACTTTTGTGAAATGGGTGAAAAAACAAAAAGTTGTTTTTCATACTCAGGACGTATCCAGTCATCCAGCCTGCTTTGACAGCAAAGCCAAAGATTGTTCGTAAGACAAGCATGGAAACGTAGTTTGGAGACACTGCTACTAGTATTCCGGCTACAGCATTGAAGATGTTCGAGAAGAAGAAACTCCTTCTTCGGCCAAACCTAAATAGAAAGAGAAAATAGTGTAGAATCAAACCGTCTGTTTATTTCATAGGTCATTTTGTGCACCTACACAAATATGGCTACTTTTAGATGTTACATTTGATCATCACTAAACATTATTTAGACTTTTCTCAAACAAAAACATTTTCAACTGTTGTTACAGAAGGTTTTGTTGCACAGTATGCACTGGAATCTGCCACCATGGTATACTGTACCATGTGTAACCAAGTTGAGATGGTAAACTCGCTCCTCTAGTTCAAATACCACCACCCGTGCCGTCGATTTGCTAGCGTTCCGGTGGTGCAGCTGGAATAACATCGGGAATTTAAAGAGACGGTCGCTTGTGTTGACAAGGTTGCAGGTTCCGACTCGGACTGCGAGGACTGTTTACAACAACTTGACGTCTGTTTAATTGGTGCTGTGACCCGGAGGCGCAGTTGGGCTCAGCTCAACAGCTGGGCTTGCTGTGGTGTCGTGAGCAAGAAGGGTGAGTGTGACCGAGTTGAGATGGTTCAGATACCACCCGCGCCGTCGAATGCTATCTGATCGGTGGTGCAGCTGGAATAACATCGGGTATTTGTAGAGACAGTCACATATAGAGGTCGTGGCTTCGACACTTGTGTGGACCAACTTGGAATGCAAAGAGCGTTGGCAACAACTTGATGTCTGTTTCACGTGGTAACCTTACCTGTCAGCCAGGTAACCAATAGCGATGCTGCCAACCAGGAAACCCGCGTTGAGTGTGGCTTGGTACATGTCCACTACCCAAGCATTTCCACATACCAAGTCAAACTGAAACCAGCAACGACATCATCATTCACTGCCATTCTGTAACACCAACGATATTGTAAACCTGACTTTCCTCATTGAGAACAATAAAGTATCTGTATAATGGCTATAAGAAGGTTTTCACTACTAGAAAGCTCCCTCAAACACTGATTACAATACAAAAGCCCTATTGATGATATTTTGTGATAATTTGAATAATCTTACTATTCATACATACAATCCTTCTGAGTTGTTCTGACATGATATCCAGTGTGTAGCCTATAGTCACAAACACTAACACCATTCTTTATGCAATCACATATCACAACTCCGATCTAAGCGAGAGATGTTTCCCCTCACCTCCGTGACGAAGGACTGTCGGCCCTCGTAGTCGTACTCCCAGCCCTCCTTGCAGGCAGTCGTGGGAGTTCTGGCGTCAGTGAAGTTCACCTGGGCGTTGTCACAGGTGAGGCCCGTGGCGTTCCAGTCCAGGTCGTAGTGCTCGCAGGTGCTGTGGACCATGCCTGCTGAGGTGTTGACCAGCGGGGCCGTCAGGCTGCGTGTGTCCAGCCGGCTCCAGCCGCAGCTGTCCCTGACCTGGCTGACCGCCGGGTCCCGGCACCAGTGGTCCGGGGTGAAGCCCTGGAAGACGATGCCCACGTAGACGGCGGCACTGGGCAACGACACAACGCATAACAACGCAAAGATGCGCTTCTGACAGCGGCCGAACGTCCCGGCTTCTTCCAGGATGTCGTCGAAGGAGGTCATGGTTCCGGAGCCGGGTGTCTGAGGTACTGTAGCCTGTGTGGGGCAGCTGTGGAGTCTGTCAGGGGGCTTCAACAGCACAGAACTGGAGGAGGGTGGGTCCGTCTCGAAGGCTTAAACAGCACACAACTGGAGGAGGGTGGGTCCGTCTCGAAGGCTTAAACAGCACACAACTGCTGTGGTGTCTGTCTAACGGGCTTAAACAGCAAAGAACTGCAGGAGGGTCAGTCTAGAAGGCTGATCTAAAGTCCAGTGGAGGGTTTCCTACCTTTCACCTGCTTAGGTCGGGACTGACTAACTCGTCAAGGCGCCAAGGGAGTTGGTACGGGAGTTGGCCTGCTACTGTTTAATAGAGCTCTCTCTAACGGACCTGTAGGGACATCTCTCAGCCGGGCTGAGGGCCAAACCAAATAGCAAACTCTCTCTACAAGTTTCCCATTAGGAATTATTAACTACATCATGAGAGCGGCATGACTGCCGATTGTATGCTGTTACATAGCGACTCAATACTTTATCATATCATCTACTTTGTTTGAAATCAATGTGCAATGTGATGTGAAGACTCACACCCCGTTAACCTGTTGAGATAAAAGTGTTTAATATTTTCAGCAGCACACCCAGTATGACATCAACTCACATCAACAGCAACAGCTGTAAACGTCCTACCCACCGCCCCAGCCTCCACCCACCCCCCAGCCTCCACCCACCGCCCCAGCCTCCACCCACCCCCCAGCCTCCACCCACCCCCCCAGCCTCCAGCCACCGCCCCAGCCTCCATCCACGCCCCAGCCTCCAGCCACCGCCTCCACCCACCGCCCCAGCCTCTACCCACCACCCCCCCAGCCTCCACCCACCGCCACAGCCTCCACCCACGCCCCAGCGGCGAAACCAGGCCAATAGGCTTTTTTAATCTTTATTAAATCTTAATCTTTATTAAAAAAAACTACTAAAAAAGCTTGCTAGGACCACAAGCAAGGTTCACTGAACTAGACTCTCAATTGAATTTTTTTTCTTATTTATCATGAGGTTTCTTTATGGGGAGTGTTGCTATTAATAACATACTGCCGATATGAACTGTATGATTTGGCACGTTTCCTTCCATCAAGGTTTGGTTTCTGCTTGGCTGTACAGCATACTGTACTGAAGGGAAAACCATTGGTGATACAAAGGAAAACACAGCAGGGTCGGGCTCGGTTGAATTTCAATTCAGAAATTCCGAAATTCCATTTCAGTGTTTGCTAGCGGGGAATAGGTTTTCAAAGATTTCGCAGTAAACTGAAAATAAGAAGCTTTTTTTGTTTTGCTTTTTTTTTTACATCAAAAGCGTTTTCCATTTGTCAATAGCGTGAGTCATCTTACGTCAGGGAATATTTGACCAATCAGCGTCCTTCTCCATGAACAGGAAGTTGTATGCACAACGTTCTTTTTCTCAGAGGAGCGTCGACTTGTTTCAGTCTCACCAAAAGAGAGAAAACATTGCGTGTTAGATTCAGATTCTATTCATCGTCATTTTTGCAAAATGAAACAGAACTCTAACGTTCCTGCTTTCCTAACGAAGCTGTGGACGCTTGTCGAGGATGCGGATACTAATGAATTTATCTGTTGGAGTCAGGTAAACTGTCCACGTTAGCCAGCTAGCACAAGATAGCCTGCACCCCTCCCCCCCTTTTCCCAGGGTGTGAAAAGAGTTAGCTGGCATGCTAAGCTGTTAGTTAGCTATTTATTCTCCCCTCAGACAAACACCACCTGCGGCGCTACATGACAACGGGGCTAGAGAGCAGAGAGCATTTTGGCTCGCCCCAGCAACCATATTCCCCAAGCACCTCTCTGCACCGTTGTGTTTACAAACGATCAGGCCTGCTAATCCTTTACAAAATCCCATCTACAGGCAGTTTCATTGCTAGAACTTTTCAGTGAAGTATTCGTATGGGGAAGGGAAACTAAGACCCATGCGCAGTATCATTTCCATGATTTTAATACGAGGAGAAAGGACTTTTTGACAGCCACGGTGACGCATACAACCACGTTCTATTTGTTTATAATGTTGCTTGCCCCCTAATGGTCTAATGTCGAGTGTGCAGGTACAGCCATACACACACACACACACACACACACACACACACACACACACACACACCCCACCCCCGTTTTATGTCGAATCATTGGACATAAATGGTGCTTCTATTTTCCATGAATTTGAGAATAGGACAGCTGGGTCTCAAGGGATGCAGGTTTGTCGTCATTAGCAACTGTGATGTACAGTAGCTGTGAACTTGGCCAACTGCGTAGCATTTGACCTGTTATAGTTTTATTGCAGTGGTGGACCCTTTCCTGATGTCATTTCTCTTGTCTAATGCTTTGCTTTCTAGGAAGGTGCCAGCTTCCTGGTCTTGGATGAGCAGCGGTTTGCCAAAGAGATCCTTCCCAAGTTCTTCAAGCACAACAACATGGCCAGCTTCGTCCGGCAGCTCAACATGTGTATGTTTAGTTCTTCTGTGAGCAAAGCAGCTTCTCAGCTGTTCCATTGGAATGCTCCATCGGTTCTATTAGGAGCTCAGCTTGTGGAGCGGAATGTTCATTTGGAATGTTTTATTGGTTCTGTTCTAAGCTGTCTGTTATAATGGGTCCCTTTCCTCTCTCACTGTCTCTGTCTGCTCCCCCCCCAACCCTAACCCTAACCCCCCCCCCCCCCCCCCTTTCTGTCTCTCTCTCTCTCTCTCTCTCTCCCTCCTTTTAGATGGGTTCCGTAAGGTGATGCACATGGACACAGGCATAGTGAAACAGGAGAGAGATGGACCAGTAGAGTTCCAGCATCCTTACTTCAAACATGGCCAGGATGACCTGCTGGAGAACATCAAAAGGAAGGTGAGTGAACACCGCAGTGGTAAACCCTGTAGTTGGTGTGGTCTGATCAGGATCTGGAGACACACACGTCATTCTCACGTTTCGTTAACTTTCATCAGTACTGTCACTATGCATTTACCTGTTGTACTATTTTAGCTTATTTTGATGTTTGGTCTTCTGTGGCTCAGTTGGTAGAGCACGGCGCTAACAACGCTTAGGTTGTAGGTTTGATTCCCACTGGGACCATATCTACTGAAATGTGTGCACTCACTGCAATGTAAGTCGCTTTGGATAAAAGCGTCAGCTAAATGGCATATATATATATATGTATTATGTTTATCTGGCCCAGTGAAGTGCATTACTAATGCTGGTCCTCCAGGTGTCCAACGCGAGGCCAGAAGACAACAAGATCAGACCGGAGGACCTGTCAAAGATCCTGGCCAGCGTTCAGAACGTCCAAGGCAAGCAGGAGAGCTTTGATTCCAGACTCGGCACACTGAAGAGGTACCAACAACTGATGGATGGGTGGATGGATGGATGGGTGGGTGGGTGGGTGGATGGATGGATGGATGGAGTTTATTGTCCCTCAATCGGAAAATATTTCCTCAGCTCACATGTACGTACACAGACACACACACACACACACACACACACACACTAACCTAATGTCTGTTGATACATCTGTGTGTGTGCAGGGAGAATGAAGCTCTCTGGAGGGAGATCTCAGACCTGAGACAGAAACATGCCCATCAGCAGCAGCTCATAAAGAAGGTACTGTGGAACACACAGTTATATGAACTCTCATACACTATCTACAGATATACAACTGTCTACAGATATACAACTGTCTATAGATATACAACTGTCTACAGATATACAACTGTCTACAGATATACAACTGTCTATAGATATACAACTGTCTATAGATATACAACTGTCTACAGATATACAACTGTCTGTAGATATACAACTGTCTATAGATATACAACTGTCTATAGATATACAACTGTCTGTAGATATACAACTGTCTACAGATATACAACTGTCTATAGATATACAACTGTCTACAGATATACACCTGTCTACAGATATACACCTGTCTGTAGATATACACCTGTCTACAGATATACACCTGTCTACAGATATACAACTGTCTATAGATATACAACTCTATATTTTTTATTTTATAGACTAGACTTATTAAGTGTAGTCTATAAAAATGAGTTTTAAGAAGAGATTTAAAAGAGAATACTGATGTTGCTAGCCTAATACCCTCAGGCAGGTCGTTCCAGAGTCTAGGAGCCCTAATGGCAAAGACATCGTCACCATTAAAGTGGTGTTAAACCCACAGGACTAGGATTAATCAGATGTGATGCGTCAAGACTTTGATGCGTCATTGGCCATGTTAGCCAGCTAGCCCAAGATAGCCTGCACCCCTCCCCCCCTTCTCCCAGGGTGTGAAAAGAGTTCGCTGGCATGCTAAGCTGTTAGTTAGCTATTTATTCTCCCCTCTGGCTAACACCAGTATTCTCACTTTGCTTTTGTTGTCGTCATCCATTGCAGCTGATCCAGTTTATCGTGACGTTGATTCAGAACAACCGCGTTCTGAATTTGAAACGCAAGAGGTACGCTTCTGATACTATAATACCTTACTACACCATCTCTTACTACACCATCTCTTACTACACCATCTCTTACTACACCCATCTCTTACTACACCATCTCTACTACACCATCTCTTATTACACCATCTCTACTACACCATCTCTACTACACCATCTCTTACTACACCATCTCTTACTACACCATCTCTACTACACCATCTCTTACTACACCATCTCTTACTACACCATCTCTTACTACACCCATCTCTTACTACACCATCTCTTACTACACCATCTCTTACTACACCATCTCTTACTACACCCATCTCTTACTACACCATCTCTTACTACACCATCTCTTACTACACCATCTCTTACTACACCATCTCTTACTACACCATCTCTTACTACACCCATCTCTTACTACACCATCTCTTACTACACCATCTCTTACTACACCATCTCTTACTACACCATCTCTTACTACACCCATCTCTTACTACACCATCTCTTACTACACCATCTCTTACTACACCATCTCTTACTACACCATCTCTTACATCTCTTACTACACCATCTCTTACTACACCATCTCTTACATCTCTTACTACACCATCTCTTACTACACCATCTCTTACATCTCTTACTACACCATCTCTTACTACACCATCTCTTACTACACCATCTCTTATTACACCATCTCTACTACACCATCTCTACTACACCATCTCTTACTACACCATCTCTTACTACACCATCTCTACTACACCATCTCTTACTACACCATCTCTTACTACACCATCTCTTACTACACCCATCTCTTACTACACCATCTCTTACTACACCATCTCTTACTACACCATCTCTTACTACACCCATCTCTTACTACACCATCTCTTACTACACCATCTCTTACTACACCATCTCTTACTACACCATCTCTTACTACACCATCTCTTACTACACCCATCTCTTACTACACCATCTCTTACTACACCATCTCTTACTACACCATCTCTTACTACACCATCTCTTACTACACCCATCTCTTACTACACCATCTCTTACTACACCATCTCTTACTACACCATCTCTTACTACACCATCTCTTACATCTCTTACTACACCATCTCTTACTACACCATCTCTTACATCTCTTACTACACCATCTCTTACTACACCATCTCTTACATCTCTTACTACACCATCTCTTACTACACCATCTCTTACTACACCATCTCTTACATCTCTTACTACACCCATCTCTTACTACACCATCTCTTACTACACCATCTCTTACTACACCATCTCTTACTACACCATCTCTTGTGTCCTTTTAAAATGGTGATGTCAATAATAGTGATGTGTGTGTGTATATATATATATATATATGTATGTATGTATGTATATCACTATTATTCACATCAACATTTTAAAAAATAGATGGGTATACTGCAGTATAGTGTATATTTTTTTGTAATCAGGGCACCCTTGAAAAAGAGACAAAAAGGGACTCAAAGGGACTCTCCTGAATAAATAAAGGAAAAATATATTTTTTTTATAGATATATATTTTTTTATATTTCACTCATCATGTGGTGTCATCTCCTCCCCTGCTCCAGGCCTTTACTGATGAACAACGGGAAGAAGTCCAAATACATCCATCAAATCTATGAGGAACCACTGGAACACAACATGGTGGGTGGAGGGGGTCTACCTAGGCAGGGTTCTCCTCAGGTAGGTGGAGGGGGTCTACCTAGGCAGGGTTCTCCTCAGGTAGGTGGAGGGGGTCTACCTAGGCAGGGTTCTCCCCAGGTAGTACAAGCTTGTTCTAAAGTGTCCATTTTCTTTTTCTTTTTTTTACCCCTTCCTCCCCTCAGTCCTCTGTCGGTGGTCTTAGTGGACTGAAGAGTTCGGATATGATGGATGATGTCATCATCTGTGATGTCACTGATGAGGATGGTGATGTCAGCGAGGGAACCTCCAGACTAGACATACTGGATCAGGCGTAAGGAGAATGACACCCTCTCACCCAGGGGAGGCTGGTGGAGGTAGAAATCGGAGTTTGACACCGTTCCTCATTCCGTTCCATGCATTACAATGAGCCCGTCCTTCGATTTCTACCTCCACTGCGTCTCACCTGCTATGCATGTCTGAACCTCTGACTCCTGATGAATTCCAAAGCAAACCCTGAACCCCTAAACCCCTGAACCCCTAAACCCCTGACACTCCTGCATCATGGAGAAAATATCCACTCAAACGGTAAACAAATGACCAAATGAAACCTGTCAGATCAACACACCGTCTCCCCCCCCCCTCCCCCCCCCCCTCCCTCCTCAGAGATGTGGAGATCGTGGAGGTGGACTTTGACAGCGGTGCCCTGACCCAGACAGAGATGGACCGAGCCGACACCGACTTCCCAGACCCAACACAATCATTGGAGCCCACCGACCCAGACCCAGACGAGACCACCTCCTCCAGGACCCTCCCCTACGACAGCCCTGGCCCCATCAGCAGTGCTCTGCAGCTGAACAAATCCTCCAGTCTGAGCCTGGAGGACCCGGTCAAGATGATGGACTCCATCCTCAACGAGACCGGCGCCATCTCACAAAACATCAACCTGCTGGGCAAGTAGGTAGACAATGCTGGCATCAGCGGTCTGTTGGTCCGCGGTCCGTTTAGTCCTCTGTGGCTCAGTTGGTAGAGCATGGCGCCAACAACCCTTAGGTTGAGGGTTTGATTCCTGCTGGGACCATATATACTGAAATGTATGAACTCACTGCAATATAAGTCGCTTTGGATAAAAGCGTCAGCTTTTTTTTTAATATAAATGGCATATATATTAGAAAGAACATGGGGAAAATACGCACTCACTGTTTCTCCTGTGTTATGAATGTAGAAATGAATCGGCTGATGAAAACGGTGTCTTCCCTAGTTGGATGGTTTGGTCTGAGAGAGATGCTGGAAGGTGAAGGTTGTGATGAAGTTGTGTGTCCCCAGGGTGGAGCTGATGGACTATCTTGACAGCATTGACTGCAGCCTGGAGGATTTCCAGGCGATGTTGTATGGAAAACACTTCAGCATCGACCCCGACGTCCTAGAGGTACATCATGCTCTTCACACTGGACACCAATCAAATCAAATCAAATCTGAATGGTCATTTAGACCAGAATCAGAATCAGAATTCTTTTATTTGGTAGTATATTTGCACATATAGGAAATTGACTTGGTGAGGTTGGTGCATGGACATAAAAAACAAATAGCAAATATTGACAAGAAATGTACAAAATAGCAATAACAAATTTACAAAAAAGAGCAGCATGGGGGTACTCAGTAGGATGGAGAGGGTCTCAGGGGTACTCAGTAGGATGGAGAGGGTCTCAGGGGTACTCAGTAGGATGGAGAGGGTCTCTGGGGGTATTCAGTAGGATGGAGAGGGTCTCAGGGGTACTCAGTAGGATGGAGAGGGTCTCAGGGGTACTCAGTAGGATGGAGAGGGTCTCTGGGGGTATTCAGTAGGATGGAGAGGGTCTCAGGGGGTACTCAGTAGCATGGAGAGGGTCTCAGGGGGTACTCAGTAGGATGGAGAGGGTCTCTGGGGGTACTCAGTAGGATGGAGAGGGTCTCAGGGGGTACTCAGTAGCATGGAGAGGGTCTCAGGGGGTACTCAGTAGGATAGAGAGGGTCTCAGGGGGTACTCAGTAGGATAGAGAGGGTCTCAGGGGGTACTCAGTAGGATAGAGAGGGTCTCAGGGGTACTCAGTAGAATAGAGAGGGTCTCAGGGGGTACTCAGTAGCATGGAGAGGGTCTCAGGGGGTACTCAGTAGGATAGAGAGGGTCTCAGGGGGTACTCAGTAGGATAGAGAGGGTCTCAGGGGGTACTCAATAGGATGGAGAGGGTCTCAGGGGGTACTCAGTAGGATAGAGAGGGTCTCGGGGTACTCGGTAGGATAGAGAGGGTCTCAGGGGTACTCAGTAGGATGGAGAGGGTCTCAGGGGTACTCAGTAGGATGGAGAGGGTCTCAGGGGTACTCAGTAGGATGGAGAGGGTCTCAGGGGTACTCAGTAGGATAGAGAGGGTCTCAGGGGTACTCAGTAGGATGGAGTAGGACACTCGCGTATTTCCGTTGTTATTGGATAGAGACAGTAGAGAAGGATAGGAGGAGACGGCCCGGCCAGGTCAGCAGGGAGGAGAGGGTAGGTCAGCAGGGAGGAGAGGGCAGGGAGGAGACGGCCCGGCCAGGTCAGCAGGGAGGAGAGGGCGGGTCAGCAGGGAGGAGAGGGCAGGTCAGCAGGGAGGAGAGGGCAGGTCAGCAGGGAGGAGAGGGTAGGTCAGCAGGGAGGAGAGGGCAGGTCAGCAGGGAGGAGACGGCCCGGCCAGGTCAGCAGGGAGGAGAGGGTAGGTCAGCAGGGAGGAGACGGCCCGGCCAGGTCAGCAGGGAGGAGAGGGCGGGTCAGCAGGGAGGAGAGGGCAGGTCAGCAGGGAGGAGAGGGCAGGTCAGCAGGGAGGAGAGGGCAGGTCAGCAGGGAGGAGAGGGTAGGTCAGCAGGGAGGAGAGGGCGGGTCAGCAGGGAGGAGAGGGCGGGTCAGCAGGGAGGAGAGGGCGGGCGTGCGTGCGTGCGTGCGTGGATCTGTGTTTGAGAAGACGAACAGTGATGTTCCATTAGATCCATTGGTTCCATGCAGTGATGTTCCATTAGATCCATTGGTTCCATGCTGTTGTTTGTGTTCTTTAGGCGAGTGACGATTCCAAAGAGAACACGGAGCAGCCGGCCAGAGGAGGTAGGAGGAGACCTCTTAGGAACTGACACAATGCCCGGAGTATACAGTGCCATTTCTGAATCCTGTCTCGCATACAATAAAGACTTCTCCTCTTTGTCCCTCTCCTCCTTTTTCATCTACTTTTCCTTTACCCTCTCCTCTCTTTTCCCCCACCCTCTCCTCCCTTTTCCCCCACCCTCTCCTCCCTTTTTCCTTTCCTCATGTCCCCTCTCTCTCCTCCTTTTTTCCTCCCTCTCCCCTCTAGACAAACAGTTGATCCAGTACACATCGTGTCCCCTGATGGCGTTCCTGGACGGTTGCAGCCCCCTGGTCCCCGAGTCCGACAGCGGCCTGGGGCTGGGGGGGTCCGGCCTGCTGCAGCCCTCCCAGGAGGACCCGGAGGACCTGTTAGAGACCGCCCTGGACTCGCCCGAGCCCCTCCACCCCCGCAGCTCTCTGATTCGCCTGGAGCCTCTGACGGAGGCGGAGGCCAGCGAGGCGACGCTCTTCTACATGTGTGAACTCAACCCAGACGCCACGGAGACGGACCCGATTCAGCTGGAGGTGTAGGAGGGAGGGAGGGAGGGCTGGGGGCTGGGGTCCAAGGTCCAATTCCCTACCCTGGAGGTGTAGGAGGGAGGGATGGAGGGATGGGGTCCAGGGTCCAATTCCCTATCCTGGAGGTGTAGGAGGGAGGGAGGCAGGGATGGAGGGCTGGGGTCCAGGGTCCAATTCCCTACCCTGGAGGTGTAGGAGGGAGGGGGGGGGGGGGCTGGGGTCCAATTCCCTACCCTACTCTCATTTAGTTCACCCTTGATCACTCCTCATCGTGGACTGAAAAGGAATGTAGTAGCGGCCTAAGAAAGATGGTGGAGAATGAACCTCCTCTGGACTCCTCCTACACCAGTCAAATGCTTTAAAATCCCTGAGGGGAGTTGTTGAACAGGAAAGAAGAGGAAGAAGAAGAAGAAGAAGAAGACGACGACGACAACGACAGCAGGGCATTGGACTTGGCGGCCAAAGACTGGACTTTTGTATATACACATCGCATCAACATCTATTTATTATTTGCCCGTGTCTTTTTGCTACGTTTCTGTCCACAGGTCACAGAAATCACAACATTCCATCCAATAGCAGTTTCTTCTTCCTTATTCCTCTCCACTGCTTCCACACACACAGCTGTGCTAGGTAGCTACGCTAACCTGGGAGCTAGGTAGCTATGCTAACCCACCTGGGAGCTAGGTAGTTACGCTAACCCACCTGGTAAGGATGAGGTTGCCATAAATGATGTTATTGTTTTATGTGACTGCAGATCTTGTAAAAATTGATTATCGTTTTTATGTATTAGAAGATCAAATGTTTCAAGGACTTCAGATCAGATGTCCTTACATGTGTTGAAACATAGAAGTGCCTGCACCAAATCTCTCTCTCTATCTCTGTAGAGAACCACTACTGTATGTTGAGAGTTTAAACCACTGTACTCTGGTGTGTGTCAGAAGTTCTCTCATGTTACAAGACTATCGTGTGATTTTTGCCTATCCTGTGAGCTTTCTGTCATTGTTACAAGCTTGGCAATAACATTAAAGGAATTGCAAAGAAGTGTCTTGTCTAGCTGAATCCGTGTCATCGTCCCAAGGCTATTGCACATATAAGCGTGGAATCAAATAGTAACAGATTCTTTACTCGGTAAACTCACTCGCACTAAGGCTTTTACTGAGTAAAGCATCTGTTACTGTTTGGTTTCAGCGAGGCGCAGCTCCGAATCAGACATGTGGCGCTCATCACTGGAAGGGAAGTGTTGTCCAACGGCTATGCGCCGTCCGTTCTCAACGCTTTTTCTACTGGTCATAACGAAGGCCAAGTTTGACGCGTTGCTCCACCGGACCTTTCTTTATCCGGGCTGAAGTGTCTGGGAACGAGACTTGAGTGAAGGTGGTGTAGGAAGGGAGTGACGTAATGGAGGAAAAGCATTGGCTGCAATCTGGCCTCCCAAAGCATGACATCCGTCTCGGCTGCGGCACCGCGTTGTCGTCGTTCAGGATATCGCCATTCTAGCGCAACGCCGCTCGGCCTGAACTACAGCGTGGACGAAGTCGCGCTGTCTGTCGTAAGGCAACGGCGATAGCCTTCTTTCTACACAAACGTTGGCCCTTTCTCAGTTTTTTAGAAACTCAATTCCTTGCGTCCTTTCCTCCGTCCTACCACTTGCTTCCTACAAAACAAGCATTGGAGGAGAAGATCTAGGTTCCTCCTCCATATATATCGAGTGGAGGACAGAGAAGAGGACGCAACAATTGCGAAAGGGCCCCTGTGGTGTGATGCAGACGAATTAAAGCCCTAGGTGCAGCATTTGCGTTGTTTGGACTTTGACTACATCCCTGAGCCCAGCGCCAGTGTTCAGCGCATATCACCATATGGCTTTATCTGATAATAGACACACACAACACAAGAGAAACATTGTCTTTAGTGACGTTTATTAAAGATGGGATACAATGCACTTACATGTCCAAAGGTGAAACCAACCCCAGGGTGGTGGCAGGACTCTGCCACCTCAATAGCTCGGTGGATGCATTGTCAGTTGTCTAGAAACATTGAATACACATTTCTAGTATGTTAGAGCATCTACAAAATAACTTAACCACTGTTTCCACGACAGTATTTTTACATTAAACAAGATAAAAACTCCAGTGCAAATGATAGTAACACAACGGTAACCTACACAGAACCGAGACTTTGACCTATCGTAACACAAGATGTGCAAGTCGCAAAAAGGGGAACGAGCGTTGTCAGTTACACGGTAAGTTGAGGAGAAGGTTGTGAAAACGGAAAAGCACAGCAATGATAAGATACTTGATGGTACATATAATAATACCATTCAAACGCTACGTCACATGTAACTCATGCTCACTGATGGTCTCGGATGATAAATCAACTCAGAACTATCTAAACGCGCAGCTACTTATGCATACAGAAATGAATGCAAAGCTTATCATCTTAGGAGGAAAATTACAAATCTCAGGTTTTTAACACATCGATGGTTCTTCCTGAATTTCTCAGTCAAGTTTTACCAACGCCTATGACTACTGTTGTCATGGTACTCATGTATGGCATCGGCATGACAACGAGTCATAATAGTTGGTAAAGGTTCAAGCACATGAAGGCCAGAGCCTCCTTCTCCTCCTCCTCCCTCCTACTCTGACCTAACATGTCCACAGCCCATAATACTCTTGAGGCCATAGCAACCATAGCAACCCCCCACCTCCTTGCAACAGGGGGTCAAACACGGAACTAAACAGCCATGTACTCATCATACTCAATAGCATGCAGTTGTTGGTTAATAATAATTTAAAAAAAGAAAAAAGTAATATGAAGAATCATCATCATCACTCACAGGGGTAGAGAATGCACATACACTATTTACAGAAGCAACAGATGCTTTGTTCAATCACCAAATGTGGGGGGGGGGGCGGGAGGGAGGGGGGGGGGTTGAGTATTCACAATGAAAATGATTCACTAGATGAGACGCCCCCGCCGTGCGCCGGGAGCTCAGTCGAAGTCCCGGTTGACGAGGACGAGCGGTGCTACCAGCGTCCACACGTAGAGGGCGATGCAGATCCAGGAGGAGGACACCTTCACCCACACGGCTGGCCACTTACTGGTCATGGTCTCGTAGGTGGAGTCAGGACTGCAGGGGAAACACACGGGACGGGAGACAGACGTTTAGTTGTTGTAAAGATAAATATGACACATTTAGTGAATATACAGGACCAGTCAACAGTTTGGACACCATTTCTCATTCAATGGTTTTTCTTTATTTTTTAAAATTATTTTCTACATTGTGGATTAATATTGAAGACATCAAAACTATGAAGGAACACATATGGAATTATGTAGTAAACAAAAAAGTGTTAAACAAACCAGAATATGGTTTATATTTTAGATTCTTCAAAGTAGCCACCTTTTGCTTTGAGGGCAGCTTTGCACACTCTTGGCAAGGTGTGTCCAAACCTTTGACTGGTACTGTACATATACGTCATCTCATGGGAGGGAACCCTATGACCCACAGTTTGAGTTGTGTGTGTTAACCGACACTTCCAGACAATCCTGAATCGACCCCGAACAGCGATACACTAGTGGAGATCTGGGGGGTTTGGCTAATGGCTGGCAGACACGGTAACCCAGAGTCAGACACCCACCTGTACCAGTTGGTGAGGGTCATCATGATGTACAGAGAGGCCAGGAACAGCATGAAGTGGAAGAAGGCGTAGCTGTAGGTGACCCCGTCCTTCTCGTTGTCCAGGGCCCGGTGCTCCCCGTCGCCCTCCTCAAAGCTCTCGGGGTGGGGGCCGTCCTCGATCAGGGCCGACTCGTCGCTGGTCAGGGTCAGCTTGTTCACCTGGGTGGTGGAGGAGTTACGGATGCTGGGGGGGGGGGGGCATAATGTCAGTTATTAGTCAGGGACCAGCCATAATGTCAGTTATTAGTCAGGGACCAACCATAGGGAAATCATTCATTGAACAGATGGTTGGTACGAAGAGAACAGGCCACCCGCTAGTGGTTTATTGTTATTACAAATCATTCCAGTAGCCACAGCAATGGACAACGTACAGCAATACATCACAACCATTTCTCATGAACATGGATGTGTCGCTTAATTTAAATCTTGAGTCGGGTTTTGATAACGCAATCCAGCGCCACGCTGTTAAAAAACCCAGGGGTTTACTGATGATTATTGACGATGCTGATGTTGGTTGGAGTGTGAGACGTTTCCTCACCTGGAGTAGAGGACACACATCAGGAACAGGACCAAGCCCACGATGCCCTGAGCGTCCCACCACTGGACCGGGTGGTCCTGGCCCGCCGGACTGGTGCTGTTCAGACCAATAATACCCAGCAGGCTCGGGTTACACTTCCTATCTAGAGAGGAGGAAACAGGAAGTCACTCAATAACAGTACACATAGAAACACGTGTGGGCAGCTTGGACAGAGAGCTAGCGGCTGAAATTGACTTATTATAAACGTGATGTGTGTGTGTGTTATTATAAACGTGTGTGTGTTGTGTCATGCATGTTGTCTTCTAAGGGGCCGTGTTCAACGAACGTGCTTTAGCCTACAAAACAGCGAGCCGTGCCACTCTGGCGGAGGAGGGCGCAAAACGTTCCCTTCCCGTTGAAAACAGCGAGGAAAAGGCCCGGGCGGGTTGAACAAGGGCGTGGAAGCACAAAATACATCCCAAGACTGAAAATGACGAGTCTTATCTTGTGTGAACTCCTAGGATAAGTAACGTGTGTGTGTGTGTGTGTGTGTGTGTGTGTGTGTGTGTGTGTCCAAGGATCCATACCACTGAAATCAGTCAGTTGTAGTGAGTGAAAACTTAGTGAAAAGCGATAGGATGGTAACATGTTAATTCTGAAGTCTTTGCTCTAAACTGTGAGAAGAAGAGTTGGAGTGAAGCCCAGACAGGTGGAGGAGTGGAGGTGTGTACCTGGCTCGTTGGTCATGGAAGACCAGGTGAGGTACATGGTGTACAGGGTCACGATGGAGGACTGCAGAAGACCAGACCTGGGCTGGGACTCCTGGGAGGAGAGGAGAGGAGAGGAGAGGAGATGTTATAGAAGCTGATTCTTCTCTGCCAGTGTGTACCCAATGTGTGTGTGTGCGTGCACCCTGTCTGTCAGAGTGTGTGTGTGTATATATCTGTGTGTGTGTGTGTCTGTGTGTATATATCTGTGTGTGCATGTCTGTATGTGTATATCTGTGTGTGCATGTCTGTGTGTGTGTGTGCGCACGTGCGTGCATGTGTGTGTGTGTGTCGAACCTGTATCTGGGGCAGGATGGATATGACGGAGGCTCCGATGCACAGCAGCATGTTGACGCTGATGAAGGCCTTGTTCTCGGTGCAGCCCTCAGAGTGGGTGTAGTACACGTAGAACATCACCACGGAAACAAGGGACAGGATGTAGTTCATCGCGGTAGCAGAGAGCAGAGCTGCAGAAAGAAGAGAGAGAAGAGAAAAACAGCTCTATCACTTCTTCAAGAGGACTGAAGTGACCGTACCAGCAGAGAGGTGTTACCATACCTGCGTACCAGCAGAGAGGTGTTACCATACCTGCGTACCAGCAGAGAGGTGTTACTGTACCTGCGTACCAGCAGAGAGGTGTTACTGTACCTGCGTACCAGCAGAGGGGTATTACCGTACCAGCAGAGAGGTGTTACTGTACCTGCGTACCAGCAGAGAGGTGTTACTGTACCTGCGTACCAGCAGAGAGGTGTTACTGTACCTGCGTACCAGCAGAGAGGTGTTACCATACCAGCAGAGAGGTGTTACCATACCTGCGTACCAGCAGAGGGGTATTACCGTACCAGCAGAGAGGTGTTACTGTACCTGCGTACCAGCAGAGAGGTGTTACTGTACCTGTGTCCCAGCAGAGAGGTGTTACTGTACCTGCGTCCCAGCAGAGAGGTGTTACCATACCAGCAGAGAGGTGTTACCATACCAGCAGAGAGGTGTTACCATACCTGCGTACCAGCAGCGAGAGTTGCCCTCCTCCATCTTCTCCACCCAGGACTCGTTCCAGGAGTGGGCAAAGTCGATCAGGAGCACCAGCTGGATCAGGATGAAGCAGAAGGCTCCGGCCATGCCCACATAGAACCACACTAGAGCAGGGAGAGGAGAGAGGACGGGGGGGTTAGGCTGGATGTGGTGGTGGTGGGGGGGGGGGGGGTAGGCTGTATGTGGTGGTGGGGGGGTTGGCTGGATGTGGTGGGGGGGGGTTAGGCTGTATGTGGTGGGGGGGGGGTTAGGCTGTATGTGGTGGTGGGGGGGGGGGGGGGGCTAGGCTGGATGTGGTGGGGGGGGGGGTTAGGCTGTATGTGGTGGGGGGGGGGGTTAGGCTGTATGTGGTGGTGGTGGGGGGGGGGGGGGCTAGGCTGGATGTGGTGGGGGGGGGGGGGTTAGGCTGTATGTGGTGGGGGGGGGGGTTAAGCTGTATGTGGTGGGGGGGGGGTTAGGCTGTATGTGGTGGGGGGGGGGTTAGGCTGTATGTGGTGGGGGGGGGTTAGGCTGTATGTGGTGGTGGTGGTGGGGGGGGGGGTTAGGCTGTATGTGGTGGTGGTGGGGGGGGGGTTAGGCTGTATGTGGTGGTGGTGGTGGGGGGGGGTTAGGCTGTATGTGGTGGTGGTGGTGGGGGGGGGTTAGGCTGTATGTGGTGGTGGTGGTGGGGGGGGGGTTAGGCTGGATGTGGTGGGGGGGGGGGTTAGGCTGTATGTGGTGGGGGGGGGGTTAGGCTGTATGTGGTGGTGGTGGGGGGGGGGGGGGCTAGGCTGGATGTGGTGGGGGGGGGGGGGTTAGGCTGTATGTGGTGGGGGGGGGGGTTAAGCTGTATGTGGTGGGGGGGGGGTTAGGCTGTATGTGGTGGGGGGGGGGTTAGGCTGTATGTGGTGGGGGGGGGTTAGGCTGTATGTGGTGGTGGTGGTGGGGGGGGGGGTTAGGCTGTATGTGGTGGTGGTGGGGGGGGGGTTAGGCTGTATGTGGTGGTGGTGGTGGGGGGGGGTTAGGCTGTATGTGGTGGTGGTGGTGGGGGGGGGTTAGGCTGTATGTGGTGGTGGTGGTGGGGGGGGGGTTAGGCTGTATGTGGTGGTGGTGGTGGGGGGGGGTTAGGCTGTATGTGGTGGTGGTGGGGGGGGGGGGTTAGGCTGTATGTGGTGGTGGTGGTGGGGGGGGGGGTTAGGCTGTATGTGGTGGTGGTGGTGGGGGGGGGTTAGGCTGTATGTGGTGGTGGTGGTGGGGGGGGGGGTTAGGCTGTATGTGGTGGTGGTGGTGGGGGGGGGTTAGGCTGTATGTGGTGGTGGTGGTGGGGGGGGGGGGTTAGGCTGTATGTGGTGGTGGTGGTGGGGGGGGGGTTAGGCTGTATGTGGTGGTGGTGGTGGGGGGGGGGGGGGGGTTAGGCTGTATGTGGTGGTGGTGGTGGGGGGGGGGGGTTAGGCTGTATGTGGTGGTGGTGGTGGGGGGGGGGGGGTTAGGCTGTATGTGGTGGTGGTGGTGGGGGGGGGTTAGGCTGTATGTGGTCAAGTAGAACCACACTAGGCTAGGGTTAGGGTTAGGGTTAGGGCTAGGGTTAGGCTTTATATATGGTTATAGATCTGTGTTACTTCTGAAACTTGATCTGGGGGCACAGTGGACTGGTAGACGAAGCAGAACAACGCATGGGGGATATTAATATTTTACATTTAATATTATATATATAATATTACTACAACCTGGGCATCTCGTCATTGTGTGTGTGTACATGTTGCTGTTTGTCTATATGCACATCTGTCAAGTCCACATACAACCACACTGCCAACAGTAAACATCATCGGGACGCTCAGTGGCGTAGCACACTAATGCGCATACCACGTAATCGCAAGGTTCCTGCTTCGATTACAACCCTCGACATATCCTGCATGTCATCCCTCCTCTCTCTCACCCATCCTTCCTGTCGGTCTCTACTATCTCTATCCCAATAAAGCAGAAATGCCCTAAAAACTAGTTTTTTTACAAATATATAAATATATAATATATTTTTTAAATATAATATCATTTAGTGGCATTACCGGTGGTGAAGGGACCCTCGGGAATGAAGAAAGCACCGACAGAGATGGCCGTGGCAGCAGCAAACTTCAAGAACCAAAACCTAGAGGAACATTCCAGAGCGTCAGGCCTCACCACAGTGTGACTGTTCATAGTGCTGACAGGTCAGCAACAAGATGAGGAAGAGCTAAAAATGATATACTTCAACACTACACGCTGTTTAATGTGTAACACTACAAGCCATGCTAAGCTGGTTTCAAGCACTAAACAGAACTGCATAATATAATATAGAATATAACTAAATAAAAAACCTTTTCTTCCTTTTTCTCCAGCACTGTGACTGTCCATGGCACTTGTTCTTATCAAGGTTTTACTAACGGTGATGTGTACTATAGTTGATTGACTTACTTAAGACAAATGTACATATTGTATGTTGCTTTGGATAAAAGCATCTGCTAAATGACTAAAATGTAAATGTGGTGTGTTTTAGTGTGTGTTTCAGTGTGTGTGTGTGTGTGTGTGTGTGTGTGTACCCGTTGTGGACTGCGGCTCGCGGATCCTGGCTGCTCTTGACTTTGACCATGAGGAGGGAGAAGAGGAGGAAGAACATGGCCATGCCGAAGCAGACGCGGTACACAGCCTTGTAGCCCACCAGGACGTCACAGTTCACATGACCCTCGACCCCCGGGACAGAGGTCCCCGTGCCCCCCTCACAGAACCCCGGGATCTAGGAAGAGGAGTGGAGATACACAGGGAGAACATTACCTCCAGCTTACACAACCAGTTACAAACTTTACTGTTGACAAAACTTCTGGCTCTGGTCTTGTTTTTGTCTTGTGTGTGTGTGTGTGTGTGTGTGTGTGTGTGCGTGCGAGAGTGTGTGTGTGTGAGAGTGTGTGTGTGTGTGTTCTTCATTGTGATACTGTATTGATTGTTGTCATCCAGTACCTCTCTGACTGAAAAAAGTGTCAATGCTGTTGACAGTAATGTTGTTGAGAGAGAGAGAGAGACGGAGAGAGAGAAAGACAGAGAGAGAGACAGACAGAGGGAGACAGAAAGAGAGGAGAGAGTCGTACCTTCTTGAGCTGACCCTCCATCCCGGGCATGAGCATGATGCAGGCCACGCCCACCCCCATCAGCAGGAAGAAGGCGTAGATGAGCCTGGTGACAGTGGAGTTGTTGCCACTGGGGCAACACCTGCACAGCAGACAGGGGGCGCTACCACACAGGCAGGGGATCTGGACAGGGGAGGAGAGAAGTTATTGACCCCAAAACACAGAAAAACTTAACATAGAAATTGTCATGTCAAGATAAAATGATGTATCTGGCTAGCACTGAACGGTGTGGCAGTATACAGTTGAAACAATCTGAATGTGTAGTTATAACGTTATCATAACAAGCCAGTCAGAGACGAGGCAGAGGATCCATCCTGCTCACGGTTACCTCGCTGCACCGGAGTTTTCACCTAGCTAACAACAGCATCGTTATTGACGTGTACAGTAATTACCGGTCGTTCATATTGGAAACCAAATCCCTGCTGAGATTAGGGCTGACTGTACCTGGAGCCATGGTCGCGGTACCTTGTCATGTAATACGTAACCAATGTTGTACTTGTGGAAAACAACTGGGCCTGGCTAGCTCGGCTTTCAATCCAACTCTCAGAAATAGAATAGAATAGGGTGAAACTATGGCGGTAAAAACGCCAGAGCTGTATATCTGTATGTAGATGTGTTCTCTCCGTCCGGGCGATGTGACGTTATCTGTATTTTTCATGACCCACATTTCGCAATCCGCACCGCCAGCCGAACTGGCAACTGCGTCAGATGTTTGTGTCTGACATTTGATTCCGTTTCGAAAGCGACAATGTTGCAATCACCTCGCTATCAATGGCAGAGCAATTAGCCAGCTAAACAGCTAAATAACCAAGCTGAGTTGCTGCTATTTCCCTACAATAGCTTTCTGATGACTTGTCATCGCGTAGGTTGGCTTAGCTAGCGAAAACTAGGGATGACAAGATCGGCCTGTAACGCTGTCAAAAAAACAAAACAAAAAAAGACTCGCAAACGTTTATCCACTGAATGTTTGCCCGCTGATAACCACCCCCGTTTGAATTAGCTGAGAGGTGTTACTGTCTTGGTCATTAGTTGGTTTCCTAACCAAGGCCAGGGTTAGGGTTAGGGTTAGGTGTTGTTTCAGCGGTGCGGCGGAGCGCAGGGAACCACCCTGCTTTGTTGTTGCGCAGTGAGGCCGCAGTTGAGTGGCTTCGGTCGGTCTGTTTTTAAAACGACCTATTCTTTTAATTACATTCTTTATGTTGATCCGACCTTCAATTTCACCAATAATACAACATAAAGCTTACCCAACTCGCCATGGAACACAATCCGAGGACGGCCCCCATGTTGTTTTACAAAAAAAAGCGACTTCTGTGCTGAGAAAGATGGACGCTGCTCCGCCGCCGTGTGTTTACAACCTGACTGCGCCAGCGGCACCTCCTCCCGTGACGCACTGGGGACGATGACCACCTCACTTTTAATTATGATGATGATGATTTATTTAATTCGATGAGTTGGGGAATGATTGCTGAGTAATTCACAGTCACCCATAAATAGCATCAGCTATTGTCATTGTTATGGATGGATATACGATCGCTATTCTGTACTGGTCTGGTAGTGAAGAAGAAACATTTGGCAACACTCGATCTGAAAATGATCCATTCGGTCCCTATAGGCGATCTATCTGACACAGAGAGACAAACAGTAAAGTGAAAAACATGTTCTAGCATCTGAAAATAGAAGAGATATCCTGAAATGTGACACCCCACAGCATGATAGGTCTTTTACAATGCACACAAGATATACTTCTGAATACAAACATTCTCCCTCCTTCCCTCCTATTTACATGTACATTTAGCAGACGCCTTTATCCAAAGCAACTTACAACAAGTACATTTGTTTAAGTAAGTGAATCATCTATCCATCAGTCATCATAAGACAAAGTAATCAATGCTCACACCAGGGGCCAGAAGGCATATTTCTTTTTTTTTTTTAATTATTTATTAACAGGAGAGAACTTGTACAGGGGGGAAGTGGGGGTGAAGAGGTCTTAGGAAGGACTGTTAAGATGTAGCCTGAAGAGATGGGTTTTCAATCTACGTACAACAAAGTTGTACTCCCTCATACTAAACAACAAAGTAATTACTATAACTTTATGAAGCAGTTTAATTGGAGTTGTGTCAGCCACATAAAACAAATACTTTCAAAGACATACCTAAAAGTGAATTATGAAGGTTACCATCATCACTGACCATTTGTTTGGGTTTAGGCTAGAGAGAGAGGAAATGAGGATTGTGTTACAAGCAATATCTCCCTACCTGGTCCTACCCTTAAATGTCCACTAGATGGCAGGCATGTATCAGCATAAAGCAATGACAAATAGAACAGCGGTGACAGCAGGGACAGGTGAGACAGGTGAGACAGCACCACTTGCGTATCCCTTCTCCAAGCACAAATCTTTTCCTCCAGATCACATCCGTCGTCTCGGTCTCCTAATCTCTGGTTCCGCACCTGAAACACACCTTGAATCAGACTCAAATCCACACAACAGGGCAAAAAGAACGTCTTTGATTCCTCTTACCCCTCATTTCCTCCTCCACCCTCCCATGCCTCCTCACCTTCTCTACAAGAAGAACAAAACTTTTGTTGAGAGACACAAACTGCACAATGAACTGGCAGGAAAGAAAATGGTGGATTTTTGATAATTTGCAGTAGGGGGCAGGGGGGGGGGTTGTTGCAGATTCAACCACCTTCCTCTCTGTACCCTTCCACTCTTTGAAAGCGCCACAGGATGCGAGGGCTGTGAAAGTCACAGGTTACCTATGATGTGTCAGATGGGGCCACCAACTAAACCACACTGGTATTCCACTGAAAGGCAGCATGATGCTTAAGAGGAAGGTGTATTGATGTACACAGACATGCATACGGACGAAGATACAGACAGACAGACAGGCAGAGTGTAGGCTATGTGAGTTCTCAGCAGACAGACAGACAGACAGACAGGCAGAGTGTAGGCTATATGAGTTCTCAGCAGACAGACAGACAGACAGGCAGAGTGTAGGCTATGTGAGTTCTCAGCAGACAGACAGACAGACAGACAGGCAGAGTGTAGGCTATATGAGTTCTCAGCAGACAGACAGACAGACAGACAGGCAGACAGGCAGGCAGACAGAGTGTCGTCTCTCACCAGGTCTTGCGAGAGCCCAGAAGGTGCAGAGGGCAGCCACCAACATAGAGAACACAGGGGCAAGGACCAGGGTGATGAACCATGGCAGGCCAATACTAATCACCATAGACTGCTCGTCTGAAATGACAGGACAGACACACATAAACAACTAGGTTTGACACCAGGGGCTTCTTTGTGATTTGGATATTATGTAGGGGTGTAAAAACACCCAACAAACAGAGGTTAAAAGCCATTTTGAGGCAATGGTAATGAGTTGCACACACATATCACATGTCAGGATTTCCAAAAATGTTGTCAAAAATGAGAACACAGAATAGTTCACAACTACAGCCAACCTGATATCTAACCTGTTTAATTGTCTGATTTATCAACGAAGGAGTAAAAGAATCAAACATCGTGGCTAAGCTTCTGCTTGACAGAAAAAGTAAGTTAAAGTCCTACAGGAAACCACAAGCCCAGCCCCCCCTAATGTTGTGCTTACTGGGTGAAATGAAGTCAAACAATAACACATACACAAAAAAACACACATTACAAATACAAACTAGCCTTGTCAGTCACTCACCACAGAAGGCTAGTTTCATTCCACTACCAATTCTGAACTCGGGCCCAACCCGTTCAGCACAGTAGTACAGACCCAGGTCCCTGTCGGTGACATTCAGAATGGTCAGAGAGGTCCGGTCCACGGTCTTGTTATAGAACGGCACCAATTGAGCACCAAACCTCTTGGTCGGAGTCAGAGATTTATCCCACATTATGGTGGTCAACAAAGCCAGAGACAGCGATCCGTCGGGCCGCTGCAGGAACCACATTATCTCATGATCTAGATTGATATCACACTGCAGGGTAACGGTGTCCCCATCAATGACGTGGGTCTCCGATGCACCTGCTTCTCCCTCACAGAACAGAACACCTGGCAAACAGGTTTTAAAACAGGTCATTAACTATGTTAATGAGACCACCTAACTGTCACACACACGATTCAAAGTGACAAAAAATAACAATTCGACTTACAGCAGAGAATGGTTAAGGTAGTATTCACCGTTGCCATGTTGGGTTGATGCGACCAGCGGACGCCACTAAGATGTGGTTGAGGTAGAGTCTGTATGTCACTGTGGAGTAACTTCCTTCCTCCCCCCTTCCTTCCTTCCTAGTCGTGCAGTATAGTATAAGTATGTCAGGTGCTGGATCTCCTCCCTGTAGGCCGACTCATCGTTGTTGCTGATGAGACCAATCACCGTTGTGTCGTCTGCGAACTTAACAATGGTGTTTGAGCCATGTACAGGTGTGCAGTCGTAGGTGAAGAGGGAGTAAAGGAGGGGGCTCAGCACACAGCCTTGTGGAACGCCGGTGTTCAGAGTGAGGGTTGAGGAGGTGTGGTTGTGTAGCCTAACAGACTGCGGCCTGTTGGTTAGGAAGTCCAGAATCCAGTTGCAGAGGGAGGAGTTGATGCCCAGTTCACTGAGTTTGGTGATCAGTTTGGAGGGGGATGATGGTGTTGAAAGCTGAACTGAAGTCAATGAACAGCATTCTCACATAGGTGTTGCTATTGTCGAGGTGGGACAGGGCGGAGTGAAGTGCCGTTGAGATGGCATCCTCTGTACTCCTGTTCTGCCGGTAGGCGAATTGGAAGGGGTCCAGTGTGGGTGGTAAACAGGTCTTGAGTTGAGCTAAGACCAGCCTCTCGAAGCACTTCATGAGGCTCTATAAATTACACTGTCAGTGCATTGTGTGTGTGTGTGTGTGTGTGTAACCCAACCATAGACTTTTCACCCCACTCCCCTCCGGGAGGCGCTACAGGTCTCTCCGCACCCGAACCAGTAGGTTCAGAGGCAGCTTCTTCCCTGCGGCTGTCACCCTACTGAACTTGAACACTGCACCGACCTGACAACCTACTACCCCTGCAACCCCCCCCCACCCGGACAATTGCACTATTGCACTATTACTCCCCTCCCCTGCTCTTACTCAATACCACTGCTCTTCTGTACATACCTGTCCATACTGTTCATAAGGCACATAATGCACATATCCTTATATTTTCTTAATACTACTGCACATACTGTACATACCTGTTTATACGGCATTCCATATCCATATTTATATTTATTCTGCTATCTACCTCATGCTACTGTTAATACATATATACTGCTAGACTGCATTACCCATACAGCTCATATGCTGCTACACTGTTCATACTGTAACTATTTATTCTGCTATAATGCTACTGTTACTCATATACTGCTATACTGCACTGCTATATTATACTGCACTACTACTGATCATATATTGCACTACCTGTAAATACTGTTCATTGCAAATATTGCAAATACTGCATTTCGTTGTCTCTGTACTTGTACTCTGCACAATGACAATAAAGTTGAATCTAATCTAATCTAATCTAATCTAACACCTTTGCCATGGGGAAGAAACTGTCCACACTACACACAATACACACAATCAGAAACATAAAAACCACCGCTAAACCAGTCCACCAATGTCGGGAAGCCATGGGCTCTGTAGGAAAAGAACAGTAAGAGAACAGTCATATAACATGACATCTTAAACCTTGCACAATCTGATATCTGACAATAGTTTCACAGCTTCTAAGACATTTTTTTCTTCATGTAATTACATTCCAACTGCCCTAAATGCAACATGACAAGGTTTAGTAGACATCTGGATGCTCGTACTGGCACCTCCCAAGGCATTGCTGCTCATAACCAGCTACTTTGCAACACTTGTCTATGTAAAAAGTGCTATACAAATAAATGTGATTGATTGGTTGTACAACAGTTCAAAGGAAAGTTCATGTAAAAGCAACTATTATTTCAACTACAATACTTGTAGTTCAGATTTCATTGTTTCTATTGCTTGTCTTTGTACCTACTGCCTGAGCAAAACATCCTTTCAGAAATTCAAAAGCTACTTACGTAGCGACTATATGTCCTCTGAGGGCTGGTAATGGGCGTGTTACTAAATAATTCTTGTTAAAAAATAAATAAATAAATAAAAAAGTGTGTCTCACAACAAAAACCCATCTATGGGATATCCATCTCTGGCTTTAAGTGAGATAAATTGTGACTTGTGCCGGAGACGTTTAGGGCATCACCTTCAGAGCGGGTAGCAGTAATGCTTGGAGGGGTGGTAGCAGTGGGATCATTCCCACTGGTGGTAGCAGTGGTGGTGGTGGTTGTAGGACCTGCCAATCATGCAGAGAACAACATTCAGACAAGTGATATGAATACACATTTAGCATTGTGCCTTCCTGTTTCCCAGCATGCATTGTGTTCAGACTTTGAGAGTTATGTTATTAAGTTTTAAATGTCCAATGCAAGTGTTATGCATGTTTGTTCAGTGTTGTTAAAGCCAAGGGAGAAAGCTTGTGAGTTTGATACCCGCCGCTCTGCCCCGCCGGTCCTACACTGGTGTCAGGAGTGGGATGGCGGGTACACGGGGTCGTTACACCATCCCCTCGCTCGGGAGAGTGTGACCCCTCACAACACCGGGTCCCTCACGTGGACACGTCTCTCCGATGGCCTCCCGGGCGCCATCCCACCCCTGGCAGGGCAGAGCAGCTTACCCTAAGCGGGTATCAAACTCACAATCTTTCCCTTACAAACCGGCCACGCTAGCTACAACACTAAGAGGGTTAACTCCCTTGGCAGAGCTGCTAACGGCCTTACAGCTAGTTAACTAGCTAGCGCGGCCGGTTTGTAAGCGGAAGATTTTGAGTTCGATACCCGCTTAGGCCCTACACTACCCTAAGTGTAGATATCAACTCAATAGTGGAATGATAGTGGATGACAGCCTGCTTTGTCTTCCAGATTTGGGCATGGAATTCCCAGGTCCACGTTACTCTAAACATTTTCAACCTATACGATGGTGATGTTTACGGTCTTCACCAAATAAGGCTATACCTTATGGTGCTGTTCACAGCCTTAACTAATTAAGACTACTCCCACCACTATCCCTCCTTTACCATCCCCCCAACCTACAGAGGTCAACTGCATGCTGCAACATTCCAAGGGCCTGACCCATCAGGCCTTCTTCTGGTCAGAGCAAAATACACTACAGTGGAAAAGGTTTAAAGATGTTTCAATAGATAGATAGATTTGCCGAGTTGTTGAACAAAAGTGAGTCTTATAATGGTAGCAGATACATAATAATATAATGGCAATTACCTTTAGGTAGGATTTTAAGCTGGTAAACAACATATTGTTCATCGGGATAGATCTGACAATGGATCGGTTCAGTATCCTCTTTAGTAACATGTGTGAGGGTCGTTGTACAGTAGGATCCAGCTGCTGGTTGGATTCGTTCTCCCCAGGATGGACCACGGATGAAGAGCCCATGATGAAATTCGAAGAGGGAACCACTGTACTGGTGTTTACACACTATGACGGACTGCTGGCAGGAAGCGAAAGACCGGTTGAAGCCGATGCCGGTAATATTCCCACCAACCTCTGTCTCCAATGTACGGGATTCTGTGTTTATTGATATGGCACGACCCAAGGCGAGAAGAAACAGCATCCTGCAGACATAGATAGTATTGAATTAAAATGTGACAACCCACACAACAAACCAGACAATCTTCGAACCAAACGGAATTTTGTAGTACAGGGTCGTGCCATTGACACCCAGCAAACATACCTCACCGTTCTCCTAAACCTGGAAAGGTCATGTTGTTTTGGGTCCCATGCAGCCATAACGTTACAGTAGACCTAACCCTAACCCCGCTACCCCAGGTGCTCTCCTGCTAATAAAACACTTCGACGAAGTTAGCTCGACACTTTAGCTCCAACTCGGAATTTGGTCAAAGTTAGCTCGCTAGCTCCCTTTTCCCTTTAGCTCCCCGGTTTAAAAAACAAAACACCGACAAAACAATCAGAACTAAAGCAAATGGCACCAATCGTCATGATCCGTAACAAGCCATTAAGTTCAGCAAACTACAAGATAAAGTTTGACTCGTGTGCATTAAATGTTGCTGAAAATGTATGTTCTTGATGAAAGTAGTTTAATCCTGCAGGACTAGTAGAATGTATGTTCTTGATGAAAGTAGTGTAATCCTGCAGGACTAGTAGAATGTATGTTCTTGATGAAAGTAGTGTAATCCTGCAGGACTAGTAGAATGTAGAAAGTCACGTTCTAGTTCATTCTATCCGCGGAAACTGTTTGAAGATGATTGGTCCGACGTGACGTACTAGACCACGTGACGTGCAGAGGTTGGCTCTCTCAGAATGAACCACGACGTTCATACATTCTACTGGTTCCTGCCGGATTAAACTACTTTAATCAAGAAGATATATATATATACATACACACACACACACACACACACACACACACACACACACACACACACACACACACACACACACAGGCCACTTTATTAGGTACAGCTGTTCAACATTAACGCAAATATCTAATGGTGTGGGGGATATTTTCTTGGCACACTTTGGGCCCCTTAGTACCAATTGAGCATCGTTTAAACGCCTCAGCCTCCCTGAGTATTGTTGCTGACCATGTCCATCCCTTTATGACCACAGTGTACCCATCTTCTGATGGCTACTTCCAGCAGGATAACATGCCATGTCACAAAGCTCACATCATTTGTATCATGGTTGTGCAGCCGACAAATCTGCAGTAATGATGCTATCATGTCAATATGAACCAAAATCTCTGAGGAATGTTTCCAGCACCTTGTTGAATCTATGCCACAAAGAATTAAGGCAGTTCTGAAGGCAAAAGGGGGTCCAACCCGGTACTAGCAAGATGTACCTAATAAAGTGGCCGGTGAGTGTATATGACGATTTTATCTAAAGCGACTTACATTGCAGTGAGTGCATACGTTTTAGTATATATGGTCCCAGCAGGAATCAAACCTAAGTGTTGTTAGCGCCATGCTTTACCAACTGAGCCACAGAGGACCACAGAGGACCACAGAGGACCACACTGAGCCACAGAGGACCACAGAGGACCACAGAGGACCACACTGAGCCACAGAGGACCACAGAGGACCACAGAGGACCACAACCTGCCGCATTAAACGACTTTAACCAAGAGATACGCCTGAGCTCGTCACATTTTCAGCAACATTTAATACACACGGTTCAAGATTGCCAAAGAAAAAGACAAGACCATGTTGAAGACCCATCTCTTCAGGCTTTTTACTGTCCCTCCGAAAGACCTCTTCATCCCCACTATCCCCATGTACAAGTTTCTTAACTGTAAATAAATAAAAATATTCCTTCTTCTAGCATTGAGACACAACAGTGAGACAGGACTACTGAACAGTGAGACAGGAATGCTGAGCAGTGAGACAGGAATGCTGAACAGTGAGACAGGACTACTGAACAGTGAGACAGGAATGCTGAACAGTGAGACAGGAATGCTGAGCAGTGAGACAGGAATGCTGAGCAGTGAGACAGGCAGCAGACAGACAGGGCTACTGAACAGTGAGACAGGACTGCTGAACAGTGAGACAGGAATGCTGAACAGTGAGACAGGACTGCTGAACAGTGAAACAGGAATGCTGAACAGTGAGACAGGACTACTGAACAGTGAGACAGGAATGCTGAGCAGTGAGACAGGACTACTGAACAGTGAGACAGGAATGCTGAGCAGTGAGACAGGAATGCTGAGCAGTGAGACAGGACTACTGAACAGTGAGACAGGAATGCTGAGCAGTGAGACAGGACTACTGAACAGTGAGACAGGAATGCTGAGCAGTGAGACAGGACTACTGAACAGTGAGACAGGAATGCTGAGCAGTGAGACAGGGCTGCTTCTCTGTCACCACAAAATCTCTAGAGCCTGTCTAGTGCTATTAATAGAACATCCCTGTTGTCATCCATTCTCATGTTAGAACATCCCTGTTGTCATCCATTCTCATGTTAGAACATCCCTGTTGTCATCCATTCTCATGTTAGAACATCCCTGTTGTCATCCATTCTCATGTTAGAACATCCCTGTTGTCATCCATTCTCATGTTAGAACATCCCTGTTGTCATCCATTCTCATGTTAGAACATCCCTGTTGTCATCCATTCTCATGTTAGAACATCCCTGTTGTCATCCAGGTACAGGCTGGGAGAACTCTTGAATCATGTTTCTTCTCTAATGGAGATACGTGTATCCATCAACTAAAGGGGTCAAATGCATTCATTCCATGGATTCCTCCACTTTGATTTGAAGGGAGGAAAACAGTGTGTTCAAATATATTTCTCCCTGAAATAATGAGTTGATTTATTTCTAAGTATGTTTTAGTGCATGGTCAAAGATTCTAGAAGTATTTAGGTTTTTTTAGCTTGGTGGCAAAGTGCAGACAGGCCTGTCTCTCTCTGCTGCACTGACAAACTGCTCTTTTTCGACGCACTGTCGTAAACAACAGCGTAAACTACACCATCTAGTGGCGACAACTGGTAAGTGTATACTCAATCTCACATGGCCACATTTAGTAAATAGAAATACTGTGTGACATTGAACATGTGAACACTGCCCCCATTAATGCTGTTGTGAATGAAAGTCATTCACCAGTGACATCACCAGCCTAAGGAGAGGACGCGAGACATGGAGGTAGGGGGGCCTGATAATCTGAGGAAGATATGGAGATGATTTATTACTAGTCTTATTCAGTGAGCAGAGCAACAAAGAGCCACACTGTTCACAGCAACGGGGAAAGACTAAAATGGATCTAGATTGAGATATTCCATCGAATTTGATAAATTCATCACCTTCACCATATCAGACAAAGCAACCACTGATAAGGCCAAGGATGATTTGGACGGGTGAGCAGATACATGTGGCTGTTAGGGAGCGGCTCCGTTCATCAGTGAGTCACTAGATAATGAAGGAACATCAGGAGAGATGACAGTGATATGTTGAGGGTATGTATGGAAGAGGAAGAGGAAGAGGAAGTCACTGCTTAAGCTAGACTGACAAACATGTGGACAGGTGGACAGGTAGACAGGTAAAACGCCACGTTTCTTTTTTCTTTTTTTTACTCTTTTTAAGAGTTTAAGAGTTTTTTTAAGAGTTTGAGCGTGAGTCCCACCTCCCCATCCTTCCGTGTCCCTGTCATCTCAACCTTGGCTGATGCCATGCCTCTCTCCCCTTTCATCCAGACCAAAATGGAGGCTGGTGATATTCACACCAAGATCACACCATGAATACTCACTGACTGAGCTTAAAGAGGGGGAATGGAACCTATGGATCTTAAAACCAACAGGAGGGAAAGAAATGGTGATAAAACAAACACCAATAACAGAGATAGAAATGTTGTAAACACCTTGTGTCTCACAGTACATGGCCATCTTTATGTCAGCCTGATGACGTGCCCTCTGGCTGAGCTGCACCCTGTCTACCGTGACAATGCTGAGAAGGTGTTGCTAGTCTGACTGCTTCAGTAAGGTTACAGCGAGAGTGGTTATTCTCCCTGATCTGATTTCCTTCCTTCACTCTGGTTAGTTTGGATCAGGGGAGGCTGGTGGAGGTAGACTTCGGAGGACAGGCTCATTGTAATGCATGGGGCGCCTGTTTGATACCATTTCTCATTCCGTTCCATGCATTACAATGAGCCCGTCCTCTGATTTCTACCTCCGACAGCCTCCCCTGGCTTGGATGAAAGGGGAGAGAGAGGCAGCCCATTCACCAACGTTGAGATGAGGAAGAGACGTGACTCTTGCAACAAGAAAAATACAATTGTATTATTCCTGAGTAAAAAACAAGAAGATTTGACCTTCCATGGCCTTCATCAGGGTTTGGAAGAAAGCCCAGCAGACTACCACACAGTTCCTTCATTTCCCGGAGGTACTGCAGGGTTCAATTTACCCATAAGTACCCCTACTCTTGGGGGGGGCCCAATGTAGTTCAGTACCAACGTAGGGGTACTTGAACCCTGCAGTGACTCTGGGAGGTGAAGTCAGTGGTTCTTCTTCTACAGCACAGAGGACTCTCTCTGGGAGGTGAAGTCAGTGGTTCTTCTTCTACAGCACAGAGGACTCTCTCTGCAGGGCACATGATACTAATTGTGCTAATGAGTATCAAAGGAGATTAGGCCCACAGTAGCCTAATTCTATTTTATTTTTTTTATCAGGGGAGGCTGGTGGAGGTAGAAATCGGAGGATGGGCTCAATGCAATGTATGGAGCGGAGTGAGGAATGGTATCAAACACGTGTT
>NC_139671.1:1354846-1362346 GCF_951799395.1 Argentina silus | reverse complement strand
TCAGAGGTTTGATAGAGTTCAGAGGTTTGATAGTGTTCAGAGGTTTGATAGAGTTTAGAGGTTTCATAGTGTTCAGAGGTTTGATAGTGTTCAGAGGTTTGATAGTGTCCATGGACGTTTTTCTACTTGTTTTTTGGAGTCCAGCTTTTTTTTTGTTCCATTTTGACGACAGAGTCCGAGGGAACAGATAGTTGTTGAATCTTGTCCTCCAAATGTTACTGTTCACACTGCATATTACTGTCCACCATAATTCTGTAGTATTATCATCCTTTCCTTTCCAGACCCCATCACACTCTATAACCAAAGCAACATTGTAGAAGAGAATTATACGTTCTCAGTCAATAAACTTAATTTTAAACATGGTATCAACATCGTTGATCTGTTTTTCAACTGTCTTGTTTGGTTTGCTCTGAAGGACCATGTTGTTGTGTACTGGCCGTTGTCTTGTGAAGAGGGCCGATACTAAAAGTAGAAATGAGATGTTAACAAATATGCAGAGTGACAGCTGAAGTAGCAGGGGGGACACATTACAGCGTTACACCGTGGGCAACAGTTACTCAAATAGACTCAAATAGAGCTTCTCTTCAGCGTAGTCATGAGTTTGCTTCTGGAAAGGGACGAGCCACGATGCTGATTTAACCCAGAAACAGCTCGTGTTAGCCTGTGTTAGCTTGCTGAGCTTAAGCCTAGACACCGAACCTCCTTGGTTACACTAGCTGCCCATCATGTAGAGATAGGCAGGTTTAGATACACAGCTATCAGACTACAGTTACTTTTATTTTAAAATATTCAGGTTTTACTGCAGGTTTTACTACAGTATATCATGCCACAGTTGGTAATTGGAGTATGTGGTTCGTCATGATGTGCTTTAGAAACATGTATTCAGATAATGAGCCCCCAGTTTGTGTTCCTTTCCTCCACACTTAAGCTGTTCCTGCCTGGCTCGCCTGTCAACACAAATTGCGGAGACAAACGTGTGTGTGTGTGTGCGTGTGTGTGTGTGTTTCTGTATCCAGCCGAGCAGAGCAAAGCTGCACGGTCCAAACGGCGCCGATCAGGTGTTTGACGATAACGAGTCTGTGATGAAAGGACGGGCGTTATCAGTCGGGGTGGGGTGGGGGTGTGTGTGGGGGGGATGTGTGTGGGGGAGGGTGTGGGGGGGTTGTCTTTTACAAACGCCCGATCTGAGGGGAATATAATCCAGGGGAACGCTGACAACACAGGGCCTTTGATAATCTGGCAATCAGCCACCGCCGTCAGAACCACCATCTCCCTCCTCTCCCCCTGAATCTGGGCCGCTGCCAGTGAGATACCAGCACAGAAGCTGTTTCTAACAGTTGGTGCTTCCTTCTGTCGGAGGTTCCTCCAGCCTCGGCTGTCTAGTCAAGCCGTCTGTGAAAACCTCCAACGGTTTCTGTGATGGTATTTCACTGGCGGCGCCCCAGGAATGACATGCGTTCTCCCATGATGCCTGGCTCCGCCCCTCTCAGCCGCGGCGGTAATTGGCTTCTTGTGAAACGGTCTGGAGGTTTTAGCATTTAGCCATCAGCAGGCTCTCACACGCAGTATTGACTCAATAAAATGATAACAAATCTGTCCCTGTGTGAGAGTCCAGCAGGGCCTTGTGGAGGGGGGGGGGGGGGGGGGGTGGTTGGTATCAGAAGCTGTCATATTGGTCTGCTTTGCCAAGCATATCTGCAACACACACACACGCACATGTACACGCACACACACACATTCATTTTGGTAACATAATAACAACTCGTGGACAATTTCCGGTTCCTAATACTTTGCCCTCGCTACCAGGTTACGCTGTTTGTCCTTTTAGCCTTTTGAACCTGTGACCTTTCGCGTAAATCAATGCAAACTCACGTAATCTGGCATTGTTGCATCGACTGTTGTGTCTAGAGTTGAGGGGGTGTTAGGGGCACCACCTAGATTAGGCTTTGGGAGTAAATCCTTCTTTTTCAGATTAATTCTACACAACACTGTTGCTAGCCAGGACTGAGATCCCAAATGTTAACATGCTGATTGGCTCATGGACCTGCACTGAACCACTTGTCACCGTCTGGCCAAGCTGCGAAGGACAGAAGTCAGGCTTTTTAGAACCACAAAACCAAACCTCAACCCTAACCCTCTAACCCCCTAACCCCCTAATCTTAAACCTCAATCATGGACAAATATACAATATATTCACCAAGAAGATTTGAGGATATCGCTAGTTTGTTCTTTGCAGCATGGCCTATTAGTTATTATTCAGTGAAGATAGACAGATGTGTCCTTTGTAGCATGGCCTTCTAAAGATGACCTAGTGATGAGCCAGTCAAGAGTTTGTCCTCTGTAGCATGGCCTTCTAGTCGTTAGCCAGTAAAGTGCTAGCTGTGTTAGCTGAGGTCCTCTGGGTCTGTCAGTGTTCATCCGTCTGTGGATGAGTCTCTCTGGGTCACCAGCTGCCCCATCAGTGAGGAGGGGGGCGAGGTGGGGGGGCAGTGGAGCTTAATGGGGGTCAGAAGCTGTCACATTGGTCTGCTTTGCCAAGGAAATCTGCAACACACACACACACACAGTACACACACACACACGCACGCACACACACACACACACACACACACACACACAGCAGTAACTGTAGCTAGCTACACATGTCCCACTGGTGGTGAGCGATACACAGAGGTGGATCCTACCAATAGTCTCACTATCATCTACCAATAGTCACTATCATCTACCAATAGTCACTATCATCTACCAATAGTCACTATCATCTACCAATAATCTCACTGTCATCTACCAATAGTCACTATCATCTACCAATAATCTCACTGTCATCTACCAATAGTCACTATCATCTACCAATAGTCACTCTATGATACTACATGATGATACGGCTGGTTGTGCTGCTGGACCACAGATGTCCATCCATAGGCTGATCCCAGATCTGTACGGTATGTGCTCTCGGCCTCCTCCCATCCATAGGCTGATCCCAGATCTGTACGGTATGTGCTCTCGGCCTCCTCCCATCCATAGGCTGATCCCAGATCTGTACGGTATGTGCTCTCGGCCTCCTCCCATCCATAGGCTGATCCCAGATCTGTACGGTATGTGCTCTCGGCCTCCTCCCATCCATAGGCTGATCCCAGATCTGTACGGTATGTGCTCTCGGCCTCCTCCCATCCATAGGCTGATCCCAGATCTGTACGGTATGTGCTCTCGGCCTCCTCCCATCCATAGGCTGATCCCAGATCTGTACGGTATGTGCTCTCGGCTCCCTCCCATCCATAGGCTGATCCCAGATCTGTACGGTATGTGCTCTCGGCTCCCTCCCATGGTTGTCCCAAACACAGACGCTGTTATGTTCCAGGAAACACAGATTGTCTTTATTGTAAATCTGTGATTCTCTGAGCACACTGTGCTGGCTGCAGTAGCCCACAGGGTCTCAGTGCCAAGGCTTAATCCTTGTTAGACAATCCTTGTCTTAATCCTGGTCTTTATCCTACCACGTGGAAACTCTGTGACTTGGGGCATTGCAGCCACCAGGATCCTGCTGTGTGTGTGTGTGTGTGTGTGTGTGTGTGTGTGTGTGTGTGTGTGTCTTAGTTAGTGTGCATGTGTGTATCTTAGTGATTGTGCGTGTCTGTGTGTCTAAGTGTGTGTGTGTGTGTGTGTGTGTGTGTCGATTTGTCTGTTATGTTAAATCAGTGGATTTGAACGAGTCATCACAGAGGCTATAAATAGACTCAGGGCAATCTGGGTTGAACGACTCGCCCTGCTTTCCCACTCAGCGATGCATTCTGGGAATGAGGCAGAAGTTGAACAAAACGATAGTCTGTACGAGACAGACAGACATGCAGGCAGGCAGGCATGCAGACAGGCAGGCAGGTAAACAGGCATACAGACAGACAGGCAGGCAGGTAGACAGGCAGGCATGCAGACAGGCAGGCAGACAGACAGGCATGCAGGTAGACAGACAGACAGACAGGCAAGCAGGCACACAGACAGGCATTCAGATAGACAGGCAGACAGACAAGCAGACAGGTAGACATGCAGGTAGACAGACAGGCAAAGATACCAAAGATGTTATGAAGACATGGTAATGCATTGATGCTTTGGACCCTCACGGAAATGAGTTATTCATCAGAGTCCAGGGTCATGATGGGAAGTGATTTTAATATCCCAGGTGTAAAACTTGGCTAATGTCGATTGGTTTAAAGAGCCTTCAGTGTAAGTAGGCTCCTTCTGTCAGGAGTGTGTGACACATCAGCTTTCAGGTTCCTCTGCTCTCCCCTGACTCATGATCTCTATGACATTAAACCTCCCATAAATCCCCTCCAAGGTGATTACGCAACAGAGCACCGGGGAGAGGTGTGTGTGTGTGTGTGTGTGTGTGTGTGTGTGTGTGTGTGTGTGTGTGTGTGTGTGTGTGTGTGTGTGTGTGTGTGTGTGTTAGGGTTGGAGCTGAGGTTAGGGATAGGGTAAGTCAAAGACTCCTTCCCTGTAGAGATCTGTGACTCCAGAGTTAGATCAATACAACCTCCCTTCAGTCGTCCTTGGCAACAATAGTCACAGCAGCATCAAGCTTCGAGGCAGAGACATGTGACGTCATAGTCATGAGTTCAGCTTTGGTGATTGTTGCTATCGGAATGTGGACGGCCGATGATTCATTTGGGTATTCATGACTTGTGAGTTGTGTGTTGAAAAATTATTTAATGGCATTTTTTTTGTGTGGGTTGATTTGACAGTTTAATTGCTTATATGACTCCATCTGACAATTTGTACACACATTTGTACATACGTTCAACTGGCATATACATTCACTCATCACTAGGACTATGCAGAATGAAACACACGTTCACTCTGTGACAGATGAACCTTGATATTATATCAGTGTTGTTTTGTGTCCCACATAGAAAACGCCAACTCAGCAGTTCTCCCCCAGTCCAGTTCTGTGTGGTTGTGATCTGAGCTTAATTCTAAAGCTCACACTGGCTTTCTTCACATCAAAGCCTTCTTAGATATCCTTCCAATTCACCAGCCGGTTCAAAGAGACGGGAGTGAGTCCCAGAGGGGTGTTGCTTTGACCATGCTCTAGCAGACTCCATAGCCATTTCAGTTGTTCTATCAGGAGGCAGAGCTCAAAATGGAGGAGGATGAGGGGATGTTGTGGGTGATGCCCTGGCTGTGCAACCCTAACCGTAACCCTAACCCTAACTCTAGCCCTAACCGTAACCCTAACCCTAACCCTAACCTGACCCTGACCCTAACCCTAACCAAAGAATACCATCTGTGTGGTTTTATTGTCTGGCTGTACTGACAGGTGAATACGGAGCAGCGGTGGTGGAGGCAGAAACCGCCCGACTTGTAACCCGAATGTTGCTGCTAACCTTAACCACTCTTAAGTTAATGCCTGACCCTAACCAGTTACCTGAAACGCAATTCGTAATTCACGTAACTCTTACCCAACGTATCTTAATTAAAAAAATAATAATAATTCAATTTTTTTTATTACCGTAATTTCCGGACTATAAACCGCTACTTTTTTCCCACCCTTTGAACCTCGCGGCTTAAACAATGACGCGGCCAATTTATGGATTTTTCCCGCTTTCACAAGCTTCATGCCGCCAAAAAACTGAGCAAAAAACACATTATGTGACGGTGCTCAGTTTTTGGGCGGCATGAAGCTATCATTAGACCAATGAAATTTCCGAACGGGTTAAGGTGAAACAATGTAACTGTTTAGATGAAATCGAGCGCGCTCAGACTTCCCATCAGTCTGATTACGGTAGTCATTTTGAACGCCAAAACAATCGCCACCGCAATGAAGTTTGAGGATTTTAGAGGTGGACCATCGTGGTGTCTCAGATTTATGAGACGTAAAGGCCTGTCCATCAGGGTACGGACGAGTCTGTCAGCAGCTCCCTCCCGACTACGAGGAAAAAGTTTCAAACTTCCGCAAATTCACTGATGCAAAGATAGCGGAGCATTCCATCGGCCCGCACGACATCAGAAATATGGATGAGGTCGGTAGGCTTGGTAGGCTACTGTTTACCGCTAATTTTTTATTTTTGTTACAAGCCGTGTTTCGTTAAAGCCTATTTATTTTTGTTACAAGCCGTGTTTCGTTAAAGCCTGTGTAAAGTTAATTTGTTTCAATGTACTGGTAGGCACCTGCGGCTTATAGACATGTGCGGCTTATTTATGTTCAAAATAATTATTTTTTAAAAATTCAGTGGGTGCGGCTTATATTCAGGTGCGCTTAATAGTCCGGAAATTACGGTAATGTATTTTATGTTAAAACATGTTGTCAAACGCTGGTATTACGATCCCCCAGGTCGCATTTCCAGGTCTTCAGAAACGATCCCCCAGAAAGTAATCATTTAGAGATACGGTAGTGGTATTGAGGAGCTGCTAGTCTCGTTAATCCCAGACACTTTCACAAAAATGCGCGAAAAGACGTCATCCTGAAGCTTTGTTTTGTAGGGGAGGTGTTTGGATGAGACTGTTTCAGTGTCTGATGGTGAGAACCGCGTGTTAGCGTCGCCAGCTGATTGTAATGACTAGCCGCTTGATTTCGAGGTGATTATAATCAGGGCTGATTGGACTTCACATCTGGCGATATTTGGTGAGTCACATTAACAACACCATGACAAAGACAGAGAGAGATACAATATCCACCTCAGGTTTGTAGCTCCTCAATCATGGATATAGAACCGTAGATATTGAAACAATAGCCTATAGAACACTATGGCTCCCACACAGAAACCCACAGAGATACAAAGCCTCTCTCACAAGGTTGTATACCATAGAAATACACAGCATCTGTTGCCATAAAGTGGCGTATGTACAAAGACTGCTGATGTCAATGAGCCTGTCCCATTGAATGACTGGGAAGGTTCCAGAAGCAGTGTTCAGAGATGTTTGTCTCTGAGGGCGGTACGTAGTGGGAGGCATGAGAGTGGGTGGCAGGCGGCTTAATGGAATATCAAGATTCCGAGGTCGCGTTGGGATTTAGCCCAAGTTCTATTCCTGACCGAGGACGGTTTAGCCTAAATCCCCCAGAGCAGACCCATTCCCAACCAAAACATCTCTGGATTGCAATCGTCAACTCCTCTGGCATCTCCTGTCATTCCAACGACAACCAAGTGTAATACTTTCCCTGGGCAGTGAACCATCATATCAGCCTATCAGGAGGCCTTATACCTAATCCTGTCAGCTTCCTATTGGCTTGTTCAGGTCAGTTCTCCCCTCCCCTCTCCTCTCCTCTCCCCTCCCCTCCCCTCTCCTCTCCTCTCCTCCTCTCCCCTCCCCTCTCCTCTCCCCCCCCCCCCTCCCCTCCCCTCTCCTCTCCTCTCCTCTCCCCTCCCCTCCCCTCCCCTCCTCTCCCCTCTCCTCCCCTCCCCTCCCCTCTCCTCTCCTCTCCCTGGAAGCTCTTCCCAGGGTTGTTGCTTCAAAGAGAATATGTTCCCAGTCAACTGTACCATTATGAATGCTGAATCCGCCAAATCG
>NC_139671.1:1344846-1349846 GCF_951799395.1 Argentina silus | reverse complement strand
TCTCTCCTCCCCCTCCTCTGCCCTCTCCTCTTCTCTCCTCCCTCTCCTCTCCTCTCCTCCCCCTCCTCTCTCCTCTCCTCTCCTCCCCCTCCTCTGCCCTCCCCATCCCCTCCTCTCTCCTCTCCTCCCCCTCCTCTCCTCTCCTCTTCTCTCCTCCCCCTCCTCTGCCCTCTCCTCTCCTCTTCTCTCCTCCCCCTCCTCTCTCCTCTCCTCTCCTCTCTCCTCTCCTCCCCCTCCTCTCCTCTCCTCTTCTCTCCTCCCCCTCCTCTCTCCTCTCCTCTCCTATTGGAATGATGGACAGATGCTGTCCCCCTTCTGCCGTGACCTTTCAGAAACGGTTCAATGCACTAGAGAGACAATGGCTTCATTAAAACAGTGAGTGTCTTCAGAGGGTTAAGAGGAAGTCCTGAGCTCTGCAGAGGGATGAGGCCAGACAGACAGACAGGCAGGCAGGCAGGCAGGCAGGTAGACAGACAGGCAAGCAGACAAACAGACAGGCAAGCAGACAGACAGACAGGTAGGCAGACAAACAGGCAGGCAGGCAGGTAGACAGACAGACAGACAGGGAAGCAGGAAGACAGACAAGTAGACAGACAGGCAGGCAGGCAGACAGGCAGTGTAGTGCTGGTGTAGTGGTTTGGTGTGGAAGGAACTCCAGGTATGTGCGTCTCCCTGAGCTCTCAGAGGTATCGTATGAGGATCAGAGGAAACAGCCAGCAGAGTAGCAGGGCTGAGGGAAGTGTGTTTACGTCTCCTCCTTCAGGAGAATGTTACTTTGACTCTGTCCAGTCTCCTCTCCAGTCTGAGGAAGACCAGGCTACACAGACACACAGCTAGACGCTCAGTGGTGAAATGAACTGACTGGTTCTGACTATAGTGTAGGTTAAATATACTGACTGGTTCTGACTATAGTGGAGGTTAAATGAACTGACTGGTTCTGACTATAGTGGAGGTTAAATATACTGACTGGTTCTGACTATAGTGGAGGTTAAATATACTGACTGGTTCTGACTATAGTGGAGGTTAAATATACTGACTGGTTCTGACTATAGTGGAGGTTAAATGAACTGACTGGTTCTGACTATAGTGGAGGTTAAATGAACTGACTGGTTCTGACTATAGTGGAGGTTAAATGTACTGACTGGTTCTGACCATAGTGGAGGTTAAATGTACTGACTGGTTCTGACCATAATGAAGGTTAATGAACTGACTGGTTCCTCCGGCAGATGGACGCCATGTTCCTTCTGAGATGTTTGTTGTTGTCTTGCACTGTCAACAGAGTTTCGCTTTCACACGAATCCACAGAATAATCTGTGTGTGTGTGTGTGTGTGTGTGTGTGTGTGTGTGTGTGGGTGTGGGTGGGTGGGTGGGTGGGTGTGTGCGTGTGTGTCACGGTCCTGGTTTGTCCTTACCGCTGTGCAGGAAGAGGCAGGCTGTTGTGTTGTTGAAAACCCTGCTGTCTGAAAGGAGTTTAATGAAAGGCCTTAGCCTCACGTCTGTCCAGGGCGGCCGGAGAACGCCCAGACTCCGGTAGTGAGTCATGTTGTTGTTGTTGTTGTTGTTGTTGTTGTTGTTGTTGTTGTGTGACGGTGTAGATGTTGTGTACACACATCTTATCCACAGTCCATTGAGCCTCAGAGGGGATGATTCACCATGTCACACATGTTCCTCCTCTCCTCTCCTCTTCTCTCTCCTCTCCCCTCTCCTCTCCTCTCCTCTCCTCTCCTCTCCTCTCCTCTCCTCTCCTCTCCTCTGACGGTCGGAACATTGGCTACATTCTAGAAGCCTCCAGGGGTTCCACCGTGTCCACTGGGTTTCAGACCTGACGTTATTTCTCCCTCCAACAGTTTTTTATAAAACACACATTCACACACACACAGTTTGTATAACACACACACACACACACACACACACACACACACACACACACACAGTTTTTAGAACATGATGATGATATGTATCTTTGTTTGTTTCCTGCGTCCTGAGCGGTTACATAAGCAGCTGCGTCTTCCATCCTATTTTCAGTTTTTCATTGTATTTATAAGTGGAATGAGCTTCTGAAGAGTCCTTATTAGAGTCCTTATTAGAGTCCTTATTAGAGTCCTTATTAGCGTCCTTATTAGAGTCCTTATTAGCGGGACGGGGGCTCATTAAGTCAACAAGACGAGTGTTTAAGCCTTGTGTTCCTCATTGAGTGTGAAGAGCTCTCCGTCCGTTACCATGGCTTTCTCCTCCTCTGATGGTCAGAGGAAGGCCTCCACTCCAGAGTACGAGCGTGTGATTGGTTAATGTTCCACATCAAAGATGAGTGATTGGTTAATGTTCCACATCAAAGACCAGTGATTGGTAATCGTTGTCATCTCCCAGCGCTGCCACTAGGTCAGGCGTTTGGAAGCTTCTGAATGTTCTGGGTATTCTTGTATTCCAACCCAGACTCCAAATGATTCCCTTCTGAGGGATTGTTTCTTGGAGGGGTGGAGGGGTAGAGGGTACAGGGTTGTAGAGGGGTGGAGGGGTAGAGGGGTAGAGGGTTATAGAGGGGTAGAGGGTTGTTGAGGGGTAGAGGGTTGTAGAGGGTTATAGAGGGGTAGAGCGTTGTAGAGGGGTAGAGGGTTGTTGAGGGGTAGAGGGTTATAGAGGGGTAGAGCGTTGTAGAGGGGTAGAGGGATGTAGAGGGTTGAGGAGGGTACAGGGTTGTAGAGGGGTAGAGTATAGAGGGAGAGTATAGAGTATAGAGGATAGAGGGGTAGAGGATAGAGTATAGAGGATAGAGGGGTAGAGGATAGAGGTATAGAGGGATAGAGGGGTAGAGGTATAGAGGATAGAGGGGTAGAGGATATAGAGGGATAGAGTATAGAGTATAGAGGATAGAGTATAGAGGATAGAGGATAGAGGGGTAGAGGATATAGAGGATAGAGGGATAGAGTATAGAGTATAGAGGGATAGAGGATAGAGGGGTAGAGGATAGAGGGATAGAGGATAGAGGGATAGAGGGATAGAGGATAGCTACAAGCTGACAGGCAGAAGTGTGAGGGAAGCCATGCAGTGTAGGGAGCCAGGCTGGGACAGACATGGAGATCAGATGGGAGGGGGATGTTTTCAGTCAAACACACAAGCTGCTGCCACCCTCTTCCCCCTGGCACAGGGTCTGTTGACACACACACACACACACACACACACACACACACACACACACACCCTCTGCCCCCTGGCACAGATCTGTTTGGCACAGAGTCTTGTTGGCCGCCTGGCAACGCTTCCTGCTGCTTTTATACCGATGAACAAGGATGAGTGCAGTGGAGAGGCTGCAAGGAGTGTGTGTGTGTGTGTGTGTGTGTGTGTGTGTGTGTGTGTGTGTGTGTGTGTGTGTGTGTGTGCTCTCCCACTCTGCCAGCCACTGTGGTTCCCCTCCACCCTACAGCTCTTCTGGATGCGACCCAGGGCCAGATACAGCCCTGTGTCTGTGTGTGCGGGCGTGTCTCAGCTGGAACACAAGGCTACCACCATACAGGGCCGCTCCTCAAAGCCTCCACTGCACACAGAGAGGCCTTTATCCCCCCCCCCACACACACACACACACCACCCGAGCTCTGCTCTGCTCTGCTCTGGTCGTAAGCTTAATCTACTGTATGTGGTCTGGTCTTCTATTACCTTTGGAGATAAAGCCCAAAAAATACATGGAATGTTCTGATCTGTTCTGTTCTGGTCTGATCTATTCTATTCTATTGTTTTCTATTCTATTCGATTCTTTTATATTATATTCTGCTCTATTCTGTTGTGTTGTGTTCTGTTCTGTTGTGTTCTGTTGTGTTGTGTTCTGTGACGATGCTGTCCTCAGACAGAGGAAGCAGGTCTGGCCCAGGTTGACAGGAGGAAGCCCAGGGGATCAGTGAGCTCCTTTAGGGAAACTGCACAGTGACAGTAGGAACTTTTATATAACAAGTCTTAGTCTCTCCACCTGCAGCCAAGACAACAACACACTTCTCTACACAGTCTAAAACACTCCCTGCATCCCTGCCAGCCCTGCCAGCCCTGCCAGCCCTGTCTGTGACTAACCTGTCCCTGTCAGCCTCGTCCCTGATCCTGACCAAAGCCTTCCTGCTTGGCTGTGACATTGACCTGGCAGCGGTAACCCAGGTGTTAGCCTAGCCTTGCTAGCGTAGCCTAGCGCTGAGTCCCTGGTATAAATAGCTGCCTGCCCTAGTCCCAGGCAGCTCCAGCGCTACGTGCTACGTAGCTCCTACCCCCAGGGTCCTGCTGCTATGCTGCTCAGTCCCGCTGATCCAGGAATAGCCCCGGTTGACTAAGGGCTTTGATTAGATTCTAAATCTTGTGATTATCATCCTTCTGCACCCGCTGCTGGGGTGGGGGGGTGGGGGGGTGGGGGGGTGTTGCACCATCTGTTGAACAGAGAGGTTTTTTATTGTGGGACTGACATTGGATGTTTTGTGTGTGTGTGTGTGTGTGTGTGTGTGTGTGTGTGTGTGTGTGTGTGTTGGAGCGAGACAGACTGTTATCAGAGATGAGACATGTAGGCATTGGACTTTTATAAGCTGTCTAAATTTATAGGTCGCTTCAAGGCATAATAATAACTGTCAGAGTTACACCTGCTACCTCAGCTAGATGGCTGAATGGTGTTAATGTGACCACTGTCCAATTACTGTCCTATTTACCTACAACTGAAGACAACTGGAAATCCTATCAAGAGAGTAAGGAGTGGTCCAATTATACACCTGCCACTAATGCTTCCTTTCTCAATCAGATTATGTTGACAGGTCAGGAGAGGCTGAAGTCCAGTGAATGGGTCAGGAGAGGCTGAAGTCCAGTGAATGGGTCAGGAGACGCTGAAGTCCAGTGTTTATTAAGCATGTATTTGTTGTTGTAGTGCCAAAGGGGGGGGGGGAATGTCATGTCTAAATCACAAAGCAGCCCCAAACAAACCAAGTCGCCTAGGGAGACAGTCCCTGCTGATGTTCTAAATCACATCTATAATCTGCTG
>NC_139671.1:1337346-1339846 GCF_951799395.1 Argentina silus | reverse complement strand
GGGTTAACAAGGACATCTGGACATGAAGGTAGATGCTACATGGGATCCTTGGGATGACCAGACTCTGACGTCACCCCACTGAGGTTGAGGTTTAAAACAGTTAAGGTTAGGGTTAAGGTTAGATAAGGGTTATGGTATGGTTAGGGTTATGGTTAGGGTTATGGTTAGGGTTATGGTATGGTTAGGGTTATGCTTAGATAAGGGTTATGGTTAGGGTTATGGTTATGGTTAGGGTTATGGTTAGGTAGAGGTTAGAGTTGAGGGTAGGGTCGTGCCAAGGATCCCAGTTAGCATCTACCCTGAAGAAAAAGTCATTTCATATCTGAGTAAAAAAGGAGCTTGTTGTAAATAAATGAAGGGTTCCAAAATTACAGCATTTCTTTCTCAGAATGTCTACATTCAGTCGTTGCAGGAATGTCTCTTTTTGCACAAACTAAAGTATAAAACATTCCATTTGGTGATGTAAGTACAATTTTTATCTTATTACGTGTGGTTTTATTAGTGTGCTACTGTGAAACCTCTACCTTGTGTGTTTTTTACTGTTTTAAATGTACATGAATAACAACCGAGTTATTAGAAGTAAAAAAAAAATAGAAAATATAAATATATGTATTTTCAGTCTGTAAATAGAGTTTTACATTATATTTACCACCCTGTAAAGACGCATTTCAATGTCCACGGCAGATAATAAACACAATGCTCTATGTACATTTCTGCGATGTTGTGGATATTCTTCTGATGCTAAAACATCGTGAAGCCTTGTGTCTGATCTTCTGTCCCCGTCCCCGTCCCCGTCCCCGTCTGTCTGTCTGTGGTCTTTCCTTAAAGAGGCAACTCACTGAACAGTCAAATGAATCCCAGCCGATGTTGTGTCATCATTGCGGTAGAAATGGTGATGACATCGTATGTAAGAGGTAATGGTCAATTATTGTCCCCGTCAGTCGCAATAAACAGTCACCAGAGCTTATCTTGACCAGAAACGTAGCCTGTTGTGTGTTGTACGCCAGGAATGAGAGACTAAAATTATGCTGTAAAGAATAAATAATGTTCTTAGATGTTTGTAGTTTATTTCTCTCCTTGTACAGCACTGACTGTGTTTGACCAGAAGGTGGCGCCATATACGCTCTTCTCCACGCCAACATGAATGTACAGTGTTTAGTATTTGAATCCACTTGCGAATTTGATTTCCCTTTTTTCAACACGCTGACATAAAATAAGTCTAATGACGGAGTGCAGTCTATATAGGCCTACGCATGTTGTTGAAATGATGAACAATCGTGGAAGAGTTTCTATAATTATGGATAATTATTTGAGTCGATTAATTGAAATCTAAAGTTATGAATTACTCATGTTCTATTAATTACCGCACTGCATACATTTTCAAATCTCTTAAAACACAGACCACTGAATGTGCATCATGGATATTAGGGAATTGTCAAGGCTGAGCGAAACAAGTCTCCAAATACACACACACACACACACACACACACACACACACACAAAATAAGCATATGAATCATCATCACATATTTACTCGTATAATATCGTCTCAGTAAACTTCCCGAACCTGATTTCATGCAGTTCTGAATGACTAAAATAAAACCCCAGCCAACCAAATCCTGCATTACATGTTTCCCCTATGATTTAGCTAATCCCCTCAGATTAGGATACCAGGCAAATCAAGGATGTGAGTTTACTTTGCCTGAAACGAATACAATTGAACTTGAACACACAGTGAGCCATAGTAATTACCGTGTCTACAATGCAGAAAGCCCATGGGACTGTTAGTGGATTAATTCGGTTAATGACAAAGAACTGTCAAACAAACTCGCTTTCCGGATGAGCGGTTTCCCCAGTCCCACACATGACGCATTCCATCCACGGTCTGTCATTAGGTCGAGTGAAGTGGGTTATCGGGGTCTTGGTAGTACCGAATTAAGAACGAGCCCTGATGGAATTATATTTCAGAATAGAACATTATGAACTAGGCTAATCCATCATGGCACAGATTTTTTTGTGTAATATGTTGCATTAATACTAATATTGTGTCATGGGTTCTTAATTCGTATCCAAACTGTTTTACTGTATGAGAAAAACTATGGAATTAAGACTACACGTTCTCAGCACCAATCGTACGATAGGGAATGTCGGATGAGCCAATAGGATGTGTGTCTCCGCCCTTAGACGCGCATATGTAATGAGGCGCGGATTAATAACCTGGGTGCACGGAGAAACTCCCAAACACTCGCGGCATTTCCCGTACCAAGTTTACCTCAATCCTCTCTCAAACCTTCAACATGGTTGATGCCTTCTGTGCCACCTGGAAACTGGTCGACAGTGAGAACTTCGACGAGTACATGAAAGCTCTCGGTGAGTATTTAATAATAATAATAACAGTTAATAACAGTTCTGCGACCTTTAATTTGATCATAACTGATTGATGGAGCACTGATTTAACGCCATTTGGATCAGGCCCACGCAGTGCGACTTTTAACTTTGA
>NC_139671.1:1324846-1332346 GCF_951799395.1 Argentina silus | reverse complement strand
ACCTGGATTAACATGAATGGAATCCAGCAGGATTAGCGGCTTTATGCTGGAGCTGTTGGAGCAGATCTCTGTTTTATTTAATTAATTCTGCCTTTGGCTCCGTATAATGTCTCTGTAGGAAGTGGAATAATATATGAACTGGTTTCTCTCTCTACCACCGCTACCGCTCTCTCTCTCTCTCTCTCTCTCTCTCTACCCCCCCCCCACCACTCTCTCTCTCTCTCTCTACCCCCTACCTCTCTCTCTCTACCCCTACCTCTCTCTCTCTACCACCCCTACCGCTCTCTCTCTCTCTCTCTCTCTCTCTACCCCCCCCACCACTCTCTCTCTCTCTCTACCCCCTACCTCTCTCTCTCTCTACCCCCCTACCTCTCTCTCTCTCTTTCTCTCTACCCCCCCCCCCACCACTCTCTCTCTCTCTCTACCCCCTACCTCTCTCTCTCTCTACCCCCCTACCTCTCTCTCTCTCTTTCTCTCTCCCTTTTTCCTCTCTCCCTCCTCAAATACTGCCCACCCCACATACCAGTAGCTGAGCTCTCTACTGTCAACTGTGTTATAACTGTGTAATGACAGTCTTATTCCTCTCCGTAGAGACAGTCCTCCCCATGTCCCACCAGGAGAGCTGACTACAGACATGGTGATCCAGGTCCTCACCAACATGACTCAGACCATCAGAGAGAACTTCCCTGACACGGCCGTCTACCCTGCCTTCGGTAACCATGACTACTGGCCCCAGGTGACCTACCTGCCCTCACACCTGCAGTCACCTGTGATACTGTACATACACTCTTAGAACTCTTAGGGTTCTTCATTTGTCCCCCTAGGGGAACGCTTTGAAGAACCTTTTTGGGTTCAGTGTAGAACCATTTGGGTTCCACGTAGAACCCTTTTCACAGAACACGGTGTTATGAATTCCTTCCAGGATCAGTTCCCCACCTCCACCAACGCCGTCTACCAGGCGGCTGCAAAGCTGTGGGAGCCGTGGCTGGAGCCAGAGGCCCTCCTCACCCTCAGAGAAGGTGAGCTGGCTGGGGTTGGAGGTCTGGGTCTAGGGCTCCAGCTGGAGGTCTGGGGTTGGAGGTCTGGGTCTAGGGCTCCAGCTGGAGGTCTGGGGTTGGAGGTCTGGGTCTAGGGCTCCAGCTGGAGGTCTGGGGTTGGAGGGCTGGAGGTCTGGGGTTGGGGCTGAGGGCTGGAGGTCTGGGGTTGGAGGGCTGGAGGTCTGAGACTGGGAGAGGCTAGGATTGGGAGAGGATGGGACAGGGGGCTGGGGCTGGCTGAGGCCTGGACTAGGGCTGAGGCTGGCTGAGGCCTGGACTAGGGCTGGTTGAGGCCTGGACTAGGGCTGGGGCTGGCTGAGGCCTGGACTAGGGCTGGTTGAGGCCTGGACTAGGGCTGGTTGAGGCCTGGACTAGGGCTGGGGCTGGCTGAGGCCTGGACTAGGGCTGGCTGAGGCCTGGACTAGGGCTGGTTGAGGCCTGGACTAGGGCTGGGGCTGGCTGAGGCCTGGACTAGGGCTGGTTGAGGCTGGGACTGGCACAGAGGAGAAGTACAGCAGGTTTAAACATGCTGATCTGGCCTCCTGGCACCTGCTGTGTTACTGTATTAGTGTATTCTGCAAACTTGCAGTTTTCTTTTGTGCATTGTCATGATACTAGGTATTAGATACCCTCATAGTCATGGAGCAACATGCAGCACCAAAACCTGATATATCAAGCTATGTGTGTGTGTGTGTGTGTGTGTGTGTGTGTGTGTGTGTGTGTGTGTGTGTGTGTGTGTGTGTGTGTGTGTGTGTGTGGGGTCAGGTGGGTTCTACTCCCAGCAGGTGGAGGCGGGCCTGCGTGTGTTGAGTCTGAACACCGTCCTCTACTACAGCCCCAACAAAGTGACGGTCAACATGAGCGACCCAGCAGGACAGTTCCGCTGGCTGCAGGACACGCTGGAGAAGGCTGCCCAGGCCCTGGAGAAGGTACACAACGCAGGGAGACCACCAGGGGAGGCTGGTGGAGGTAGAAATCGGAGGACGGGCTCATTGTAATGCATGGTGCCTGCCGTATGCCAGAGACACCATCATAGTCCCTGACCATGCTCTCTCCTCTCTCTCCTCCTCTCTCTCCTCTCTCTCCCCTCTCTCCTCCTCTCTCTCTCTCTCCTTCCTTCTCTCCCTCGCTCCAGGTGTCAGTCATAGCCCACGTCCCAGTAGGCTACCTGCCCTGACCATGCTCTCTCCTCTCTCTCTCCAGGTGTTAGTCATGTCCCAGTAGGCTACCTGCCGTATGTCAGAGACACCACCATAGTCCCTGACCATTCTCTCTCTCCAGGTGTTAGTCATAGCCCACGTCCCAGTCGGCTGCCTGCCCTGACCATGCTCTCTCCTCTCTCTCCAGGTGTTAGTCATGTCCCAGTAGGCTACCTGCCCTGACCATGCTCTCTCCTCTCTCTCTCCAGGTGTTAGTCATAGCCCATGTCCCAGTCGGCTACCTGCCGTATGCCAGAGACACCACGGCCATCAGAGAGAGCTACAACGCCAGGCTGGTCGCCATCTTCCGGAACTACAGTGATGTCATTGCCGGCCAGTTCTACGGCCACACCCACCGCGACAGCATCATGGTGCTGCAGGACCCGCAAGGTAAACCACAGGGGAGCGTGCACGCACAGGAGCTTTTTAGCGTAAAAGTAATTTAGCATAAAGGTAATTTAGCATAAAGGTAATTTAGCGTAAAGGCAATTTAGCATAAAGGTAATTTAGCGTAAAGGTAATTTAGCGTAAATTAGTGTCTAGCTACTGTCATCCCAGCGCAACAAGAATGTCTAATAATCTATAATATATATATAATGATAATGTCTCTTGACAATAGAATAGCACTAAATAGAACATTTGCTGTTAGCCTCACCTTCCTCTCAGGACATATAAAACACACTGTCAGGTGGTGGCTGGGACGGGAGGAGGAGGTCGGGTGGTGGTGGTGGGACGGGGGGAGGAGGTCGGTTGGTGGTGGTGGGACGGGAGGAGGAGGTCGGTTGGTGGTGGTGGGACGGGGGGAGGAGGTCGGTTGGTGGTGGCTGGGACGGGAGGAGGAGGGCGGAGGCGCAGAGCTGTAATCAGCCGGTGTTTAGTTTGCCGCCCTGAGGGCACCTCTCCCAGGTTGAACCAGACATGGCACACCGGATGACCTTCTGTTCCTTAATGAGTTCTCCTGACGCGTGGGATCATGTCGAGCTCCGCCGTGGGCTCCTCAGAGCACCAACCTCCCACAGCCTGACCTCACAACTTGTAATCTCTCGCCTTGACTACTACCAGTACTACTCTTTCTACTACCAGTACTACTCTTTCTACTACCAGTACTACTCTTTCTCGTGTTTACAACGCCAGAACTTAGTGTTTACAACCCCTCCTGGTGGTTAGCTGCTAGCATCACAGCCTGACCTCTTAACCCCTCCTGTTGGTTAGCAACTAGCATCAAAGCTAGCATCACAGCCTGACCTCTCAACCCCTCCTGTTGGTTAGCAACTAGCATCACAGCCTGACCTCTTAACCCCTCCTGTTGGTTAGCAACTAGCATCAAAGCTAGCATCACAGCCTGACCTCTCAACCCCTCCTGTTGGTTAGCAACTAGCATCACAGCCTGACCTCTTAACCCCTCCTGTTGGTTAGCAGCTAGCATCACTGTCAACACCAGAGCTTCTCTCCACAGCCACAAAAATGCATTGTTGTCTAGCTGCTAGGCTAATGTGCTGTGTTATTAATATCTGAGCTGCTGGCGTGCCCCGAGACATGTATTCACACACATTCCTCTGGTTGGCTTTGAAGGTAAACCGGTGAATTCCATCTTCGTTACTCCGGCTGTTACGCCCATCAAGAGCGCCAGAGAACTGTACTCCAACAACCCAGGCTTCCGCATGTACCACTATGACCCCAAGGACTACGCTCTGTTGGTGGGTAGACCGCTAGGACCTTAGAACCATGGAACTACATATCCATAGAACTATAGAATCATACTGTAGAACCATAGAACCATACTGTAGAACCATAGAACCATAGAACCATAAAAATATAGAACTAAAGAACAATAGAACTATAGAACCATAGAACCATACTGTAGAACCATAGAGCTATAGAACCATACTGTAGAACTATAGAACCATACTGTAGAACCATAGAGCTATAGAACCATACTGTAGAACTATAGAACCATACTGTAGAACCATAGAGCAATAGAACCATACTGTAGAACTATAGAACCATACTGTAGAACCATAGAGCTATAGAACCATACTGTAGAACTATAGAACCATACTGTAGAACCATAGAGCTATAGAACCATACTGTAGAACTATAGAACCATACTGTAGAACCATAGAGCAATAGAACCATACTGTAGAACTATAGAACCATACTGTAGAACCATAGAGCAATAGAACCATACTGTAGAACCATAGAGCAATAGAACCATACTGTAGAACCATAGAATAGAACTATGACCGCCAGAACTCTACACTCTAATGGCTAGCGGAACCTTAGTTGGCACGGCCTGCACCTCTGAGATGATCTCATTGGTTCCATTCAGTCCAACCACCTCGTCTCAAGTGCTCCTCCAGCATGTGAAGGTTGCTGGAATGCTGTGTGGAGCAGGTCTGGGCAACAGTGGTGAGGTCCCAGGACAAGGGCAGGTTGGAACCTCAGAAACACTCTCTTTGTAACTCTGCTTCCTGAGAACCCAAGGGCATAAAGGGGTACGTTTGAATGAGAATCCATTTGACTGCGGTTATTCATGCAGGGAGCATTCAGGCCAACGTCATTAAGGTATCGGTTGGCGGCTATCGGTTAGCTCTCCCTACCATGGCTCCCTTTAGCTTTCCCAACCCTCAGCCACAGCCCTAGACAGGCCGGCTTCCCAGTGATTAATGTTGGAGTCATTTATCATACATCACATCATGCTCCAATCAACCTCCTTCCCTTTCTGAGGGCCTCTTTATCTCTTCTCTTTTCTCTCTCTCTCTCTCTCTCTCTCTCTCTCTGTTCGCAGGACGTCTGGCAGTACTACTTGAACCTGACGGAAGCCAACCAGGAACAAAGATCCAATTGGACGCTTGAATATGTCCTGACCGAAGCGTTCGGCCTGGAGGACGTTCAGCCAAGCAGCCTGTTGAAACTCGCCTCGGGGTTCCAGGCGCCGCAGAGCAAAGAGTTTGACAAGTATTTTCGCCATTTCATGGTGAGTTATGACAGCAGCCTGGCGTGTGAGGGGGAGTGTAAGACCACCCAGGTGTGTGCTGTGTTGTACCTGGACCACGCCTCCTATTCCAGCTGTGTCCAGAAGGGGACAAAGACCTAAAGGTCCTTGTTGTTGTTGTTGTTGTTGATGATGATTACGACAATATTAGATTGTATTTGTATTTTTTTGTATGTACAGGAAATTAAATGATCTATTTTGGAATACGTGTAATTAAATATGTATTTTTTAGGGCATTTCTGCTTTATTGGGATAGAGACAGTAGAGATTGACAGGAAGGATGGGTGAGAGAGAGAGGAGGGATGACAGCGTGGTGAGGGCATTAGTGTGCTACGCCACTGAGCGCAGCCCAGGGATATGTGTCATTAAAATGGAAGCCATCTTTGTTTAGTGGCGGTTGTTGATTGTTATAAGTGTGACTGTGGAAGACAATATATTTTTGTAAAAAATACTGATTGGAAAGTATCACTTTAACTAGTTTCACTTTAATCTCTTTTCATTCTTATGACATAATGACAACGTTGAATGTTTGAATTGTTAGGTTATTTCTTTTGCTGCTGAAATGTCTGTCAGTTCTGAAATAACAAGTGTTTAGCTTGCATTCCAAAGAAACTCAAACTTGAACTGGCTCCGTTCCAAATCGAACTCCTACACAGAAACAAAGGCCATTGATAGGTTAAGAACTCCTACACAGAAACAAAGGCCATTGATAGGTTAAGAACTCCTACTCAGAAACAAAGGCCATTGATAGGTTAAGAACTCCTACACAGAAACAAAGGCCATTGATAGGATTAGATGGACAAACATGGTTGTATCTTTTACACTTGTTATTCTCTCCAAAAAATAAACAGTATCTCTGCTGTTGTTCTGTATCTGTGAGTGATTGTGTCGTTATTCCACAGAGAACGGATCAGTTCCTCATGTATAGAGATCAAACTATCTGGATCAAAGAGTCTTTAGTTTAGAGGTTGTTTACTCAGCTGGAAGGGAACATTCCCTCTCTTCACCTGCTCCCTCCCTCTGTCTCTCTCTCTGTCCCCCCTCTCCCTTGCCCTTTCCCTTTCCCCCTCCCCCTCTCTCTCCCTTGCTCTCTCACTCTCCCTCTCTCCTCATTCCACCTCTCCCCCCCCCTCCTCCTCTCCCTCTCCCTTGCCCTTTCCCTCTCTCTCCCTCTCTCCCTCTCTCTCGCTCCCTCTCTCCTCATTCCCCCTCTCCCCCTCTCTCTCTCCATGTGAGAGAGGTTAACTCCTGACCTCTGTGTAGAAAATGAAAAGCGGTAAAATGCCTCAGTAGACCAAACCTCTCAGCAGGGGAGGAAGAGGAGGAGAAGGAGGAGGAGGAGGAGGGGGGCAGAAGTCACTAAGCCTCCAACCCCATTCCACCCTCCCCCACCCTCTCTCTGTTTGTGTCCTTCCCCCTCACCCTCACTCTCCCTCCTCCCCCTCTCCCCATTTCCCTCTACCCCCTCTTTGTCTCTCTCTTTCTCCATCATTCCTCCTCTCCTCCTCTACCCCTATCGCTCTGCCCTTCCTTCTCTCCCCCTCTCCCTTCCTCCACTCCCCTTCTCTCCCCTTCTTCTCTCCATCCTTCCATCTTCCTCTTCTCTTTGGGGGTGTCTCTCCTCTCTCCTGGGTGTTTGGGGGTGTCTCTCCTCTCTCCTGGGTGTTTGGGGGTGTCTCTCCTCTCTCCTGGGTGTTTGGGGGTGTCTCTCTCCTGGGCGTTTGGGGGTGTCTCTCCTCTCTCCTGGGTGTTTGGGGGTGTCTCTCCTCTCTCCTGGGTATTTGGGGGTGACTCTCCTCTCTCCTGGGTGTTTGGGGGGTGAGTCTCTCCTGGGTGTTTGGGGGTGACTCTCTCCTGGGTGTTTGGGGGTGACTCTCTCCTGGGTGTTTGGGGGTGTCTCTCCTCTCTCCTGGGTATTTGGGGGTGACTCTCCTCTCTCCTGGGTGTTTGGGGGGTGAGTCTCTCCTGGGTGTTTGGGGGTGAGTCTCTCCTGGGTGTTTGGGGGTGACTCCCTCCTGGGTGTTTGGGGGGTGAGTCTCTCTCTCTCTCCCCTCGTTTGCCCTCCTGACTCCTGGCTGAGTTGGGTTATTAGTATTCCGGCCCCGGGAGCGTCTGGGGGGAACACAATGGCTGGTGGGCTGGAGAGAAGACAACTGTGGAAAATCGAGTTAGAGGTTGTTGCCATGGCGATGAAGAGGACGCCGTCGCCGCGGTAACCGCAGTAGAACTCTCTACTCTGGCGAGCCCCCCCCCCCCCCTCTCCCTGTCA
>NC_139671.1:1312829-1322146 GCF_951799395.1 Argentina silus | reverse complement strand
GTGTAATTTGGGAAAAGAATGTTGCTCTTATTTCTGCGTATGTGTTGCAGTGTAGGAGGAAGGTGTGGCTCTGTTTCTACCTCCTTTTGGTAGTCTGTCTTCCTGGGTCCCCCCCCCCTCTCTCTCCATCTCTCTCTCTCTCTCCCTCTCTCCATCTCTCTCTCTCTCTCTCTCTCTCTCTGTCTCTCTCTCTCCATCTCTCTCTCTCCCTCTCTCATCTCTCTCTCTCTCTCTCTCTCCCTCCCTCCCTCCCTCCCCCCCCCCCTCACCCTGAAGGTGTTTACTGTGCTGAAACAATCAGTCACTTTGACCGTGGGAGTATCACAGTCTCACACATTGCCTCTGTTCTAAACAGAGAGACTTGACTTGCTGGGACTTTTGGGGTAAAGATATTTCACAGCTTTCAGGGTGTACAACAGTAGCCAATGGAGGATAGATACATTGAAAAGCATCCAAGACAAGTGTTCTGAGCTGTTTCCTGCTGTCAGTCCCTCCCTCCCTCCCTCCCTCCCTCCCTCCCTGCCTCACTCCCTCCCTCCCTCCCTCCCTCCGTTGGGTATGTTTAATAATACAGGTAATCAATGGGCTGTATCAAAGCTCAGGGAGTTATTCATAGAATAGTAGAAAGATCCAGTCAGTGTTTTGGGAGGAGATGGAAGTAGACACTATGTTTGACCCCCCCCCCACCCCACCCCCACCCCCCAGTGTTGTTTGAGCTTTGATCACCGTTACGGTGGGTACGCCTAAATGAAAACCACTGCGGTTCTCCTCTTTAACACCGGTACAACTGTACACTTCACCGACTGAAATAGAGTGTTTGGATTTCCCAACAAATACGGACACTCCTTCTTTCCTTCTGAGTGGATTGCGGTTGTGAGCAGAAACTGTCCGTGTTTGTGGAGGCAGGAGGGGAGAGAGGCTTTGACTGGACAGATAATAGATAACAGTTTAAAGGATGCGTCTGAAGAGAAGGAGAGGAAGAGAAACAGACAGAGATAACAGCTTTCAGTCAATACAGACCCTCACGCAAGGACAAACCAAGCTGCACACCTCACTAACTCACAGCCAACACATCTGAACCTGGTCTGAACCTTGTTCAAACCTGGTCTAAATCTGGTCTGAACCTTGTTCAAACCTGGTCTAAATCTGGTCTGAACCTTGTTCAAACCTGGTCTAAACCTGGTCTGAACCTTGTTTAAACCTGGTCTAAATCTGGTCTAAACCTGGTCTGAATCTGGTCTAAACCTGGTCTAAACCTGGTCTGAACCTGGTCTAAACCTGGTCTGAATCTGGTCTAAACCTGGTCTAAACCTGGTCTGTCTCTGGTCTAAACCTGGTCCAAACCTGGTTTAAACCTGGTCCAAACCTGGTTTAAACCTGGTCTGGTCTAAATCTGGTTTAAATCTGGTTTAAATCTGGGCTAAACCCAGTTGAAATCTAGTCCGCATGCGGGTGGTTATCCCAACACAGCCTAGTCCTAAAGACTAAATCCTACCTTTAATGGGGATTCTCCGTTATTAGTCCGGATAACCGGCCCCAGAAGTCCCAACATGACAGATGTACCTTCTTCCAAGCCCCATTACTGAACAACTGGCCCTAATCACTGCTCTGTCCATCACAACTGTGTATCATTCATCTCTGACCTCTCATTGAAGAAATGTTCTCTCCCTCTATCTCTCTCTCTCTCTCTCCCTCTCTCTGTCTCTCTCTCTCTCTCTCTCTCTCTCTCCCTCTCTCTGTCTCTCTCTCCCTCTCTCTCTCTCTCTCCCTCTCTCTCTCTCTCTCTCTCCCTCTCTCTGTCTCTCTCTCCCTCTCTCTCTGTCTCTCTCTCTCTCTTTCTCTCTCTCTCCCTCTCTCTGTCTCTCTCTCTCCCTCTCTCTCTGTCTCTCTCTCTCTCTCTTTCTCTCTCTCTCTCTCTCTCTCAATTCAATTAGTTTTATTGGCGTGGTAAGACATCTTACATAACAGAACAAACTGGTCTCTAATAACAACAGGACCTCCTTGTTACCAGCGAGTCCTGGCCACAATAGAACTGTTAGCACTGAATATGCTGTGAGAAGAAACACATTCATTTGTGAATTAACATTTACATCTTTTTACTGCTGTCTACCTACGGTGTAAAATCTGTCACAGTCATATGAATAGTTTATAAAGCATGCTGAGATTAGGCCTAAAGATAGCAGCCAGCCTGAACTCTCTCTCTCTCTTTATCTCTCTCTTTCTTTCTTTCTTTCTTTCTCTTTCTCTCTGTCTCTTTCTCTCTCTCCCTCTCCTTTTCTCTCTCTTTCTGTCTCTGTCTCTCTCTCTCTCTTTTTCTCTCTCTCTCTCTTTTTCTCTCTCTCTCTCTCTGTCTCTCTCTCTTTCTTTCTCTCTCTCTCTCTCTCTTTCTTTCTCTCTCTCTCTCTCTCTCTCTCTCTCTCTCTTTCTTTCTCTCTCTCTCTCTCTCTCTCTCTCTCCTTTTCTCTCTCTCTCTCTCTCTCCCTCTCTCCCCTTCTCTCTCTTTCCAAATCATTTCCCTGACAACCTCCCCCTCTCATCATCATTACTAAAACTGATGAGGGTCACATTAAATGCAGCCACATTAAATGTGGTTGAAGAGACTGTGACTATAATAACCCTGATGGATGAGGTCTCCGTTAATGGGTTCTAGTCTGTCGATGCTGAAGATATGACATATGAATTATTGGACATGGTTGCGTTATTATAAAGAAACAGACGAGTCCAAGTCTCAGAGAGGCAATATTCCATCTGGACGTATATGGGACTTTTAATCTGTTAATATATGAATATTTCCCAGTATAAACATGTTGAAATTTAGATTTGGATAAACACCCTTTAGATTCTCTCCCAACTCTGTCTGAAAAACAATAGAAGCAGATAGGAACCAATAGAAGTGGATAGGAACCAATAGAAGCAGATAGGAACCAATAGAAGTGGATAGGAACCAATAGAAGCAGATAGGAACCAATAGAAGCAGATAGGAACCAATAGAAGTGGATAGGAACCAATAGAAGTGGATAGGAACCAATAGAAGCGGATAGGAACCAATAGAAGCAGATAGGAACCAATAGAAGCAGATAGGAACCAATAGAAGTGGATAGGAACCAATAGAAGCGGATAGGAACCAATAGAAGCAGATAGGAACCAATAGAAGCGGATAGGAACCAATAGAAGCGGATAGGAACCAATAGAATGCTTAACAGTGACAATCCCTATTCAGAGGCAGAAAAGCGGGAGTGTGTTTGTCTTTCGTCGAGCCCATCTGGAGCACACACACACACATAGCATGGCCGACTGACAGGTTGCCACGGAAACTCAGTGTGGGGTGGGATGAGGAGGACTGGGCCGTTCCTGATTGGCTGACGAACGAGGGTTGTTTCTCTAGACTACAGAGGGACAAAAGACAGGGAGAAGAAGAGAGAGAGAGGGGGGGGTGGAGGGGGAGGGGAGGGGGAGAGAGAGAGAGGGGGGGGGTGGAGGGGGAGGAGGAGGGGGAGGGGGAGGAGGAGGAGGGGGAGGAGGAGAGAGAGGGGGGGGGGTGGAGGGGGAGGAGGAGGGGGAGGGGGAGAGAGAGGAGGAGGAGGGGGAAGGGATGAGAGAAGGAGAAAGAGAGAGAGAGAGGAGAGAGAGAAAGAGAGAGGGGGGGATGAGAGAGGGAGATAGTGAGAAGAAGAGAGGTGAGAGAGAAAGAGAAAGAGAGGGGGGAGTGAGAGAGTGAGAAAGGAAGCAACAGCCCGGAGAGAGAGAGAGACGAAAGAGAGAAATGAAAGAGAGAGAGAGAGAGAGAGAGAGAGAGAGAGAGAGATAGAACAGTGGGCTAACATAACAAAGCATAGCTAGAGGAAACCAAGGGCAGCAGGGTTTGTTGTAGTCGTTCTGAACCATTTGTTTCTTGGTATTGATTTGCCAAGAATACCCTGGCACCCAAGCACCAGTCTTCATCTCTAACTCTCTCTCTGCCAGGACCCAATAATACATCATGTCCTGGGTTCCTGTTCTGGATATGAGCTCTCACAACAGCAACAGATGTGCCTGACATTTGAGGAATAGGTAAGAAAGGTACCATACAGTTCACGGCCCAGATCTGGCCCACGTCTGTTCTCTACCGGCGTCCGGATGCGGCCCAGGTACAACTTTGTTCCCCCGGGTTCAGAGGTGGGCCGGCTCTGGCTGTCATTCCTGAGCCTTATCTTTGCCGTGAAAAGGCCAGACCTTGGCCAGCAATGTGGACGTGGCCCAGGTCCTAACCACACTCAGACCAAAGATGGCCCAGTAGCTCCAGGAACGTATCAGGGCCACATTCCTCATACCAGAGCTGACCCACAGCAAAACACTCTCAGCCAGGACATTTCGACCAGGTCTGGCCCGTGTAATACTTGCCGTTTCCGGCACACGAGATGTGCCACCACAAGACCAGATCTGGCCCACAATTGTCTGCTGACTGGGATATATCCTTGTGAAGCTTCTTCAGAGAGTATCTGCAGTGTATTTCCATGCGTTCAGCGGAGCGTCAGAGTGGTGTGTGAGCTGAGAGGTTGTCAGTGGAAGGTTTAAATGACAGGAGGTCCCTGTTGAAGAGCATCATGCCTGTCTGAACGACCACCCACATGCAACAACAACAACACACTGACAGGTAATTATAAACTAGCTGAGATGCTCAGAGATGCACACACACAAACACGTACACACACCTGACTCACACATACATACACACAAACACGTACACACACACACACACACCTGACTCACACATACATACACACACACAGACACACACAGACACACACACACACACACACACACACACACACACACACACGCTTGATGTAATTATAAACTAGCTGAGATGCTCAGAGGTGCACACATACAAACACGTACACACACACACATACACACACACACACACACACACACACACACACACACACACACACACACACACACACACACACACACACACACACACACACACACACACACACACAGGCCCTCAGTGACAGTCTAGTGAATCATGAGACCTGCAGGCATATGACACGTCCATCGCTCAATGTCATTTAACACACCAGAGGATCACAACACACACACCTCGGGCTGCTCTGGGTCAAGTGGGCTCACACACACACACACACACACACACCTACACACACACACACACACACACACACACACACACACACACACACACACACACACACACACACACACACACACACACACACACACACACACACCTACACACACACCCACACACACACACACCTACACACACACACACACACACCCACACACACCCCCACACACACACACACACACACATACCCACACACCCACCCACACACACACACACACACACACGAGGAGAACAACTATGCTTCCTCTCTGGTGATTTGAGAGCAGCAGCATTGGGAGTATCAGACACTATTATCAGCCATCAATTAGATGATCAATTATTCAGCGTCATGTGCTCTGGGCCAGCAGGATATCTCCTGGCCGTTTTAATGCTGCTCATTTCATATTCATGTCACCTTGTGGCTGTTATAAAAAGCATTATAAAAGCTTTATGAATGCTTATGAATGCATACACACTGTATAATTCACACAGCTACCAAGTGTTACCAAATTGTCCATTGGGTATGACTTGTTTGAATGATTGTTTGAAATAAAGTTCATTATTATTAATGATGAGCGACTGAACTTGTGGAATTTGCCGACATCCTGCTAGAACCATCCAGAAAAACGCCTCGATGCTCTTTGGTACAAGACATCCCACCTCTCCTGGGTTTGGACCGGTACCAGGCGGTGCTGTAGGCTACAGTACAGAGGATCTGTGTTTCTATCGCAGCAGTGCATTATTTAATAATATATGATCCACAGCGACTCACATTGAGCCACAGAGGACCACTGTTCTGATTGACGACGGCTCAAAAGAAGGGGGTTGAAGTTTGAAGCTTTCCTGCATCACCAGATGAAGCTTGCAGTAATCACACATACCCACGGGTACTGTAATCAACACATAAACATCATTATCTACTTCTTCTGCATTTCAAATGACTCTCTTCAGAGAGAGAGAGAGAGAGAGACAGAGAGAGAGAGACAGAGAGAGAGAGAGAGAGAGAGACAGAGAGAGAGACAGAGAGAGAGAGAAAGACAGAGAGAGAGAGAGAGACAGAGAGAGAGAGTGAGCGAGAGAGAGACACACACAGAGAGAGAGAGAGTGAGAGAGAACCTTTCTTCAATGAGAGGTCAGTGATGAGTGATACACAGTTGTGATTGACACAGCGGTGATTAGCGGCCAAATGACAGCGGTTCCTGAGGAGTCTGTGTGATTGCTAGGTAGCTACGGTGGATAAGCCTTTTTTTTTTAGTTGGTTATATCACTAAGAGAATGATGATAGTGGTTCAGGGCCAGTTTCTCTCAGAGACTCAAGCACCACCTGTCCACTTGAATACAGCTGCCTCCCCTGGAATAGCGATATGTGTGGGGAGCTGTTGAGCTTTAGCCTAGCTATCTCTGTATCAAATCACACCAAACGCGAGCGTTAGCACAGTCCGAAGAGCTGTCAGTTTGAACAAACGCCAGGGCCTCTCCTCTCTCTCTCTGCAGCACTGACAAGGCCAGAGTATTGAATGTCTCTATAGGACTTGACTCAGCAAGGCTTAGGCTAAGGTGGTTTAAAACAGCCCAGATACATAATATATATCCACTGCGGGGAGTAAACTGAGGGACCTGTCATGCCGACAATAAAAAACATCATATTGTATAACTGTCAGAGAGGAAACGCGCGTGGAATCAGAACGACGCCAGCTGGAACACAACGAGAGAAAAACTGAAGTGTTTTTTTCTGTTTGATTTGTCTGTGAACGGATGAGAGTTGTCGTTTACCTGTAAGGCCTGTGTGTGTGTGTGTGTGTGTGTGTGTGTGTGTGTGTGTGTGTGTGTGTGTGTGTGTCTGTGTGTGTGTGTGTGTGTGTGTGTGTGTGTGTGTGTACGTATCTGTGTGTGTGTGTGTGTGTGTGTGTGTGTGTGTGTGTGTGTGTGTGTGTGTGTACGTATGTGTGTGTGTGTGTACATGCGTGTGTGTGATTGTGCGTGCGCGCGCCTGTGTGTGTGTGTATGGAAGCGAAAGTGAAAGTGCATCTATTAAAGCAGTGACTCATTGCGTAAAGGCCTGTTACCTCATAACATCTGAAACATTTTCACACAAGAAAAGAAATTAACATCGGCGACACGGTTCATCTCAGTTCCACTCAGTGTTTGTTTTGTCTGCCGACGGACAGAGGAGGGCTGTTGTTGTTTACCTGTAAGCCCTCGATGGCCAGCCGCAGCATGCTGGGAGTCAGTTTAGACGCCTGTTTGAAGGTGAAGTTGCTCCAGTCGATGGTCAATACGAACCCGTTGACCTGCAGCTCCGGATCTTCGATCATGGACTCCAGAGACAGAAGAATGGCTCTCAGTATGTCCACAAACGTATACCTGCAGTTGAGGCACAGTTAAGACGTTAAACCTCAGTATGTCCACAAACGTATACCTGCAGGTGAGGCACAGTTAAGTATATAGATATATTGTATATACCTATATGTATTGTACTACCCTATCTCTAAATGATTACGTTCTGGGGGATCGTCTCTGCAGACCTGGAAATAGGATCTGGGGGATCTGGGGGACCTGGGGGATCTGGGGGATCTGGGGGACCTGGGGGATCTGGGGGATCTGGGGGATCGTAATGCCAGCGTTTGACCACCTGTTTTGAGGGAAGAGATAAGAGGGACTCTCGTGTGAGGCGGGCGGAGTTAAGGGGATGAATCTCAGTATTTAGATATACTGTATACAGATAGATAGTATATATACATAGGTGTGTATTGTACAGTACCAAGAGAGGTGGAGACTTTAGGTGGAGACCAGTCTTAGTACAGACAGATCGAGGTGGAGGGATGGGGGATTTAGAGTCAGTTCTAAAACAGCGTTTGTTTGTCGTGAGTTATTGCCGAGATGGCTAAGACACCCTACTTTACATATTTCTCCTATTTTATATTGAATGTGATTCTGATATTTGCCTTGTGCTGATTGATATCCTATTATTTTATAAGACTAATCCTATTATTGGTTAGGGTTAGGGTCAGGGGAGGCTGGTGGAGGTAGAAATTGGAGGACGGATTCATTGTAATGCGTGGAACGGAATGCAGAATCCTGAGGAATTCCATCATTCCATTCCATGCACTCCATGCATTACAATGAACCCGTCCTCCGAATTCTACCTCCACCAGCCTCCCCTGGTTAGGGTTCCTCAGAGAGGAGTCTGACACATGAGGACTGTATGAGAGTGATGTCACTGATTAAGATAATGGCCACCCCCCCTCCAGACCTGTTGTGTGTTTGGCACCTCCATCCATTGTTTAAGGAAGCACACAGTCTGGTCTGAAAAGACCTGTCAGACATGGACCTTGTCTTTGTTGTGATCACTCAGGGCCGCGGCCATACAGTCAAACACCCGAACCCTGTTCATTAAAGTACGCTGTGATGCTCATGACTGTATCTGATTCAGCAGAGGTCAGTTTTTATTGACTAAAGCTTCAGGTTGTCACGTCTCCAGCCCTGCACTGACTGGAAGAAAGCGTTCGACTATAAAGCGGTATGAAACACTGACAGTGTGATCTCTGGGGTTAAGAGTTTAACTCTTGGGCCATATATCAACACGGGATAGTCGTTGCCGTGAGGCGACCACACCACAACGAGATGTGTTGTGAGTTGTGTCATTGCTATCAAAACTGTCAAGTAGCGTGTCGGTTGTGCTGAATGGACAGCTCCCCAGACGTGACTGTACCGTACCTGCTCTGGTCCCAGTTGGCAGCGAACAGGACCAGAATTTTCCTCCCGTATCTGTCCAAGTTGGATAACACCCCGGGAAATCCGTCTTTCAGAGCCTGTTTGATACCCGGGTCTGTGGGTTTCAGGTTTTTGAACATATCCAGATTCTGCTGTCGGTACTCAAAGTACTGGGCCAAGAGGCGGAAAGCCTCGAAATGGTTAAATTTCCGCGCTCGGAGGAACCGGAGGATGAACGGGTCGTCTGTCCTGAGGAAGCCGATGTCTGGACGGGTGATGATCATGTCGCGGACCTCCTGGATGTCCGTGTGTAACGTGTCCGGGTTCTCTTTCAGCTCCACCTTGGCTTTCTCCAGGGTTTCTGGGGACAAGCCCGCCTGTAAGTGAGTCATCGTCCGGGTTTCGACGTGGACTCGTACGGTACTGGATGGAAGGTAAGATATAACCGTAACCTAGTCTATTGGCCTAGAGAGAGAGAACTGACCAACAATGA
>NC_139671.1:1302829-1305329 GCF_951799395.1 Argentina silus | reverse complement strand
CATGTATGTCAACATGGACATGACTGTAGCTGAAATGGGGCAGGAGATATGCTTGTTAAACATGTGGTGGGGGACGAAATGTCCAATTAGGATAAAATCTAATGGGTGAAGATTAAAGGTCCTCATGAGAAACCTGTTGCTCATGAGGGGCTCCAAATATGTATAATAATAATAATAATAATAATAATATCATATATTCAATTCCTGACCGAAGCTCAAACGGGACAGAAGATATGCTTGTTCGAAGTTTGGAATTTCAGTTGTTTGCTATAGCACCCCCCTTGGGCCAATCAGGGTAATGTTGTAAATGCCGGATCTCTATGGCGAGAAGCATCATTCACCCATGTTTCGTCAACATTCTCCCAGCGGTGTCTGAGATATCACGGGCGACATACGAACATAGGAACAGACGGAGACCGATCCACAGTCCCCTCCCCGATTTCATCGTGGGGGACAGAGAGCCCACCACCATGTAAACGGATTAGCCTTGTCCTCTCTCTGCACTGCTTTGATTTCCCACAGAGGGCTGCAGTACACACATACCGCCAGGTGGCGGCAGTGTTGCAGCAGTTACTAGTCCGGTTTTCTATTCTCTCAGTCTCCTTTGAGTTTTGGTCAGAATCAAACAATGCATTCAGTGTGTGTGGACAGCGTACTGTCCACACACACACACACACACACACACACACACACACACACACACAGATATGAAACCACCAACATGCTTGATAGATCTACTTTATTCAGCCAGAACAGATGCTTTCAGAGCGGAGGCCGTCCCGTGGTAGATCGAAGCTAACCCCATTAGCCAGAGATTTGTGTGACCCCTATGCCTCTTCTGGCCGCCAGCCGTGAGTGGCTCTGTGATAAGGTCAGAGACATGCGCTATTGATCCACTCGCTCAAAACAAGCCACTCTCAGAGGTGTCAGATGGAAATATGGATGTTCCCCATGACAGGCCCGTTATGGGGCCGGTGGGACTGGACATGTCCTGGTGTCCCCCTCCATTCATCATAATGCAGGGAACGGAATGAGGAATCTTCATTCTCATCCCATTCCAATGCATGACAATGAGCCCGTTCTCCGATTTCTACCTCCGCCAGCCTCCCCTGGTCCTGACTGTGTCCTGAATGCGTCCTTGAAGTTCTAGAACATTGGTATATACATATCCTGCCATGCGGTTATGGAAGTTCTAGATTAGAACATCATATTATGCCATTATTAAGGTTATTGAAGTTCTAGAATATAGAGATATGCCAATGGAAATGAAGATGTCAGTATCTCTCAACAGCTGCAACAGTGAGGCCAGCGGGCCTGAACTCAGTTGTCATCCAAACACACTGACTCATTGTCCTCCGAATATGTCATCTGTGTTTAGTGAATTATTGTAGCACTACTCAACTTAGAAGATAAGGTGAAAATGTGATGTAGTCTGTAGGCTGTGTATGAAATGTGTTTCAAACAGTAACTGATTGTATCCCTATCAACCAGGGGAGGCTGGTGGAGGTAGACATGCCTGGAATGGAACGAGGAACGGTGTTGAGTGCTGTTGAGATGATGTGGTTGATATACTGTATGGAACTGAGGTCAGAAGCCACTTCACCTTACGAGCAAACCTGCCTGTAGAAATGACCCCTGCGACTTGACCTTGACCACGCATTAACCCCAAGACCCCCCCACAGACCCCTACCCCACCCCACTACTCCACCCCACTCCTCCACCCCACTACCCCACCCCCAAGACCCTACCCCACCCCCCCGGACCCCTACCCCACCCCTCCACCCCACTACCCCACCCCCCCATACCAGGTCATCTGTAGGGGACTCCCAGAGGTCAGTACAGTGCCCTACCAAGTGGAATAAAAGGGGTCGCGACCTCCAGGGCTCCGGCAGGATCAAAGACATTACCCGGCGCATTTGGCACAGGGCCAAACCCGTTGACCCAGGCGGCCTGATCCAGAGGCCTGCTGCGGCCCACCTCCCCTCACCGAAGGCTGGGGAAGCGGCCTGGGGTAAGCCCCTCTCTACAATCGGCTTAGAGCGCTCTTTGGGAAACGATTACCGCCTTGTCCGTAGGAACGTCTGGTGAGGTGGAGTGTTGGGAGAGGTTTTGATGTTGTACGATGTTCTGCTTTTTTGTTGTGTTTACGTTACGTGTACGTGTTTTCGTTGTGTTTACGTTACGTGTACGTGTTTTCGTTGTGTTTACGTTACGTGTACGTGTTTTCGTTGTGTTTACGTTACGTGTACGTGTTTTCGTTGTGTTTACGTTACGTGTACGTGTTTTCGATCGAGGTAATGAATGCCGGCTATATGAGAATCCCAAATCTCTCCCAGGCTGAAAACTACTCAGGTATACTGCACAGAAAGTATTATCCAAGTTATTACAGTACATTCTTGCTGTGTCAATACTCACAAAATAGTTTTTAGGGGTCCAGCAGGCTTTCTAATTATGATAATACACCATAATTAAGGTCAGTTGTCCTTTTCTGATGATGATT
>NC_139671.1:1294268-1300129 GCF_951799395.1 Argentina silus | reverse complement strand
ATTAGAGACACCCGTGGGCCAGCCTGCACTAAACCAACAGTGCTAGTCCATTAGCCGCCATCTGAATCACTGTCTGTCTGGGTGAGCAGCAGCCACCGCGGGCTGCACGGGGCTGCTGCTGAACCTTCCCTGTCTGTGGAGGGACGAGGCCTAGAGCCGCCCGTTTCTGCTTCAGCTGAACCTTCCCTGTCTGTGGAGGGACGAGGCCTAGAGCCGCCCGTTTCTGCTTCAGCTGAACCTTCCCTGTCTGTGGAGGGACGAGGCCTAGAGCCGCCCGTTTCTGCGGGATGAGGTTGACGGAAAAACTAGGAGACAAATTCTAATGAAAATATTCATGACAATTATCGAAAATGTTTAATTAAACGGCAATCGTGGTTGAATGAATTGCTACATTATTATTTTTTGCAGCTACGCGCTCTCACACTCTCTTGTTCTCTCTCTTTCCAACACACAGACACACACACACACACACACCCATGCACACACGCACGCACGCACACACACACGCACACGCACACACACACACACACACACACACACACACACACACACACACTCTCTCTCTCTCTCTCACACACACACACACACACTCTCTCTCTCACACACACACATACACACACCATCTGGCTGTAGAGATAAGCTCCAGGGGCCTGGCTTTGATGATGGGTGCGGGGGCTAGCATCAGACTAGTGGTTTTCACACTCGTCCGCCTGAAGACCATCCCAGGTCAGGGGCTGCAGGCCCACGAGGAGTCAGTTCATTGGCTGGCTTGACTGTTAGCCTAGCTAGGCTAGACCATGTGCGCTAGCAAACGCAGGCTTCCGTAGGTCTCTCTGTGTTCCGCTTTATTTAGATTGCCTACCGTCCCCCACACACACACACACACACACACACACACACACACACACTCTCATAACTGACCTCCAGTATAGACTATACACTATCTAACTGTCAGTGAAATTTCCAGAAGTCCTGGACAAGCGTATTGTTGTCATATCAACCCCCCCCCCCACACACGTCAGCTAGATTTAAAAACCCTCTCTCTCTCTCTCTCTCTCTCTCTCTCTCTCTCTCTCTCTCTCTGGGTTCAGCGGGCCGTTGAGCGCTGTCCACTCACACTGGTGCTGAAATTACTCCCCGCAGAACTGGACTTCAGAAAGACAGCTCATTCATAACATTATGTTCCGAGCCATCGACCATCTGTGATGTACTTATTTTAAATGACAGGACAAGTGAAGCAGGCTTATGAAATCGGAGAGACCGTTTTCTGTGTGGGGGTAGTTTTTATCCCGTCAACAGGCAGCCAGTATGCATGCAAAAACAAACCGCCTCCTCCAAACTCAAGTCCATCCTTTGATAACGTCTCTCGCGTTTTCCAATCAACGAATCGGCCGTCGGCCGATTCAGCCGCTTTAAAATGACAGCTGCATCTCCGCCACAAAGGTAATTTCCGATGTGGTTCTCTCAGTCATTTGATTTGCTCCACACCCCCGTCAGAACAGAACGTAATTATCGGCTGGCCATTTCCCTTCTCCCCGGGGGGGTGGGGTTCCTCCCCCTCCCTCTCACTGTTCAGTTGTCACTGTCTCCCTTTCTCTCTCCCCCCCCCCTCTCTCTCTCACACACACTCTCTCCCTTTCTCACTCCCCCCCCCCCCTCTCTCTCTCTCACTAACTCACTCCCTCGCTCTCTCTATATCTCCCCCCTCTCACTCTCCCCTCTCTCCATCCTGTTCCTCTGGCCCTAGACGAACGCGCGGGTCCTTATCTCGGGGGGGAGGGGTGTGTGTGTGTGTGTGTGTGTGTGTGTGTGAAGCACAAGCCCTGTATGTCTCAAGGATGACTCAGGAGTATAATAGACACGGCATAATGTGCGTAATTGGTTCTCCTTCTTTGAGCAAGTGGGATGAGGTTTCCTTTGTGTCAGCGGGTTGATAAGCACATGGGAAATGGAGCGTATATGTATTCTAAAGATGTGACATCGAGGGTTCTCAGAATCACCCATAGAAGGGGAAAAAAGCGTCCGGGGAGCACGTAACGGGCTCCGGTTGACTGCAACATAACGGGCTACGGTTGACTGCGACGTCAAATCACCGCGTGAGGTGAATATTATAATATTAGAACAGGCCTATAACAGCCGTCACGTGCGCGCAAACCCAGATGATCCTCAATTCATGGATTCACGCTCCGTCTAGAAGTCCCCGAGATAGGGGTGTGTGTGTGTGTGTGTGTGTGTGCGCACCGTGTGTGTGTGTGTGTGTATGTGTGTGTGTGTGTGTGTATGTGTGTGTGTCTTTGGCACCTGTGCAACCCTGCTTGTTGATCCATTCGCTCTCGGTGCTTGGCAGCAAATTGGCCAGCCCGTGTAACAGCAGAGCAGAGCGCGGCCTGTGACCACGTGTGTTTGTCCAGGGGGAGAGAGAGAGAGAGAGAGAGAGAGAGAGAGAGAGAGAGAGAGAGAGAGAGAGAGAGAGAGAGAGAGAGAGAGAGAGAGAGAGAGAGAGACCCACACAACACATGCTGGACCAGACAGGTTGCTGATTATTATTCAGTTGAGCGGGCATTTTCCCCGGGGGAGAGGGCGGGGAGAGGGCGGAGTGGGTCCTGTATCCGTCGATCTCGACATCTTCTCGGTTAAACAAAGCCCGCAAGCCGGAGGCCTTCTGATATTGATTTGATTTAGCCGATTGCGGACAACATTAGGCCTATACAACAGTGTTATCGGCGTCACATTGTCTGAATATAAGCCTACAGTGTCACTAAATGGAAATAAAATTAACCGTACAGCCGATTTTATTTTCTCGTGTGAAAATGTTTCAGATATTATGATATAACAGGGCTACACACAATGAGTCACTGCTTTAATATATACACTTTCTCTCTTACACACACACACACACACACGCGCGCGCGCACGCACACACACACACACACACACACACACACACACACACACACACACACACACACACACACACACACCAGTTGGATAAAACAGGATAGCATAGACCAAAATAACTTTACTGCATTGCCTACTGTAGCCTCTAGGATGTCTGTCTCAATAATCCAGAAAACATCAGAGTCAATAGTGTGATGTCATTTATCTTCCAGTGACACATTGACAACTAACTGTGTTTATACACAATGTTCCCCGTAATGGAGACGACAGGAACACGGGAGGGACACTGCGATAAAGCGCATATTCTTCAAGCTTCGCGGTCGTGTTCGAAATAACACTGATACTGTATGAACAATCAGCTAAAAACGGATTATACACTACTTTATATGCCTGGTGTGTTTCCACGCGACATAATCTGCTGAAACAAGATAAGGAATCATCATAATATCGGGATGTTCCGCGCGTGAGGCCGAGTCTGGTCGCAGTCAGGGAGCAGGTGTCGGCGGATGATGATGAATAAAGAACGGGTGCTTCCCCCCCTCCCTCCTCCTCCTCCCTCCTCCCTCCTCCTGTCTTGCCCTCCGCCCCCTCCTCCTTTCCTCTCCTCTCCTTTCCTCCTCCGCCTTGTGGTGACGGCCAGACGGACCAGATCACCGGTTTTCAGTAGTCACTTTCACCGGTAGCAACAAACACAACGGCCACGGCAGCACTGACGTAACCCGTCCGGCACGGAACCGGATCAGAATCAACCGGATCAGAACCGGACGGATATCATATGTGTCACCGAATTTGGACCGGTAGACTAACAGAGGATGGAGATACACCGCGATAGAAGGATGGAGTGAGAGGAGAGGACGACGTAATATAGACTATCGCTCCGATTCTTTTGACTCATTTCTCGCCATAGGTGACGAGCATCCGTCGCGAATAGAAATGCGACCGGTAAAGAGAGTTCTGACAAGAGTTGCTGCAGGTTGCCGCATTGGCTGAGCGCTTTGTCGGTATAGTGTCCTGCTTTTAACGGTCGGTTGTGGATTGTTCGGGTGTTTTGGGTGGGGATGGAGGACCACGGCTGTCTCGCATCCGTGGGTTTAGGCTACCGACACTACCAGGTTAGCGGCTACTGACCGGGACTGGACGTATGGATAGCTGGGGAGGTCTGTTGGATACAAGGCGACAACACTGATACTTGCACTGAGAGCGATACACGTCGACGCGTGAAAAGAAACTTGAAGTCAAACGTCGGATGCTGTACAGGTGGGATTGTAATGGCGCTGGACGGGGAGTGAACAGTAGTCCCATATGTTGCACCGTGAACCAGGCCTACACTCAGAACGGTATATAAAGTCAGTCAGGTTTTTTTTTTTTAAATGAGAAATCCCTGCTGTTAAAAGCCTCTATAAGTGACGCATTCATTGTTGGTCAGTTCTCTCTCTCTAGGCCAATAGACTAGGTTACGGTTATATCTTACCTTCCATCCAGTACCGTACGAGTCCACGTCGAAACCCGGACGATGACTCACTTACAGGCGGGCTTGTCCCCAGAAACCCTGGAGAAAGCCAAGGTGGAGCTGAAAGAGAACCCGGACACGTTACACACGGACATCCAGGAGGTCCGCGACATGATCATCACCCGTCCAGACATCGGCTTCCTCAGGACAGACGACCCGTTCATCCTCCGGTTCCTCCGAGCGCGGAAATTTAACCATTTCGAGGCTTTCCGCCTCTTGGCCCAGTACTTTGAGTACCGACAGCAGAATCTGGATATGTTCAAAAACCTGAAACCCACAGACCCGGGTATCAAACAGGCTCTGAAAGACGGATTTCCCGGGGTGTTATCCAACTTGGACAGATACGGGAGGAAAATTCTGGTCCTGTTCGCTGCCAACTGGGACCAGAGCAGGTACGGTACAGTCACGTCTGGGGAGCTGTCCATTCAGCACAACCGACACGCTACTTGACAGTTTTGATAGCAATGACACAACTCACAACACATCTCGTTGTGGTGTGGTCGCCTCACGGCAACGACTATCCCGTGTTGATATATGGCCCAAGAGTTAAACTCTTAACCCCAGAGATCACACTGTCAGTGTTTCATACCGCTTTATAGTCGAACGCTTTCTTCCAGTCAGCGCAGGGCTGGAGACGTGACAACCTGAAGCTTTAGTCAATAAAAACTGACCTCTGCTGAATCAGATACAGTCATGAGCATCACAGCGTACTTTGATGAACAGGGTTCGGGTGTTTGACTGTATGGCCGCGGCCCTGAGTGATCACAACAAAGACAAGGTCCATGTCTGACAGGTCTTTTCAGACCAGACTGTGTGCTTCCTTAAACAATGGATGGAGGTGCCAAACACACAACAGGTCTGGAGGGGGGGTGGCCATTATCTTAATCAGTGACATCACTCTCATACAGTCCTCATGTGTCAGACTCCTCTCTGAGGAACCCTAACCAGGGGAGGCTGGTGGAGGTAGAATTCGGAGGACGGGTTCATTGTAATGCATGGAGTGCATGGAATGGAATGATGGAATTCCTCAGGATTCTGCATTCCGTTCCACGCATTACAATGAATCCGTCCTCCAATTTCTACCTCCACCAGCCTCCCCTGACCCTAACCCTAACCAATAATAGGATTAGTCTTATAAAATAATAGGATATCAATCAGCACAAGGCAAATATCAGAATCACATTCAATATAAAATAGGAGAAATATGTAAAGTAGGGTGTCTTAGCCATCTCGGCAATAACTCACGACAAACAAACGCTGTTTTAGAACTGACTCTAAATCCCCCATCCCTCCACCTCGATCTGTCTGTACTAAGACTGGTCTCCACCTAAAGTCTCCACCTCTCTTGGTACTGTACAATACACACATATGTATATATACTATCAATCTGTATACAGTATATCTAAATACTGAGATTCATCCCCTTAACTCCGCCCGCCTCACACGAGAGTCC
>NC_139671.1:1279268-1281768 GCF_951799395.1 Argentina silus | reverse complement strand
ATTCTCCCCCTCCCCCTGCCTCCTCCTCCCTCTCCCCCCCTGCCTCCCCCCTCCCCCTTCCCCCTGCCTCCCCCCTTGCCCACACGTCTGTTTGATACCATTCCTCATTCCATCCCATGCATGACAATGAGCCCGTCCTCCGATGTCAACCTCCGCCAGCCTCCCCTGGTGTACAGAGACAGAGGCCTGGCCGCTGTGTGTCCTGTATCCTGTATTGTGTCTAGTGTGTCCTGTATCCTGTATTGTGTCTAGTGTTTCATGTATAATGCAGACGGTGCCTTTATCCCAGTCAGAGGGGAGGGAGAACATTGGGGGGGAGGGGGGGCCCCATAGCTCTCTGGGAGATTTGGCCATTGTAGAGCAGCACTGTCCTCTTGCCCTCTATCCTCTGTCTCCCTCCCCCGGGCTCCCCTCTCCCCCTGTCTCCCCTCTCCCTCTGTCTCCCTCTCCCCCTGACTCCCCGTCTGTCCTCTCCCTCTGTCTGTCCTCTCCCCCTGTCTCCCCTATCCCCCTGTCTCCCCTCTCCCCCTGTCTCCCCTATCCCCCTGTCTCCCCTTCTGTCCTCTCCCTCTGTCTCCCCTATCCCCCTGTCTCCCCCACCTGTCGCCCCTCTCCTCCCATCTTCCCTCTCCCCCTGTCTCCCTGCCCCCCCCTCCCCGTCTCCCTCTCCCCCTGTCTCCCTATCCCCCTGCCCCCCCCTCCCCTCTCTCCCCCCCTCTCCCCGTCTCCCTCTCCCCCTGCCCCCCCTCCCCTCTCTCCCCCCCCCTCCCCGTCTCCCTCTCCCCCCTGCTCCTTGCCTTTCATATCAGAGCAGCGTTCCGTAGTGAGGGTTAGCAGATAGAAGTGTCTATGAATAGAGAGAGACATGACTCTTCTTCCTCCTCCATGTCACAGAGGCTTTCTGTTCTACGTTCTATACAGTATATCTCTATCTATCTAGAACCGTTGGTGCCGACCGGGCCGGGCCCCAGCTGTCTATCAGATCTGGTGCCACGCAGCCTGGCAGGACCCACGAGTCTGGCCGCGCCGTCAGCCAATGGCATGGTGGCGTTACTGGTGACAGATGCTGGCGGCGTGGTCAGGCGACACCAACCCCCCGGTCGTCCCAACATCGCTGTGGCGATAAAAGGGCTGTGAAGGGGTCACCGTGGCGATTGCTGTCGTCCCTGGTGATGAAGGCTGTTCGTTCTTCAAACGCAGCCTTGAAGCCCAGTGCTGTCATCTTCATCAGAGCAGGGGCAGCGCTAACACATGCTAGCTAGCTCCGCTGAGGGGTAGTGTTCTTCCCTGTGGCAGAGCAGGGCAGCGCTAACACATGCTAGCTAGCTCCGCTGAGGGGGTGAGAGGCCAACTGAACAAACACCAAACTCAAACATTCTGATCCTTGTGATCACAGCATCTCTGTACTCATGTATCAGAGTGAGCTAAGGAGCTATCTGGGTCGGGGGAAACACTGTACTTTAAATCACTCTGCGTAATAACACTGTAATTACACAGTAGCAACATAGTATTAGCATGCCGCTACATCGTACTTTAGCGATTCCACCGTAATTGCATAGAAACGGGGTTGAGAAGGTATCTTCTGATGCCAACTGTTTGACAACTCAACTACACCTGAAGGACTTTTCTCAGTGACACCTAAACTTGTTTGATGCAGACAATTAGAAGCTCCCCTCCTCCCCCCCCCCCTCCCCCCTGCTCCCCCTCCTCCCCCCTGCTCCCTGTGATATGAGTTGATTGGGATGTGATGAGAGGAGAGCCTCCCGCTGTGTTGAGGGGCAGAGAGCTGCCATCCTTAATGGAGTCATCTCAGCGTGGGGTCTCCGCGCTCCGAGGCCGACACCCGGCCCGACAGTCACGTCGGTGATATTAAAGATTCGACGTCTGATGAATATGGATTAAAAACCGAGACAGGTTTGGAACGTGACAGACGCCGCCGTTAACCGTCAGCCTATTAGTTTATTAAAAGACGATAGGTAACTCTGAGAGGATCCTGAAGTCTTATTGTGTCGCGGGGGAGGAGATGGGGGACTGAATTACCAGGAAACTGAGCTACTTCTGAGCTAGTCAACATTGTGTAAAGGGATACAGCCTTCAGTAGCATTCAGTAGCGCTTGATAGCATTCGGTAGCATTCTGTAGCATACGATAGCATTCTGTAGCATACGATAGCATTCAGTAGCATCCAGTAGCATTCCATAGCATTCCATAGCATTCGATAGCATTCAGTAGCATTCAACAGCATTTGATAGCATTCAGTAGCGTTCAATAGTGTTCGGTAGCGTTCAGTACAATTCGATAGCATTCAGTAGCATTCGATCAGTAGCGTTCAATAGTGTTCGGTCGCATTCGGTTGCATTCAGTCACATTCAGTAAGTGTGATTTATCAGGGTTTCGAACCCAGGTCACCTGTGCTCCACAAGACTGTGGTAGCCCACTGAGCTCAAGTCACACAGGTTTTAACCCTCATTGTGATGCTCCTCTCCATCGAGCCCCACGTT
>NC_139671.1:1271768-1274268 GCF_951799395.1 Argentina silus | reverse complement strand
GCTATGTTTGATGAGAAATCATGCTTCAAAAGGGATTGGGAGCTGATGGGAGCTTTTTGGTAGAGTATTTAAAAACGTCCAAATCTCAGCTCACAGCTCAGGATCAGTTGTAATAACATTATGGGATGTCAGACAGAGTTTTGGACAGTATGGCATGTTCCTCCAGCAGCAGAGAGATATTAAAGCAGGCGTTCAGGTTTCTCTCGATCTAAAAGCAAACCCCCCTTTACTGCAAAAGGCTCTATGTATTATGTGCTTTGGCTGAAGCCAAATGTTTTTAGGTAGATCTCAATTACACAGTTGGATCCTTTCATCCTGAATGACTGACAGCTTGTTTGGCTAAATAGAGTCTTCAACCCTGATGAACCATTCCATTTTCAATAGTATGAAACATTTCGTCGAGGTTAAGTACCTGATATAACATTTGAGATAAACATATACAGTACATTTTAATAAGTACCATAAACAACCTACAACCTACTAGCAGATAGTTCATATGTCACGTATGTCCCCATATTTAAAACACATTTTTACAACACTACAGTTCAGAAGTGTTAAGGATTTTGTCTCTCTGTCACGTGATTCTAAAGGTTTGTTAGATGCATCACATTTCCTTTGAGGATTATCTCAACTGAAGATGGTATTTATTCATCAGCTTGAGAGGAGCTGTTCATAACGGCAAACACTTTTACTTTACTTGAAAATCAAAACTAGATACAGTATTTAAAGATATAGTAGATATTATTTTTCTCATATCTTATTTTAAAATAAGACAGTGAATTTATTGATTAATGCATTCTTATATATGATGGCAAGTTGTAGGTAACCGAAGACTTTGGGGGCTCCAGTGGTCTGTCTAATGGCCGACAGAAACAACTCCTTGAAAGATTAAATTAGGTGACGATATGAGAGTGTGTTTAGAAGCCGACTGAGGCCATTATCTCACTGCTGTTCTCCAGAGCTGGCAGAGTCACTAAACTGACTGGGTCATGAAATGAGCCTCAGACAGGAGAGGTGATGGGTCTAAGCCTGATCTCCCTTGGCTAGGGCAACGGCAGTGCCTGGGTGAATCACGCCTGTGTAATACAGAGAAGATCTGAAAACCTACATCCCCTGCTAACACCTGGTCTTTATTACACAGGCATCTGAGCCCTGCTACAGTGCTGCCTAGGCTTCAGCTCAGCAGGCTAACCAAGTATTTTGGTGCGCAGGAGGCCTGGGATTGAACCTAGATGGCATTAGACCTCAGCCAGTCAGCCTCAGAGTCCAACAGTTCTGCCTGGTTTGTCCCTGGCTGTCTGGTATGTCCCTGACTGTCCCTGGCTGTCTGGTGGTATGTCCCTGGCTGTCTGGAATGTCCCTGGCTGTCTGGTATGTCCCTGACTGTCTGGCTTGTCCCTGGCTGTCTGGTGGTAGGTCTCTGGCTGTCTGGTCATATGTCCCAGGCTGCCTGGTTTGTCCCTGGCTGCCTGGTATGTCCCTGGCTGTCCGATTTGTCCTTGACTGTCCCTGACTGTCTGGTATGTTCCTGACTGTCCGGTTTGTCCCTGGCTGTCTGGTATGTCCCTGGCTGTCTGGTTTGTCCCTGGCTGTCTGGTGTTTCCCTGCTTGCCATAGTGCTGTCATAGTGTTATGTCACTAACAGACAGGACTCAGGAGTGGGTGGGCAGAACTAGGTCAGACAGCCTTAATACCCAGAGATCACTCTACTGTTCAGGACATCTCAGACTGAACATCATGGCACAGAATATCTCAGACTGGATACACTAGCATACAGGACATGTCAGACTATATACACAGGACATGACATACTAAACACAAATGTACAAGACATCTCAGACTGTATACACTAGTGTATGGGGGATGTCCTACTATAGACTAGCATACAGGACATCTCTGACTCGAGGACTCCTGCTCTCAGCTGCAGACCACAGCTGAAGGGTCTACTGGGCTGAGGTCTGATACTCTACCCTTCTCCCTCGAAGTGTGCACTTGCGTTCTCCCCCTCAAGCATTTAGTTAAAAGCATTGGGTTGGTACTGTCAGTAGTAGTATAGTAGTACTACTATATACTATAGTATAGACTACACTAGCAGTTTCCCACCACCATATCTCACACCAGTCCTTGCAGTCAACAATACACACTTCTAAGTGCACCCTCCTATCAAGTGCATCCTCCTATCAATTGCACACTACCAAGTACACACTACCAAGTGGACACTACCAAGTGTACACACTACCAAGTGCACACCATCAAGTGCACACTACCAAGTGGACACTACCAAGCGGACAATGAGAGCGAATGCTACTGTACTACCAGCTTGTCAGTGTTACACAGCCTGTCTGTCTGTACTGAAGTATCTTAATGTGTGGAGCGCTTTCACACATCAACTCCATCCTATCTGAACAAGGGAATTGTAATCTAAAGTCTGCTTTATCAGATGGTGCTGTGTGTGTGTTAACCTATAGGTTTAAAGTATTTGATATTTCTGTGTTATTAT
>NC_139671.1:1261768-1266768 GCF_951799395.1 Argentina silus | reverse complement strand
ACACACACTGACACACAGATACACACTCTCCCTCACACACACACACACACAGTCCCTTTCTCTCTGAGAGCTGAGGGTGTCATCCTGCCCAGTGGAGGACTCTCCAGGCTGAGTGTGTTAACTGTGTTGATGCTGGAGAGGTGGTTTCTCCCTGGGGGGGGAGGAAGAGATGACTCCCACCTCTACACCTCTTATTCACCATCACCATCATCATCGTCATCACCATCATCATTATCATCGTCTTCATCATCATCATCATCACCCACACCCACACCCACCTACCCTAGTATTACCTAGCATTTACGGACATTATACGCTAACCAGCAGTACTTTCTGGTCCTGATGTGTCCGCTCCGAAAGGAGGATTAAATTCTGGAACGTTCTCTCGTGTATTATTTATTGGCAGCGGTGACAGTCATGAAGCACATTGCACTAATTTAGCTGCCGTGTCTGTCTGACCCAGATACAGAAAGACTCGGAGAGGCAGGCTCGTCAGCTGATGTGGAGGTGGCCTGTTTCTAGTGTTTCTGGGCTTGGCTGGTACTGATTAAAGGCGGTACTGCAGGCCTGGCTGGCAGCTACAGCACAGGCTGTTAGGCTGTAGCAGTGGAGGACGGGGCTCGTGGTAATACATGGAACGGAATGAGGAACGGCATCAAACACACGGAAAACCCGGGGCTCGTTGTAGAGCATACACCAGGGGAGGCTGGTGGAGGTAGAACACCAGGGGAGGCTGGTGGAGGTAGAACACCAGGGGAGGCTGGTGGAGGTAGAACACCAGGGGAGGCTGGTGGAGGTAGAACACCAGGGGAGGCTGGTGGAGGTAGAACACCAGGGGAGGCTGGTTGAGGTAGAACACCAGGGGAGGCTGGTTGAGGTAGAACACGAGTGGAGGCTGGTGGAGGTAGAACAACAGGGGAGGCTGGTTGAGGTAGACACACGTGTTTGATACCATTCCTCATTCCGTTCCATGCATTACAATGAGCCCAGTCCTCCGATTTCTACCTCCACCAGCCTCCCCTGGTGTAAACGTGGGGCTCGAGGGAGGTCCCGGCACCTCTCTCTCCCTCCCTCCCCTAAGTGCACAAGTCACTGCACTTCAGGGGAAAGGAGATACTGAATGAGGACGCAGCCATTTTCCATCTGCTCGGTAAAGATTGACTTTGCCGTGCAGCTCCGGAGAGAATTAATCTTTAAATAGTGTGCTGCTTTTATAATAGACGACAGATTCGAGATGTGGCTTAAAGCGACAGGCTTCTGGTAGGAATTATGAAACCGTCAGGGAGAGGTTAACACACGTTCCTTGGTTCTATTTCGGTCTTGCACTGGGCTGTTTATCAGTCCTGATTCAATTGAGGGAAAGAGAGTTATGAATGGGTCAGACTCCCAGACCGGCAGACTCCTGGTAGCGTGTGCTGGGGAGGATTCCATTTCCGCTTTGCGTCACTTTCACTCATCAAGTCATCTGATCGGATCTGTGATCTGTTCAAGGAAGGGAGGATGGAAGGGAGGATGGAAGGAGTATTCAACCTGGGCTCATTTTTATTGTCCTGTTGAGTGTCCTCTCTCTCTCTCTCTCTCTCTCTCTCTCTCTCACACACCTGTCTCTCTCTCACACACCTGTCTCTCTCTCACACCTGTCTCTCTCTTCCTACATAAAAGGTTGCCTGACTCATAACTAAGGCAACAGCAACAATAAAACCGCCCAGGATGATTATCATGATTATCAGTATCTCTGAGTTACAGAAACAGCACTGTTGTTGTTTCATCCACTACATTAGTTTGTGACTTTATGGACTCAAATACTCAAAGGCCTTTGAATTTTCAACATTTTTACTGAAATGACTGAACACAAAAATTGCATTGTCATGTGTAGTCCGCAAAATGAACAACAGATCAAAGTTGTCAACAAAGTAAGTTAGAGAGGGCAAAAGAAAAATATAATTCTCATTCAATCATATAATTCCAGTTTAAATCAAAATAAATTCTATTTCATACTGTGCAAAAACATTTTAATATCTAAGTCAATCTACAGCATTAGTTGCTTTATGCACCATTAATACACTGTATCTCTTCTAGGCACTGTAAATGCAGTGCACAAATCATTCATGACATATGCTAAGAATTTAGAGTGTTTTAGTTGTTCAAAAACTAAAGATAAAACACAAGGTCATCCTCTAAACACACATCAGTGACATCGTGATAAATGACAGGAAAGGGGTCGTGTTCTTTACACTGTCAACAAAGTCAATAAACCTAACAATCATTAAGTTCAATCGTTTGCCATTGACAAGGTAAACGAAAACAAATGACACGAAATAGTGACCAAAAGAGGAGCACCCAGAAATACAAATAAAAAACAAGTTTTCTGAACGTACTCTTGATGTGTCATTAATACTCTTAATGTGTCATTAATACTCTTAATGTGTCATTAATGGGTTTCTAACGGCGATGCGACCCGGGCTAACGTGAGCTAGCGTGTTGCTAACGTGAGCTAGCGTGTTGCTAACGTGAGCTAGCGTGTTGCTAACGTGAGCTAGCGTGTCGCTAACGTGAGCTAGCGTGTCCTAACGTGAGCTAGCGTGTCGCTAACGTGAGCTAGCGTGTCCTAACGTGAGCTAGCGTGTCCTAACGTGAGCTAGCGTGTCCTAACGTGAGCTAGCGTGTCGCTAACGTGAGCTAGCGTGTCCTAACGTGAGCTAGCGTGTCCTAACGTGAGCTAGCCTGTCGCTAACGTGAGCTAGCATGTCGCTAACACGTCAGGTAGTGTAACCAATAACAGCTGCAACATGTGTCGCTTTTGCTCAAACGCCCGTGTCATGCATCATACAGTACATCAGAAAAATAACAAAACCGAATCATCTAAACCAAAACAACCCAGAACGTCGTTTCATTAGTTGCTCTATAAATAACATAACTACAACTGCAACTCACACAATCTGTGGATATAAATTATGTTCTCCATTCAAGACGATCCCACACGTGAATTAACTTACTGTAATTCATTCACTCAAATGTGTGATTAAGTCACTGAAACGATACGTGCCCAGGCTAGCTAGAACACTGGTGTAAAATCAAGTAAACTTCAGGTGTTTAAACCACCTGATATTGTACATCTCTCTCAATCACGGCTCTTTGTTCTCTGGGGCCAGATACTCCGCGACTTCTGATCTCGATCAAACTGACCCTGTGTGTTGTGTTAAATTCCATTTCCTGGCATGTAGCGCTCAGATTCAACCCCTCCTTGCTTTTGGATGAAACACAGAGACAAATCAAACCCCAAAACCTCTTTGATGCAACATCACACGCCACATTGATCCGATCCCAGGATATTCTGTGAGAAACATGAGAACAGAACAGTATTGTCTTTCAGCTTCTTTAGAAGCAGAATCAGAATCGAAAGAGGGAACACACACTCTCCTACACAACAACACAGGATTAGTCCTGGATTAAATATTCTGTGTATGTGGCCCCTGGTGACGCACTGTGACCCAGCTCACAATGACAACAGCGCAGGGTTGTAACCAACCGAGGGGCGCTCGCTTCCCAAAAGCCTTGTAGCGCTTCTAGCATGTTAAAGCCTCATTAGTCGCAGCGTTGCAGCTATCAACTGATTCCCAAACACTCTCGTTCCTGATGTGGTTCGTTAAAACTCCCATAACTTTAACGAGGTTACTCTGAGGCGTCCATTAGACCAAACGGAAGTCGTTCTACTTCCTTCAGCGTTATCTCTGCCCAGAGCCAGTAAACAAGCTACTCTGACTGAGGAGAAGAGAAAGGTAAGACATCAGGGGAGGCCGGTGGAGGTAGAAATTGGAGGAAAGGCTCATTGTAATGCATGGAATGGAATGAGGAATGGTATCAAACACGTGTTTGATATGTGCATGATACTCTTCCCGTGTATGATACTGTTCCTCATTCCGTTCCATCCATTTGAATGAGCCCGTCCTCCGATTTCTACCTCCGCAAGCCTCCACTGTAAGACAGATACGTTACTATAGAGTACGTCACCCATACAGTAGTTTCAATTATAAAAATGCAAATCTGTTGGTAAAGTGCGAATCTGCTCCCAGCTAACAGTCCTCTGTGGCTCAGTTGGTAGAGCATGGCGCTAACAATACTTAGGTTGGGGGTTTGATTCCCACTGGGACCATCTATACTGAAATGTATGCACTCACTGCAGTGTAAGTCGCTTTGGATAAAAGCGTCAGCTAAATGACACATTACATTATAGGTCCGACCCATAGAAAAACAGCATTGCATCACCTCACAACAGACAGACGACATCTCCCTGACAAAACAGGAAACAGTGTCCTGGAACTTCAAAATGTTGTACTTCCTGTGGCCTACTTCTTTCCTCTGTCAGGCTGGTATTGATGTGGGTGTTATTGCTGCCTGATGTGTAGAAGACAGTACATCTACAGTCCAGCTGTCAGCTGCTCAGCGTGTGGATGGAAACCATACAGCTCAACAGTAGCCAGCGCCAAACACAGCAGGGTTGTTCAACCTGTGTTCCTGAGCGTTCTACTACCCTCCTCTGTTCTAACAACAACAACAACAACAACATCGGATTTCAGGTCCAATGGTTGTGTTCACGTTGGTCTTGAATTCATTGGTTCTTTTCAGAACTTTGTCTCCCACTGGAGTAAGTCAACTGTCATGACATATACTTTGGCTTCAGTAGCACCTCCGTCAGAATAAGGCAGGAGATGGACCTCGCGTAGCCAGACTCATAGTGGGGAAGCCCTTTTAAACACTACAGTACCGGGGCCATTGGTAGGACCACCACAGCAATGGTCTCATACTAGTCTGGGGAGGATAGTGGAGGTAGAAATCGGAGGACGGGCTCATTGTAATACATGGAATAGAGTGAGGAGTGTGTTTGACACCATTCCTCATACCATTCCATGCATTACAATGAGCCCAACCTTCGATTTCTACCTCCACCAGCCTCCCCTGAGTATGGTACACCATATACCGTATAGTAAACCTCATACTAC
>NC_139671.1:1219268-1256768 GCF_951799395.1 Argentina silus | reverse complement strand
CAACCATCAAATGCTGTTTATACTGCCGGCAGAGCTCAATACAACTATGAAAACTGTTTATGAGCAACGGTTAGAGTGGTTTCATACCTTTAATCTCTTGAACAGCTTTCTTCTCAGCCTTCTCAGCCTTACCTGTGAGCAGAGAGAGAGATTACTATTATTATAACACGCCATACATAATCTCCTTCACATGGTAACACAAAGCGACACGTCTGTAACTGCAGTTTCACCACGGATAAACACCCGTTCCAATCAGCACAGGCCTGAGTGATTTCATATATCGTGTATTGTGAAATTGTTCACGGAAATGTATAGAGAGAGAGAGACAGAGAAGGGAGAGAGAGAGAGAAAGAGAGAGAGAGACAGAGGAGAGAGAGAGAGAGAGAGAGAGAGAGAAGGGAGAGAGAGACAGAGAAGGGAGAGAGAGAGAGAGAGACAGAGAGAGAGCTGGAGAGAGAGAGAGAGAGAGAGAGAGAGAGAGAGAAGGGAGAGAGAGAGAAAGAGAGAGAAACAGAGAAGGGAGAGAGAGAGAGAAAGAGAAAGAGAGAGCGAGAGAGAGAGAGAGCGAGAGAGAGAGAGAGCATGCTTATCAAGCTCATCACCAGACCGCTTATTCAGAGCTGGTACAGGCTTGTCAAACACAAACAGAGGAAGCCCCTTGTGTGCCTGGCCTTTGTCTGAAGCCACAGGACTCGACAGATCCCATCTTCCATTGTCAGCTCACGTTCGCTGTTTAATACGCATAATAAAGACAACCACTGCTGACAGCCAATCAAATGAGCCAATCACTACCATAACACACTATGATGCTCTCCTATGGGTTCTATTCAGTCCAAACATACTGATTCTGCACTGGTTTGACTAATGAGATTCATGGGATTGCATGCATCAACAGCAATCCATTTGACTGTGTTTTTCACAACCTGTGTGTGATGGGCATCAGGGGAGGCTGGCGGAGGTAGAAATCGGACTCATTGTAATGCATGGAATGGAATGAGGAACGTGTGTTTGATACCGGTCCTCATTCTGTTCCATGCATTACAATGAGCCCGTCCTCCGATTTATACCTCCACCAGCCTCCCCTGATAGACATATGAAAGCCTTGACTCACTTGGGGGACGCTCCCGCTCTTGGGGGACGCAGTGCAGAGAATACCATTAGTTCTGACTGACATTATCATTTTTACCTAGTTTTTGGGATGTTTTTTTGGGACAACTCATTAATTCAAAAGATCAATCCAAAAATCATGGTTCAGTGCTCCGGAGTTTGATTAAATAAAGTAGCTGCAGAGGAAGGGCTCCGTTTTCAATTTACTTACGTGCTTTAGTAGCCTGAGCTGTCTTTGCTGAGCGAGTGGGTTTGGCTTTAGCTGAAAAGATTAAACAACCCCCCCAAAAAAACAATTACAATTAACATGAGTGAAATGACCAAAAACCAAAAGCTTTCGTCTGACAATAACTTCCAGGTTGAGGGGAATACAGCATTGGATACACGCAGGACTGATATAAAGACTTTTACACCGTATTAATTATTCAGTAACAATTACACTGCTTCCATGTAGGCAGCTTATAAATTAAACACGATTTAAACAAATCACTCATGACTAACACCCCTAAACATCCATCCCCTCTCGCACAACGGGTTTAATAAGGCTAAACACCCGTCTGACAATCGGAAAATCATCTTCATAAGGATCAGGAAATTAAGTGTGAATGCACTGAACTAAACACTTTGTAGAAAATGTGTCTTTCATAGAAGGTCTTTAAATGGCATGAAAAGCCCCTGCATGCACCACAATCTATCGATGGATCACTTTGGCTTGGCTCGAGATCGTTAATCAAATTGAGCCGTTCCTCTGAGGCTTATTGATCGGCTTGTCTCCTCCAGCCACTCTCTGGTACGGGCTGGGCTTCATGCCGGTCAGCGGCGGATTTCCAATAGCAGTTTTTCTCTCCTCTGTTTATTATGGGATAGATCCTGCAGTTTGGGATAGATCCTGCTATTATGGGATAGATCCTGCTATTATGGGATAGATCCTGCTGTTATGGGATAGATCCTGCTATTATGGGATAGATTCTGCTATTATGGGATAGATCCTGCTGTTATGGGATAGATCCTGCTGTTTGGGATAGATCCTGCTATTATGGGATAGATCCTGCTATTATGGGATAGATCCTGCTGTTATGGGATAGATCCTGCTGTTATGGGATAGATCCTGCTGTTAATGCATGGAACGGCATGAGGAATGCTATCAAACACGTCCCATGCATTACACTGAGCCTGTCCTCCGATTTCCACCTCCACCAGCCTCCCCATATCCATCAGCCTGTTTGTTTTGGAACAGAACTCACCGTCCGAAGTCGTCTTCACCTCCTTCACCTTCTCCTCTTCTCATGCAAGAGGAAGAAACATCAAACAAATGTACATTTCAGTCAGATGTGCTACTCATCATTCTCAAGCCATGACACGACAACATCAAACAGCAGCAGCATTCCAACCTCAACGTTCCTCCGGGTCCCTCTATGACACCATCGTCTTAACACAGGAAATGCAACTCCTGCGGCCTGGGGTGGTCCAGTGGTCTAGCACCATGGCCTGGGGTGGTCCAGTGGTCTAGCACCAGGGCCTGGGGTGGTCCAGTGGTCTAGCACCATGGCCTGGGGTGGTCCAGTGGTCTAGCACCAGGGCCTGGGGTGGTCCAGTGGTCTAGCACCAGGGCCTGGGGTGGTCCAGTGGTCTAGCACCAGGGCTTACAGTGCACATATATGCCCATGTCGGCATGGGTTTGAATCCGGCCCATGCCCTGCTGACCTGCCCTCTCCTCTCTGCTGACCTACCCTCTCCTCCCTGCTGACCCGCCCTCTCCTCCCTGCTGACCTACCCTCTCCTCCCTGCTGACCTGCCCTCTCCTCCCTGCTGACCTGCCCTCTCCTCCCTGCTGACCTACCCTCTCCTCCCTGCTGACCCGCCCTCTCCTCCCTGCTGACCTACCCTCTCCTCCCTGCTGACCTGCCCTCTCCTCCCTGCTGACCTGCCCTCTCCTCCCTGCTGACCTGCCCTCTCCTCCTGTCCTTCTCTACTGTCTCTGTCCAATAAAAACTGAAGAAAAATATGAGAGTGGGAGAGGTACTCCACTCCACTCCAAAAAATAACCTTTTAAAAAAAGAAAATGCGACTCTGTCCACAGGTGGAGCAGCGTCTCCCTACTGTAGCATGACGACACGTGACGTAAGACGATGTCCATGACACATAACAGCAATGACGAACCAACACAACAGGATAACACACTGTGTATATATCTGCCATTTAGCTGACGCTTTCATCCAAAGCGACGTACATTGCAGTGAGTTCATACATTTCAGTATATATACCGTCCCAGCAGGAATCAAACCCACAACCTAAGCATTGTTAGCACCATGCTCTACCAACTGAGCCACAGAGGACCACAGAGGACCACAGAGGACCACACTGAACCACAGAGGACCACAGAGGACCACACTGAACCACAGAGGACCACAGAGGACCTCAGAGGACCACACTGAGCCACAGAGGACCACAGAGGACCACAGAGGACCTCTGTAGAACCCTTTACTAAACCAGTCTCTTCACTACCACTGCACCTCCACACAGGCGGAGGCTAATGAAGCACATTGTTATTTGGGACAATAGTGCATTCAGGGTAACATTTCAGCTGGAGTGTACTTTTGTTGTTGTTGTTGTTGTTGTTTTTAAAGCTCTCTTAAGAATGACACAAAATAAACCAAATTCTACAGGCTATTGTCATCAGAATAACCCAAGGGGCTTAAACCCATATCCTATATATATCCATGTTCCATCCCCTTGGTTAGAACAATAAAATCTGATGTTGATACAAACCAAACCAGATTAATTAATCAGCCATGCAAGAGAACATGTGCTGCAGAACACAGCTCCAGGCACGCCCTTCCAAACACCACAACACCTCTTCATCACACTGAGAAGACGCGGCGCTAGGCTACCACACCGCGCTGATAACCATGTTTGTTTAGCGCGTGTCGTACCAGTGTGTCAGGGTTTGTCTGGAGGGTACGAGAGAACTCCCATCTGCTGTGATTCCGCTGTAAAAAGCCCATTAGCTAGCTCAGTAAACCATCCGCGACCCTCCTCTCCAACATGTACTGTGAGTTCACATGACGGATTGCTTAAAACTATCGCAAGGCATGTGCTGGCGATGGCCCGGAGCATTCCAACAGTCTAATCTTCTGACTATTACGTTTGGATTATTCATATCAGGGGAGGGTGGCGGAGGTAGAAATCGGAGGACGGGCTCATTGTAATGCATGGAACGGCCTCCCCTGATTAATCCATATACAGACAATCTAAATGCCTATATGCCATCTAAATGCTTGGCTGTTGGGATAAGGTTCTTTTGGTGGTAGGCAGTGTTGGGTTTTCGCCAAACATAGTGGTTTTGATTGTGACTAAAAAGGTACATTTTGGACTCATCTGTCCAGAGAACGGACTTCCAGAAACCTTCAGGCGTGTCCAGGTGGCCTCTGGCAAAGTGAAGACGGGCAGTTTGGTTATTTTTTGACAGCAGAGGCTTCTTTCTAGCAACTCTCCCATGAATGCCATTTCAATTCACCGTTCTTCTTATTGTTGAAGCATGCAGTTACCTGAGATGCAGCAAGGGAGGTCTGCAAATCTCTAGATGTTATGTTTGGGTCGGCTTTTACCTGATTTATTATTTTTCTTGGCTCTTGGGGATATTTTGGAAGGGCATACACTTCTAGGCTGAGTTGCTGTCATGTTAAATGCTCTCCATTTGTAAATGATTTGCCTCACAGTGGACTGATGGAGCTCAAATCTTGTTGAGATGATTTTATAGCCTTCCCCAGACTGATGTGCTCTCACTACCCTCTTCCTGATGTCCTCTGAGATCTCCTTTCCTCTCAGCATGGTGTGTTTTGCATTCACCTGTATGGGTAACATTCACCTGTATGGGTAACACAAAACTGACCAGGTTTCTTATCTCTGTTTATCAGTGTCCCGCCCAAACTCTTTCCTAAAGATCTCTCCTTTGATTGGTTCATTTGGTACCCAATTATTTACCCAACTGATTCTACTTACCGGCTTGATTTAACCAATGCAACTTGGGGTTCACTTATTTTTGCACCTGCATTCATTTCTTATTATAATTTAATTTTTTCTGCTACACGCATGATTTCCTCTAAACCAACATATGGAATTTGTAAATATAAACCTGTTATGTCAGATAAAAAAGACTGGTTCTGATTAAATAAAGATTTCATGGTAAAAACAAAAAAAAAATCTATAATTGCACAAGGGGTTCACATACTTTCAAACAGCACTGTATTCATGAAGTCCATCAGCTCCAATAACAGCAGCGGGGAGGCATCTTTATCTGCTGAACTGCAGAGCTTAGGGAGTGTTGTATACTTATTAGGTTGATGCTTAGTTCTTCAATACAGTAATTGAGTGAGTTTCAAGGCCTGCATTATAAACAGGCATGTGGCGGCGGGGGGGGGGGGGTTGTTATAGCAACATGGACGAGAACATTATCGTGGAACACGGGGAAAGGGAACGGCACGATCTGATAAACAACCGTAGAGACACGACCAGGATGAAATCCCCGACCGCATGTATGCCTCCATCAGACTGATAAGCAGCAGTGGCATCAACAGAGAGGAGAGTTCAACGTATTCAGAAGCAGCGTAACGTTCAGACACCACATAAACCTGATGATTTGCTGCGTTGAGTTCAGGCCAACAACAGTTTGATAATACGTCTCGTCTGATACCTCGCTCTGAGGGGGGGTCACCCTGAAGGACGTGATTACCATGGAGAGCGGCGGAATGACACGCTCCCCCTGTCTAAAGAGATGACCTTTGACCTGTAGAAATTAGCTGGCTGGATGTGAGTCCTAAAGAGGATGTAGCCGTTGTTGATGCAGAACTGGGCAGGACCCGGCTGGCGTCGTGTGGGAGGCTTGTTGTTAGGGTGTGTTGTTAGGCTTGTTGTTAGGGGGTGTTGTTAGGCTTGTTGTTAGGGGGTGTTGTTAGGCTTGTTGTTAGGGGGTGTTGTTAGGCTTGTTGTTAGGGGGTGTTGTTAGGCTTGTTGTTAGGGTAATGTTGTTAGGCTTGTTGTTAGGGTGTGTTGTTAGGCTTGTTGTTAGGGGGTGTTGTTAGGCTTGTTGTTAGGGTAGTGTTGTTAGGCTTGTTGTTAGGGTGTGTTGTTAGGCTTGTTGTTAGGGTAGTGTTGTTAGGCTTGTTGTTAGGGTAGTGTTGTTAGGCTTGTTGTTAGGGTGTGTTGTTAGGCTTGTTGTTAGGGTGTGTTGTTAGGCTTGTTGTTAGGGTGTGTTGTTAGGCTTGTTGCTAGGGTAGTGAGACACAGAGGGATGCATAATAACAGTCCATTCGTGTGACATCCAAGCGGCTCCAACAACACATTCTTACCTTTCTTCTCCGCTGCCGTCGGTTTCTCTTTCGCTAATGAGGAAGAGGCTTTATTAATTCAGTGTTCGGTATCTCACCACGTTTGCATGACGAAGGAGGAAGGTTGGAATGATTGCTGTGCTGTAAATCAGCAGCTCCTGATGTCAATTGTCATACTATGGTTAAAGTATCAGCTAGAACAGTTGTACCTGGCTCTGGTGTTGTGGCTACCTCCTCCACCTTCACAGCAGACGCTGAAAGATGAAAGGACATCTGGTTACCAAATGCATATTGTACAGACCCGTGGAGGCTCGTGGAGGCAGAAATCGGAGGACAGGCTCATTGCAATGGAACGGAATGAGGAATGGCACCAAACACACGATACCATTCCCTCTTCCTCAAACATGTGTGTTTGATACCATTCCTCATTCTGTTTCATGCATCACAATGAGCCCATCCTCCGATTCCTACCTCCACCAGCCTCCCCTGGTGCAGACCACCATAACAATAAATCATGGCCACAGTGTCTCAATAGAAGCTGTATGAAGCCGACGGAGGATTCTAAAGCGTACAGGACCACTGAGGACGACTCCAGCCGTTAAGAGAACATTTCATTCAGCTTGTCACCTTGACAGGCATGCAGAGCAACAAAGAAGGATGATGATACAAAGGAATATGGATGAATTCACAACACCTACGGTACAGTACATCCATATACATCCATATACATCCATACACATCCATACACATCCATACACATCCATATACATCCATATACATTCATACACATCCATACACATCCATACACATCCATATACATCCATACACATCCATATACATCCATACACATCCATACACATCCATATACATCCATACACATCCATACACATCCATATACATCCATATACATCCATACACATCCATACACATTCATACACATCCATAGACATTCATACACATCCATACACATCCATACACATCCATACACATCCATATACATCCATACACATCCATATACATCCATATACATCCATACACATCCATACACATCCATATACATCCATATACATCCATACACATCCATACACATCCATATACATCCATACAACACCTACGGTACAGTACATCCATACACATCCATTTACATCCACATACATCCATACACATCCATTTACATCCATATAAACGGGCCAACAGAGGATAGTAAAGTGCTGTTGTATACCTTTCTTCACAGAAGACGCCTTCGCTTTGCTCTTGACAGCAACAGGCGCTTCTGAGAAGAAACCAGAACATTACAAATGTGCCATTTTCATACATTTTAATCACAGTTATGATTGGAATGAAAATGTGAGTTCTGTATTACCTGTCTTACCTGTATTACCTGTCTTACCTGTCTTACCTGTATTACCTGTCTTACCTGTCTTAACTGTGGTTGGCTTGGTCTTCTCTTTGGTGATGACAGGCTCTGTAACAACAACAGAGCCTTGCATTAAAATGCACTCTTCATTTTAAGAGTGTCATAGCAAAGGGTCTGAATACTTATGTACATGAGGTATTTCTCTATTTCAATTTTAAGAAATGTACTGAAATTTCTAAAAGCCTGTTTTCGCTTTGTCATTCTGGGGTATTGTGTGTGGATTGATGGCAAATTATTTTAATTCAATCCATTTTAAATTGAGTCTATAACACAACAAAATGTGGAAAAAGTGAAGGGGTCTGAATACTTTCCAAAGGCACTGTACATCAAAAATACTACATACGAATGAAAGTCGTCTAAAATGCGTCTAACTAAACGCAGTAAAGCACCTTTCTTTGTGGTGGCTGGTTTGGACTTGTCTTTGGAGACGTCTGCTTCTGGAATGATGAGAAGAAGAACGCAGATATTCATCATGAACACATTTAGTCATTTGAAATGGTTGTAAATGAACAAACGTAACGTAAATGCCATGATAGTACAAGCCAGACCTGTACCTTTCTTCACAGCAGCGGGTTTGACCTTCTCCTTGGACGCCACAGGTTCTAGAACGCAAGGAACATAGTAACAATAATGCCTCTTGGCCAATCACAATGCTTGTTCTGATCAACCCGTTGTATACAACTAAACAACTTCTTAGCCTTCTCTTTAAGAGGCTCTCATTCTGGAGAAACATACATTATTACAGGTAGCTCATGTGGAAGTTCATAAACTGTCTTAATTAACATAACCTAACATGAAAGTTACACATCCATACACATCCATATACATCCATATACATCCATACACATCCATATACATCCATACACATCCATACACATCCATACACATCCATACACATCCATATGAAAGGGGTGACAGGCGAGGGCTTACTGTACCTTTCTTAGGGGCGGCTGCCTTGGTCTTCTTAGGAGCTGAGGGGGAACAAGAATGGGATCAGTCTCCACTCCATCAGACAATGTAGCTGTGTAGGTGTATGCCAGTGGAGGCTGGTGGAGGTAGACATCGGAGGACGGGCTCGTTGTAATGCATGGAATGGAATGAGGAATGGTATCAAACACCTTGATTCTGAGGGTTCAGCTACATTGGGTTTGAAGGGGATAGCCACCTTGATTCTGAGGGTTTAGCTACATTGAGTTTGAAGGGTTACCTACTGTACCTGGGGCTGGAGTAGTTGGCTGTGCTGGTGCTGGAGCTGGTGCTGGAGCTGGTGCTGGAGCTGGAGCTAGAGCTGGAGCTGGAGCTGGAGCAGGCTGTTCTGCAGGAGTTGGAGCTGGAGTTGGGGGTGGAGGAGTGGGCTCGGCTGCTGGGGCTGGGGGTGGGACTGGCTCGGCCACTGGGGCTGGGGGTGGAGGAGTAGGCTGGGCCACTGGGGCTGGCGGTGGAGGTTGATATGCGGGCTGGTTTGGCTGAACTGTTAGGATGGGCACTAGGGGGGCTGAAAATAACACAGATTTGTGATGTTATGAATATGAATGCGCTTGACTGACATCTCCTTTATGATGAAATTCCAAAACCAAACATCTGACTAAAACGTCAATCACAATCACAAGTGACACCGGGGGCAGAGGGGGCGGAGAGGGCAGAGAGGGCAGAGGGGGCGGAGAGGGCAGAGAGGGTGAGGGGTTGAGGGGTTGAGGGGTTGAGCCACAAGGGGGTGAAAACAGGGAACGCCACACAGCAAGAAGATGGAGAGGCAGCACTTCCTTGTACAGTATTGTATTAGATAACCATGTACACCAGGGGAGGCTGCTGGAGGTAGAAATAGGAGGACGGGCTCATTGTAATGCATGGAACGGAATGAGGAACGGTATCAAACACGTCCCCCTGACGTACGTACTGTACACGACTGCTTGGTAAAGATAGAGTTGAGCATTTCTTGTTATTATTAAAATAAGTGGAATAAGGACTTTATATAATAAATATTTGCTCTGCATCGACAGTACATGGTTATGTTCTGGTTCTGGAACCGCTGTGAAAGGAGGAGCTACCTGTGATTACAGCGCAACCTAAACATTCCCTAACTTCCTGTCAGGATCTGAAGTGACAGCCAACACAGCAGACAGACACGACGGGACAGAATTCAGCAAGGGAGGCTGGCGGAGGTAGAAATCGGAGGACGGGCTCGTTGTAATAGTATCAACCATTCCTCATTCCATCCCATGCATTACAACGAGCCCGTCCTCCGATTTCTACCTCCGCCAGCCTCCCCTGGTAAACGTAAAAGGTTATTGATGACGTTACTACGATACAAACAGTTCCACAGAGCGCTACAGGACCCCGACACGCAGCCACACACAGGACGGGTGGTGTTAGTGTTAGCCACACACAGGACGGGTGGTGTTAGTGTTAGCCACACACAGGACGGGTGGTGTTAGTGTTAGCCACACACAGGACGGGTGGTGTTAGTGTTAGCCACACACAGGACGGGTGGTGTTAGCGTTAGCCACACACAGGACGGGTGGTGTTAGCGTTAGCCACACACAGGACGGGTGGTGTTAGTGTTAGCCACACACAGGACGGGTGGTGTTAGTGTTAGCCACACACAGGACGGGTGGTGTTAGTGTTAGCCACACACAGGACGGGTGGTGTTAGTGTTAGCCACACACAGGACGGGTGGTGTTAGTGTTAGCCACACACAGGACGGGTGGTGCTAGTGTTAGCCACACACAGGACGGGTGGTGTTAGTGTTAGCCACACACAGGACGGGTGGTGTTAGTGTGTGGAGGCCAGGGTTGGGTGACAGCCCTGAGAGGAGCAGCAGGTGGCAGGTACCTGACAGCGCTGCAGGGGGGTATGGATTGTCTGTGACTATATGATGCACTGGAACATAAATCATCACATTCACACTTTAGATTTAATTCATTTAACAGACAATTCGACTTACAATAAGATCACTGCTGTCAGTTCCGAATCGACTTACAATATGTACATTTATCCAAAGCACGAAGTAAGGAATTGAACATATTTTAAGACAGATTTAATCATAATAACAGTAATAACAATAATAATAATAATAATAATAATAATGTGTTTATTTTGCATAGTGCTTTTCTCAGTACTCAAAGACACTACAATAATACTGAGATGATATAATGTCCTGCTGTACACTACACTGTAAAGTGAATATACATCACAACAATGACACCACTATACACAGATGATCTGCTACGATGTGGTCCTATTTTACTCTTGAGCATGAACCCCTGATTTGATTATTGAATGAATTCAAGGGGTTGTTGTTGTACTACTGTAGTACTTACCATACCAGCCAGGGGGCGACGGACAGTAGACAGGCATTGGTCGACAGAGGGGAACTGCAACAAACAGTAGACTCATATGATGTCATACTAGATTTCCTATACCTGTGTAGTCACTCTGTAACTACTCCAGTGACAACAATGTTTGAACATATTGTCATGTATAAATAGTTATCGTTTAGTTGAAATGGAGTGTTGAGTGTTTTTCGACACAAGTAGGATAAGAATCGGTGTTAAATATCATTATGGCAACAGGTGTTTGTTTACCTTCTTGTGGAGGAGGTGTTACCTCTGCTTGTTGTGGAGTCACAGGTTCTGTTACTGAAACTAGAAACAAAGCATAAACAAAATGAATACAAGGCCAGGTTTTATATATGTTTAATATCTACAGGTTTCACATCTGCATGTGCAGGATTTATATCTATGTTTCCTATCTAGAGGTTTCATATATGTGCAGGTTTCATATCTATACAGTGTGTTTTGTATCTACAGGATCTACATGTGCAGGTTTCATATCTATATGTTGAATTATCCAGAGATATCTTCATCTCTACATTCAGAAGTGCATTGAAAGAGCACATATTCCTCAGAAGGATGTGTGATGAATGGGTTAGGGTTAGGGTTAGGGTTAGGGTTAGGAAGGATGTGTGATGAATGGGTTAGGGTTAGGGTTAGGGTTAGGGTTAGGGTTAGGTTAGGGAGTTACCTTTCACTGCTGTCGCCGCTTTCTCTTCTTTCTTAGGTTTCAGTTCTGTGGAAGAGATCACTGATTGGTTACTTCAGACTCCACCCCCATTTTCAAGGATCTGTCTCTGCTAAGAGGACTGATATAAAGAGGATCTACTCACACTCTCGTCTGATCAGACCTGAATAAAGGAAGCTACCACTGACATTTGTCTTTAGGCAGTGTCTGTGTGTGTGTGTGTGTGTGTGTGTGTGTGTGTGTGTATCTGTGTGCCCTTTAATGAAGCTCAGACTCAGGGCTCTATTTCCAGCCTCAAGTCCAAACGCCGTCGTATCGGCAAGTGGAATGACCACACCTGCGCTCAGGTGGGCGGAGTCGTGGTAAACAGAGGCGTGTTCACGACAACGAGCCGGCGCCGCCGCCACCGCCACCGCCAGCGTTTGCGGTAAGTCTGGTTTCAACGATGTTAAAATATCGCCGTTAGACAGAGAACCCCCTCTATCGTTCCCCCCTCCGCCGTTAGACAGAGAACCCCCTCTATCGTTCCCCCCTCCACCGTTAGACAGAGAACCCCCTCTATCGTTCGTTAGAAAGAGAACCCCCTCTATCGTTCGTTAGACAGAGAACCCCCTCTATCGTTCGTTAGACAGAGAACCCCCTCTATCGTTCGTTAGAAAGAGAACCCCCTCTATCGTTCGTTAGACAGAGAACCCCCTCTATCGTTCGTTAGAAAGAGAACCCCCTCTATCGTTCGTTAGACAGAGAACCCCCTATATCGTTCGTTAGAAAGAGAACCCCCTCTATCGTTCGTTAGACAGAGAACCCCCTCTATCGTTCCCCCTCCGCCGTTAGACAGAGAACCCCCTCTATCGTTCCCCCCTCCACCGTTAGACAGAGAACCCCCTCTATCGTTCGTTAGAAAGAGAACCCCCTCTATCGTTCGTTAGACAGAGAACCCCCTCTATCGTTCGTTAGACAGAGAACCCCCTCTATCGTTCGTTAGAAAGAGAACCCCCTCTATCGTTCGTTAGACAGAGAACCCCCTATATCGTTCGTTAGAAAGAGAACCCCCTCTATCGTTCGTTAGACAGAGAACCCCCTCTATCGTTCCCCCTCCGCCGTTAGACAGAGAACCCCCTCTATCGTTCCCTTCCTGCCCCTCTTACACCAGGTCTACAGCAGGACTTGAATCGGGGGCGTTGTGCGTCGTGCTGTCGTGCGTCGTGCTGTGGTGCTGTGGTGCTGTGGTGCGTCGTGCTGTGGTGCTGTGGTGCGTCGTGCTGTGGTGCTGTGGTGCTGTGGTGCTGTGGTGCTGTCGTGCCCGAGGCACTGTTTTAGTTATTCAACAAGTGCTTCCCTCTCCTCCTGAAAGACGAATTGACTCAATGACGCCATAATACAGGTTCTTTTCGTCAAAGCGATGCCACAGCCAGAGTCCAAATGTATGTAAATCTAAAACCAATCAAGATCCCATGAGATTGAGGTGCAGTGTATCATCGTACAGAGCACTGTGTATAATATATTATAACATTATGGTTCAAAAGGTTATGGTAGAATATTACAAAATCATTCATTGCTATGAGAAGATGCCTCAGGGCTCGCAGGGATGATGAGAGTGGTACAGTACCTCTCTTCTTGGCCCTCTCCAGCGCCACTCTCCCCAGCAAATCTGATTCAGACACAACGTTCCCATGTTATTGAGATACACAGACACATTCAACCACATAATGCAATTTGCAAAGCAATCTTAGTATCTAATTTATTCATTGCTAAGTCTTGTTTTAAATAGACAACGTTGCGCACTGCTTTTTAAAGTGAGGGTTTAATTACAGTAACAGAATCAACACGAGCACTGGTTTACTTAACTGTAACGTAAACAGACATTAAATTAGACTTGTTACTTTTTTTTTCAACACATACAGAGCGGAAGTGAATTTCTTAATTGAAGAAGTGTTTTTTTTTCCTGTTGATAACGGGCAGTGAATACCAAATGAACCTCACCTCTTTTCGGCTTCTCTTCCTTCTTTAGAAGTTCGCGAGCTAGGAAACAGAAAACAGAAAACACTTTATTCGCTAGGAAACAGAAAACACTTTATTTCAGTGAACTAGGCTCTTCTAGCATGGTGCCTGCCGAGGGCTAGTCACATGACCACTGACTGGCCCTATAGGGAGGGAGGGAGCTAGTCACATGACCATTGACTGGCCCTATAGGGAGGGGGGGGAGCTACTCACTGCACTAGCATTGTGACTGCCTATGGCCCCTGGTCCGAGCATTGATTACTTTATCTTATGATGACTGATGGATAGATCATTCACTGACCTAAACAAGTGAATTTACTTAAACAACTAACTTAACTTACTTACTTAACTTAACTTACTTAAACAAATGTATTTGTTGTAAGCCGCTTTGGATAAAGGCGTCTGCTAAGTGCCATAAATGTGAAATGTAAATGGACTAATTTGGAGCTTATAAGTGTTTACTTTCTAACCAGCCCCTCCAGACACAGAGACACCATCATGTTTTAGGTCCAAGTTTGGCCTTGAGGTGAGGGAGGTTACCCAGTAATCGGAGGACGGGCTCATTGTAATGCATGGACAGGAATGAGGAATGCTATCAAACACGTGTCTGATACAGTAGCCTACCATTCCCCCTTCCATTCCATGCATTACAATGAGCCCGTCCTCCGATCTCAACCTCCACCAGCCTCCCCTGACGTTTGCTGTTCAACTAAAGCAAAATGTTTACGCTTAACGCTTCTCTCTCGTATGAACATGACATGCACTGGGTGGGCTGGAAGGACGTGTGGTCCTCTGTGGCTCAGTGGGTAGAGCACGGCGCTAACAACTCTTAGGTTCTGGGTTCGATTCCTGCTGGGATCATACACACTGAAACATGTATGCACTCACTAGAATGTAAGTCGCTTTGGATAAAAGCGTCAGCTAAATGGCGTATATTATTATTATATGATGTGTGACCTACCTCTCCTCCTGGCTCTCTCCACCAGCTCCTTGTTAGGGGAGGCTGCCACTGGAAATCAACACAGAACATGTGAAATATGGGGAGATATCATAAATAGATCATACAGTACAACTCTGCATTTGGCTGTGGTTGGAAGCCAAAGTAGGGCAGCGAAAGCTTTTGGAGAACACGTTCCAGGGCTGTATCGTGGCTGTTTTGAAATAAAAGCAAATCATTAAAATGGAAGAAAAAAACAAACTCTGATGGGAATTGAATTTAAAGCTGAGAGCAGGATAACAATAAAACAGATAAGATTCCCATGAGCAACTGACAGATACCAAGACATTAGCGTTGGGTTCCCTCTGTGGGTAGTTGGAGGTTAAACCCCAGTGTCTCCAGGTTAGAAGCTCTTGCGAACGACAGGGGTCAGTGTTGTGCCTACAGTACAACATCAGAGGTCACAACAGGCCATGCTGTCTGGCGTATCAACACAAAAAAACAATACATATTTATGACACTGTATTGTTAATGTTGATCTATGTTGTAGAGCTGCTCTGCCTTAAGCATTTCGTTGCACTGTGTACGTGCATATGTAATGACAGATAAACTTGAACTCGTGCACTTGTCTCAGCTCCGACAGCGTTGTTTCATGTACACAGTCACTGTACATATCAAAGCAGTGTGACATCAATGTGTTTATACTATTAAGAGGTGTGTGTCTACTGTTTAAGCTCCTATTTCGACAGCAGCTCACATCCACGTCTATGTGGAGCAGGAAGAGATGCCCTCCGGCGCCGCCACCCTGCCGCTCCATCAGGAGAGACGAGGCCTGTCTCAGTCACTACAACCTCGATTCCTCCCGTTTTCTCCTCATTTACATTGATTTACATTTATGACATTTAGCAGACGCCTTTATCCAAAGCGACTTACAACAACTACATTTTTACCTCCACTCGCTTCCTTCTGAAAAAGCGCTGGATGAGAATATCTAAAGGGAGGAACCGTAGATCTTCTCCTCCGATGTGTTTTGATTAGGAAGCAAGTGGAGGATGGAGGAGAGGACACGAGGAATCGAGTTTCCAACACTTGAGAAAGAGCTTCGACATACTACTGTACCTTTCTTGGCTAGCTCCCCGTTGTCATCTTTAGCTGCGACACAGACATGTATACAGTCATAGTAACAGCATACAAACAGCAGAACACCCAATTCCGATGAAATCTTACCACCTAGTTCATATAAAAAGCTACGAATGCGACTTGCGTAGCGGTTAGGCAGCATTAGGCATTCATTTCGAGTGGCTACAGTTAGGTACGTAACCATAATTAACCCCATATAGGCTACTGTATGGATCGTGTCTACAATTCACCAGCAGATGGCGACCTTGAGAGGCGAAACATTTTTACACAATTTATAGGAACACAGACCACAGAATTATACGGAATTAATGAAGATTGCCAGTCAGTCAAACTAGATTATGGGGACCTTTCAGACAGAAACACACACAGCCACGCCGTGGGGATCCATCCAGAGAAATAGAGTCAGCCACACTTGGTAAGTACAGGAGGTCCACAACAGTGGAGGCTGGCGGAGGTAGAAATCGGAGGACAGGCTCATTGTAATGCATGGAACGGATGTTTGATACCATTCCTCATCTTCTATTCCATGCATTACAATGAGGCCGTCCTCCAATTCCTACCTCCACCAGCCTCCCCTGAGGTACGGGTAGCCTATGGGAGGTATAATGGGGTTTTTGGCTAGCCACGGCTAAATTTAGCCTCTGGCAGGTATAATGAGGTTATTGATGATACGCTGAAGCTATCATTTCTCCATAGCCATGCATGTTATTGATCTAAGGCCTTTCCAATACCTTTCTCCTCCACTGACTTAGCAGAGGCTTCTTTCACTTTGGATGAGTGCATACAGGGACACTCTGCTGTAGAAATGAAAACACAGCACTGTAAGGCTCCACAGAGAACAGGCTTCTACACGATAAATACTTGTGTTTTACGTTTTTCTGAGATGAGGTTATTGATTATTGTGTGCCGTCTGAGCTGTTGATGAGGCAGCGCTGGGATCAGGTGTTCAGATGTACCTGGTTGTTCCTTAGGTGGAGCGTCTGTCTCCATCTCAGCCTCTTTTTCTGAAAAAATATACACTGATTAACTCTCTCTCCGTCTCTCTCTCTGTGTGTGTGTCTCTCTCTCTGTCTCTCTTTCTGTGTGTCTCTCTCTGTCTCTCGCTCTCTCTGTGTCTCTCTCTCTCTCTCTCTCTCTCTGTGTCTCTGTGTCTCTCTCTCTCTCTCTCTCTCTCTCTCTCTCTCTCTCTGTCTTTGATGTCATTCAAGCAGACCCTCATAAACCATGAGGATTGATATGCCTCAGGATTAGAGGGAGAGAGTTATGCAATCAATAACAAACAATGAATAATCACATCTGTACTCCAACTGGGGGAGTTTGGTTTTTTCTGTTCCTTCGTTACAGTCAATAATCAACAGAAAATGTAAATTTTTGATGCTTTTTCTTTTCGGCTGTATGCCAGAATAAAACTCAGAGGTCCTGTAGTGTTCACATTATGCATTCATAAATCATTAAGGTTATTGCTGGAATTAATTTAGGAAGATGGCGACTGTAAGTCACAGGATACGAATATGACAGCTTTATTAGAAATTTGGATGGCTTGAATTTGTCAGAATTAATGTGACACATTTTGATTAAATAGCAACCTTTTCACTATGGAGATGGAATCTTTCTCTTTCTCTCTCTCTCCCTCCCTCCCTCCCTCCCTCTCTCTCTCTCTTCCTCCCCCCCCCCCCCCCCCCCCCCCCCCCTCTCTCTCCATTTGCAGCACACAGACCCGGCCATCTGAATCTAACAGAACAGTCTGGGGACGACACAACTGAAAATAACAGAGAAGAATAAATACTGGTTGCCATAGCGTTTGATACAGTGGGTTCTCTGTGAAGGGGAATATGTATTTCAAGAACAGCACACTAATTCCAATTTGTGTAAATCACAAATATCAAACTGCAGAATCCTCCTCTCCTGCTGTTTCCTTGCTTTTGGGGGAAACAGAGAAAATGATCTTATTTGAAAGCTTTTAGCCCGAAATGCAAATGTCCTCTGTTATTTTCTGTACCCTGCAGCTTCAGGACATGACTTGTGTTATTAAAACAGCATGCTTATTGCATTCTCTTACTTTGTGCTGATGTGACCTTTGTTTTGAGTGTTTTATAATCTGATCAAAACAGTTGTTCCCCTTTATCCAGATTAAAATCAGCGAGAACACTCAGAGAAACTAAATCAAAAGATCGAAAGACGAGATAAAAACCGGAAAAACATGGAGGTTTGGTCATTTCACGGGTTGTAATCTGATCTGCAGTTGGAACACGAGAGCTTGACAGACTGCAGACAACATATCCTTCTGCCTCTACGCTGCTGGAAACCCAGCATAAAGAAGAGAGAATGACAAGGGTTTCTAAGTTATGACAAAAAACCCCAACAACAAACACTTCCACAAATCGCACTCTTGAGGACAGAGGCCAAACAGTCCCGAGGAGAGAAAGATGAAGAAAAATCAATCTCATGTTCCACAGGCTCCAACATCATTCTTCTAGAGGTTTCTATGTTTCTAAAATGTCCTTGGTGCCAAAAAACCCCACGAACAGCTCAGAGAAACATTCTGTACAGGAGTAATCTATATGCAGGAGCTACGGAGGCTAACTTTGTGCCAACTTTGTACTGTTACTGCGGACCCAAGTACTGTACATCCTAATGTAGCAGTATTTGGCCTAGTTTGTACTGTACTTTATAAACTTTCCCAGCACTCAGCACAGAAAGAAAACGTCAACAACTGGATGTAGAGAAGAAAGCTCAACTCTGTCACAGCTGTGACTCTTACACTACAATACCAGAATAGACAAGAGTTTATAAGAAAGAAAGTCTACTAAGTTTGATGCTGTCATGTTTCTGTTTCACAGTAGCAGGAGAGAAGGGGTTGTTCCTCTCAGGCTAGCCTTGGGGTGTGTGCGAGTGTGCGTGTGTGTGAGTGTGTGAGTGTGTGTGCGAGTGTGCGTGTGCGTGTGCGTGTGAGTGTGAGTGTGAGTGTGAGTGTGAGTGCGCGTGCGCGTGCGCGTGCGCGTGCGTGTGAGAGTGAGAGTGTGAGAGTGAGAGTGTGAGTGTGAGTGTGAGTGTGAGTGTGAGTGTGTGTGTGTGTGTGTGTGTGCGTGTGTGCGTGTGTGTGAGAGTGTGAGTGTGAGTGTGTGTTCTCTCTGTGGGGGTAAAACCAGGAATCACATTCGCCATGGAGAGCAGAGGGGGTACTGAGCAGTCTGGTATTACTGCCACAGCTAATGGAAATAACAAAAACATACTTCAGTGAGCATCTCTCTCTCTCTCTCCCTCCCTCCCTCCCTAAGTAGTGTAGGCCTCTCTGCAAGACTATGGATCTCCCCCCCCCCCCCCCCCCCAGTAGCGCTGGCCTCTCTGCAGTGCTATGGATCAATCTGCAGACTGAATGTGTTTACCTCTAGCCCTCCCCCTGGGGCCCTCTGCACCCCCCTGAGCCTCCAGCTAAAGACCCCCAGGATTTGTACGTCCTCACTTTCATTTCCTACCCACAGTCAAGCACGCGTCCCCCGGGGTAACCTGGGGTGTCTGTCCCAGAATCTCAAATCAACCGCTGGCATCGCCCTCGACACCGATGGAGATCTGAGAGGATTGGCAAGGTCTAAGGAAGAGGCAATGCAGAATGTCAATGGCTTTGCTATCGCAGAAGGGAACGGCGTTTCGGAGTTTCCAACGCCTTTCTCCTGTCTATGTGACCCTCTCCTATTTACACAAACTCATGACTATTGAGAGTAGGGACGACCAGGATGACTTGGCATTCACGGTTTCACTCTGCCACAGCGGTTGTCATTCCTCCTCTGTCACACCTGCTTGTCCCCGACGTAGATGAATCTCACAACGTAAACAGAACATTGGACGGCGATCCAGAACATCGCGGAGAGAATTATAAACCGGCTGTACGATCAATGTTCTGAATGTCACCGTGAAAGGAAAAAACATTTTTTTTTTCTTCTCTCCAGTCGTTCTGAATCTGTCTTCCTTTCTCTCCTGATTGGACCGTGACCGTCCTGGAACGGTCTAATACAACCGGAGGCGAAGAGACATTTTATTTTCGGTTTCGCTTTTTTTTTCTCCCCCATTTCAGTGTGTCTACAAACATATGCCAAGCCTCTTAGTGTTCCCACAAAAATAATAAATAAAAAATGGCACATCAAGCAGCAGTAAGATTCCTTTGAACACGACGGAACCGTGTCAAAACAGATTATGGTTCTCTCTGGTACCAGAGCAGGAACCAGCTTCGCAGGTTGAATACCGTATCGTCAGCAGGATATCGCTGTGACACATTCGGATGAAGCAGGTTTGAGGGGAATTTGTCTTGTTTGCGTCAGGACAGAGTTGCTCGGGCGTGTTTCAAGCGTAAGAAAGTGAACAAAGAACTGCACACTCAGCAGTTCCAGATGCAAAACACTTCTTTTTTTCTTTTAGGAATCAGAATGACTCAGCTCCATGAGGAGGTAGAAGAGGTGATCCTGACTGATCATCTAGAGGGGTTTCTGTACAGCGCTGTGTGTGGAACACCATCACCTTCTTGTCATTTACCTTTAACCTTGGGTACGAGATCCCATTTGGGTTCAGCTTTGGGTTTGACATCCTCCTCCTCTTCCTCTTCCTCTTCATCATCGCCATCATCATCTGCTGTTACAGTCGCAGAGGAATCAACAACGGTCTCTTCATCATCATCATCATCATCATCATCATCATCGTCAGCTGTCTCTACGACAGGTGTGGCCTCCTCCACTGGACTACCTGCTGTTATTATCTCTGTCAAAACAAGCAACAATTCATTCATTCAATCATTTATTTATTCATTCCTTCCTTCCTTCATCCATCCATCCATCCATCCATGCATTCCTTCCTTCATTACTTCATCCTTCCATCCATCCATCCATCCATCCATGCATTCCTTCCTTCATCCATCCATCCATCCATCCATCCATCCATCCATCCATGCATGCATTCCTTCCTTCCTTCCTTCCTTCCTTCCTTCCTTCCTTCCTTCCTTCCTTCCTTCCTTCCTTCCTTCCTTCATTCATCCATTCCTTCGTTCATTCTGTATGCGTCTGGTAGAGACTATCTCTGCCAGGTCTGCCGAGGGGCCTAGAGCAGCAGACCAGACCAGGCGAGGGAGAGACAGGCCTGTCAGTGCCAGGGCTAAGTCACTTTTTATTTCACCTTCAATTTGTCCAGGTTTTCCCTCCATTCCCTCTGTTTTCTCCTCCACGACAACAATCTCCTCAGGTTCCTCAGCAGGAGGGGTCACTGTAATAGATGTCATTTTTCGCATCAAGAGAAAACAATCTGGTAGAACATGGACAACTATGATCACTTCAAATAAGACGTCAGAAGCGGTTTTAGAGAAGCGCGGTGGAGAGTGGATGATTGCTATCATTTGGCTAGCGTATGCTACCACCAGAGATACGATGTGGAGGGGCTGGAGGAGGGGGGCGCCGGGGGACGGGCTCGTTGTAAGTCACGGAACGGAGTGAGGAATGGGAGCAAACACACGTACACGAGTACAGTTCAGTGTGTGTGTGTGTGTGTGTTTGATACCATTCCTCATTCTGTTCCATGCATTACAATGAGCCTCCAATGTTTCCCTCCACCAGCCTACACTGATACCCACACACACACACACACACACAACCACGCACACACAACCACGCACACACACACACACACACACACACACACACAACCACGCACACACACACACACAACCACGCACACACACACACACAACCACGCACACACACACACACACACACACACACACAACCACGCACACACACACACACACACACACACACACACACACAACCACGCACACACACACACACACACACACACACACACACACACACACACACACACACACACACACACACACACCAGCCTCCACTGATACCCACATAGTGTACTGTAGCTTCTGATCTACTCTGCATACCCTACATAGCTACCCATTGTAGGAGCCCGTCCTCCGATTTCAGCCTCCGCCAGCCTCCGCCAGCCTCCCCTGGAATCCACTTACCTGCTGTGAGAACTGTGGAGGGAAACAGAAACGTGAACGTGAAAAACATGAGAACTGTTTATGCTTATAGATGTAATGTACCACTGGAATATCTCCCCTGCAGGAACAGTAACTACTGTTTCTATAACAACCACTCCATCCACTGCTGCTGTACACCGCCTCTCTGTCTGCTGCTGGAGAGAAAGCTGCTGAACTTGGCGTCCTTGACCGACCTTCCTAAGACTGCCGCTGGGTTGGAAGGGGAGAGTTCACACATGAAAGCTGACTCTGGTCTCCCGCCTTGCACTGTCTGACTGGGGAACTGGCAACCCAACAGCAGGATAACTGGCAACCTTACAGCTTTCTGCTGGCAACCTTACAGCTTTCTACTGGAACCTCTACAGTTTGGTACTGGCAACTGCAGCTTGGCACTGGCAACCCAACAGCAGGATAACTGGCAACTTCACGACTTGGTACTTGAAACCCTACATTTTGGTACTTGCAACTCTACAGCTTAGTACTGACAACTCTACAGTTTGGTACTGACAACTCTACAGTTTGGTACTGAGAACTTGACACCTTGGTACTGTAAATCTTACAGATTGGTAGTGGCAACTCCCACACAAACTAAACGAGTTCTCTCAAATGCTTGAAGTGTACTTGATTCACCCTGCCTGGCCAAATCAAATCCTAGTTTATATATCATAGTGTACTCACAGGATGCAGATGTTTAACGGTTCAATGAAATGCAATTGAATGGAAAACGTCTCAAAGGAGAAGTGTCAATTTAGTGTGCAAGTAAGCAAAAGAAAGCACACCTCAAATGTGTGGAGAAAATCACTACTCCAACCAGTGGAGGCTAGTGGAGTCAGAGGAGGCTGATGGAGGTAGAAATCGGAGGACAGGCTCATTGTAATGCTTGGAACGGAATTAGGAATGAGGTCAATCACACATGTTTGGTACCATTCCTCATTCCACTCCATGCATTACAATGAGCCCGTCCTCTGATTTCCGCCTCCCCCATCCTCCCCTGCCTCCAACCCAAACACACATGTTTGATACCATTTCTCATTCCACTCCATGCATTACAATGAGCCCGTCCTCTGATTTCCGCCTCCCCCAGCCTCCCCCTGCCTCCAACCCAAATCCTAGCAGCTGTACTGGTCAGCACACAGAGCCGAGGCAGCTGGTAACCTCTGATCTACCCAGCGTGGGAGAACGGTTAGGCCCTCTCCTCCAGGACTGGCTAGACAGACCTCAGCAGACTAGTGCTATTAATATTCATGTCTGGAGGACGCCATTACCCACCCAAACCAAACCAAGATATTCACTTAAATATTAAATGAAAATGGCTGAATGGATCTTTAGGATTTTTGGGGTGATATTTAGTTATTATATATATTAGTTATATTTAGTCTGCCAAACCGCTTTGAGGAATATTCAGTAAGGAGTGGCTATTGTGCAACTCTAAATATACCGCACACCCAGTTGATACGTTCCCTATAACAACCCAGTTGTGTGTATATATATATATATATATATATATATATATATACACACACACATGTACATATATATATATACACACATGTACATATATATATATATATATATATATATATATATATATATATATATATATATATATATATATATATATATATATATATATATATATGCTTTTATGATACATTATATATATACATGGTTTGCTTCTATTTTATCTTTTATTTGATGCGCTTTGACATGATTCTTTGTAAATGTAAGAAATGAAGTAATAAAGTGTATTTTCTTGGAACGACAGGTGTCAGCAGCCCCATGTTATTGCTATAATACTCTGAGAGAGCCCATTACCACGGAAACCACCAGGCTCCGAGTCACTCACACCTGTCTCCTATCAGCATCCTTATTGATGTTTGCACTGAACAAAACCCTTCCAATTTATCCTCTTGGGTTGGCATGGTTACTGTATTGTTGTTGCTGGTACTGTTGGTCGTTACTGTGCTATCAGAGTGTTTCTATTGTGTATGTTACCACCGCCACCGCCACCGCCACCCCACCGCCACCCCACAGCCTCCACCTGCGTTGGTTCTGCTCTGTCTGGGTCTATTAGGAGGTTGACAGATGTATGGGCTCCCTGCCCAAAAAGCAGCTCTCAAAAGTGCGGAGCCATCCAAATACTCCAAGCCTAATTGTATATTCAATAAATGGTTAAACTAAAACGTGAGTGTTCCTGACTGGAATTTGAGAGTGCTAACATTTCTCCAGCCCCGTCCCTTAGCTGTTGACGGGGGGGAGACAGCTTTGTTATTGTTTGAGTCCCAGATTGGCCCTTTAATATGTCTCTCACCACACTGCTTCACATTATACTGTATATCACCCGTGTCAAGCATGATAATTTATGCCATTAAAAACATCATGGGTAGTTGGTTCGCAGGGTAATATTTTATCATAAATCTACATATCAATATAATTTAGGACCACGGTTCCATGAACAATATGGATTAAGTTATTGGACTATGAACGTGGTGATGTATTAGCAACGTCAGTCATGTATAAAAAGGTCATCTATGCATTATTGAACACTGTGACATTTACATTTACAAGAACTTTCATCTCAAGTCTAATCAACCTGTTATGGTTCAGTAAGCTAGTGTGTGAGATCCAGACTCATTAAATATCTTATCTTATCAAACAGACAGACGGACGACTATTAAAAGGAACACTTACTTGGAGTGTTGTTTATGCAGACACTTACGATGTCATTCACCGTCACATTTCTTAGCAGCTTTCCCTGTGTTACGTTGCTCAAGGGACTAACATTAGCCATGCTAGTATGACTACTTCAATCAAAATCATCTCCACAAGAAATTCTACAGCCATCTCATGAGGCCTGTACACACTCATGTTGATAATGCTAGCCCTAAGCCCAGCCTAGCCCTAACCCTAACCCTAACCCTAACCCTCAACATAAAACAACACAATGAATAATGAATCAACAACATTCCAAGTAAGGTATATCATTCAAAAACCTGAACTGTCCCTTTAATGCCATATACGATATTTTCCCATTTACACAGATAGGAGGGTTATGCTTGATGATGATGCCTTCAGAGGCTAACAACCACAATCAGTAGATGAGAGTAGAATAGAATGAAAGTCATGTGACTGTACCTGTCAGAAGTGGAAGGTCGTCAATGTCATCATCATCATCATCTTCATCATCATCATCATCCTTGGAATCGTCAACTTCCTCAGGTGTGGTGCCAACAAGGATGTCTGGCGTAATTTCATCATCTTCATCATCATCATCATCATCTTTGCCGATCACCTCTTCTTTCTTCTCCTCCTCCTCCTCCTCCTCTTCCTCATCGGCTAGATCAAAACTAAGCTTAATAGACTCTTCTTCATCATCATCATCATCATCATCATCATCTGCTGTGTCAACAGAAACGTCAGACACGATCTCCAATGAATCCTCTTCTGTTTCATCATCTTCATCATCATCAACATCATCATCACTGACATCTATGACACCACTGTCTATGCTGTCTGCGTCACTGTCTTTGTCATCATCATCATCATCATCATCATCATCATCATCAGTGTCCTCTACACTGACACGATCTGTAGAGACAACCTCTTCAGCAGATTTTTCCTCTTCATCATCATCATCATCATCATCATCTGCTGTCATAGTAGCAGAGGAAGCAACAACAGCCTCTTCCTCATCATCATCATCATCATCTGCTGTTATAGTAGCAGAGGAAGCAACAGCAACCTCTTCAGCAGATTTTTCCTCTTCATCATCATCATCATCATCTGCTGTTACAGTCACAGAGGAAGCAACAGCAACCTCTTCATCATCATCATCATCATCATCATCATCATCATCATCATCTGCTGTTACAGTCACAGAGGAAGCAACAGCAACCTCTTCATCATCATCATCATCATCATCATCTGCTGTTAAGGTCGCAGAGGAAGCAACAGCAACCTCTTCATCATCATCATCATCAGCAGCAGCATCTGTTGTGACGTCAGCCTCCACTTTGTCATCATCTTCATCATCGTCATCATCATCATCATCATCAACAACAACAACAGTAGCGACAGGAGCTGCTACATCTTCCTCATCATCATCATCATCATCTGTATCTTCAGCAATTTCAGCAGTTGTGTCATCATCTTCATCATCATCATCATCATCATCATCAATAGAGGCAGGTGTAACAATGCTGGCGTCCACATCAATCACAACATCATCGCTAATATCAATGGCGTCGTCTTCATCCGCCGTTTCAATTTCAGTGGTAGCCATGATATCATCATCATCCTCATCCTCATCTTCCTCATCGGCCTTTGTGTCATCCGGTCCCTGAGTATCGTCTTCCTCAGCAGGAGCAGCTATCTCTGTTTCAGCAGCAGCTTCAGCAACAACGGGGGCTTCCCCCTCCTCTTCCTCATCTTCCTCTTCCTCAGCAGCAGGGGCAGCTCCCTCAGCTCCCTCTGCATCATCTCCCCCTGCTTCATCATCATCATCATCATCATCATCAGCTGGAGCAGCAGATTCTTCAACAGCCTTCGCTTCCTCTTCTTCATCATCATCATCATCATCATCATCATCATCATCATCATCAGCAGCTTCAGCTGGAGTGGCAGATTCTTCAACAGCCTCCTCTTCCTCATCCTCCTCATCATCATCAGCTTCAGCTGGAGCAGCAGATTCTTCAACAGCCTCCTCTTCCTCATCATCATCATCATCATCATCATCAGCTTCAGCTGGAGCTGCTGGAGCGGCAGATTCAGCCTCCTCTTCCTCCTCCTCCTCTTCTTCAGCCACGTCATCAGTAGCAACTTCTGCTTCTTCTTCTTCATCATCATCATCATCATCAGCAGCAGCAGCTTCAGCTGGAGGGGCAGATTCTTCAACAGCCTCCTCTTCCTCCTCTTCCTCCTCCTCATCATCATCAGCTTCAGCTGGAGCAGCTGGAACAGCAGCTTCTGCTTCTTCTTCATCATCATCATCATCAGCAGCAGCTTCAGCTGGAGCGGCAGATTCTTCAACAGCCTCTTCCTCCTCTTCCTCCTCATCCTCTTCTTCGGCTACCTCAACAGCAGTGGCTGCTGCTTCCTCATCATCCTCATCTTCATCATCATCAGCTTCAGCTGGAGCAGCTGGAACAGCAGCTTCTTCAACAGCCCCTTCCTGCTCTTCCTCATCCTCTTCTTCAGCCACCTCATCAGTAGCAGCTTCTGCTTCTTCTTCTTCATCATCATCATCATCATCATCATCATCAGCAGCTGGAGCTGCAGGAGCAGCAGCATCTTCTTCAACAGCCTCGTCATCATCATCATCATCTTCATCATCTTGGTCAACCTCAGCAGCATCAGAGACATCTTCCTCTTTCTCCTCTTCCTCATCATCATCATCCTCTTCAGTGTCAGCAGGAGTGGTGTCGTCTTCATCTGCCTCAGCCGCTGCTTCCTCCTCTTCATCTACCTCAGCAGCTGCCTCCTCCTCTTCCTCCTCTTCATCATCATCATCTACCTCAGCAGCTGCTTCCTCCTCTTCCTCCTCTTCATCATCATCATCTACCTCAGCAGCTGCTTCCTCCTCTTCCTCCTCATCTTCAGCATCAGCAGGAGCGGCGTCATCTTCATCTGCCTCACCATCATCATCATCATCATCTACCTCAGCAGCTGCTTCCTCCTCCTCCTCTTCCTCATAATCCTCATACTCCTCTTCCTCCTCCTCATAATAGTCCTCCTCCTCGTCTTCCTCCTCTTCCTCATAATCTTCATACTCCTCATACTCCTCCTCATAATAGTCCTCCTCCTCCTCCTCTTCATCAGCTGCCTCTTCCTCCTCCTCCTCCTCTTCATCAGCTGCTGCTGCCTCTTCCTCCTCCTCCTCTTCATCAGGTGCAGCTGCCTCTTCCTCCTCCCCCTCCTCCTCTGCTACTTCTGCTCCAGGTGCTATCTTTGGGATCTGCATCCTTACCACTGTAACATGAACTGTGTGTTTTAGTACTCCAGTAACACGTTGAATGGAAAGGTGACAGATGACAACCAACCCCCCCCCCCAGGAAGAGCAAGGTTAGACAGCTGGGGGTAAACAGCACTAGCAAGACAGCATTCTGACAAATAGAAATCACAATCATACTCTTTTCACACATTGTGCAGATCCATATTAATGATCACAATGAACAATCAAAATCACAAACAATGCACACAATCACACACACTAGACAAAATCACAAATAATACACACAATCACAACCACCGTCTACAAGACGCAGTCATCAAAGTTGGTGCATCAAAGTTGTTATTATCATGCAAATCAACTGCAGTTACCGGAGACTCCTGGTCTGGAGTATTTGTGCCATTCTAAGCATAATGCGATTTCTAAACAGGTCAAGTCTCTCAAGTAATGCTGAAAACAGCTTCAAGCAAACATCATTTGAACAGATATAAAACTGTAACGGTCAATTAACCAGCTGCAATCAACTCAGAAGTCGGCGGAATCAATTACTCGGCTATTATCGGTCTGCCATAATATGACCATCTATCGGCGCTATAACGGCCATTTAGCCTAGTCATCGTTAATGAGAGCTAATGCACAAGTTGTGTACTGTAGCCTATGATTATCTTTGTGAGTATAATTACGCCGTCTAGGAACAAATTGGACAACTCATCAAGGCAGGCAGGGGGCTATAGGAACATCACATTACAAGGCCGTTGATGATAGTATCAAGCTATTCGGCGAAACATTTTATGGCCGCTAACATGGACGCTAAACGCCGTGGAGCGGAATAGCTACTCACATCATCCAATGCATTTATCAGTCCTCAACACAAGACAAATGCTGTTTCATACCCAAGTCACACACTATGAGCATTATTACATTATATCAAACTGGAGGAAACAAACCTTTTTTTCGAGACGGTAGGAATTCTCCTATTAACGGGGGGGAGAGGTTAGGTGGCGAGAGAGAATAGAAACAGGTAATTAAAGTGAGGAATAGACCCTGATTTGATAGTCTTGTGCTTCCACACAATTACGGAATCCATGCCATGAATACAGATTTCTGTGTAAGTAGCGGAGTTAATAAGCCGGTGATGTTGTTAAAAATGTAGCAATTTTGCAAAAATCCCAAATAAAAACATGCTTGTTAGTGCTGCAGCAATACCATGGCTATATAGATAACCATTAAATGTGCTTAGCGATTGTTGTTTTGTTATGTTGTGTTAAACTGTATTATATGTTGTGCGTAGGGAGATAATATTGTGATAATAACCTTCCTCACCCTTCTCTTCCTCTTCATCTTCATCATGCCATCCTCTATCTTATGGGATGGTTTTCAAAAATGAAGATGAAAATTTCAGGATGAAAATCCACAAAACACTCCACAGATTCTACCCCTTTCACACCTCTCTGTCAGTGTTGTCGTGTCAAATCCAACATTGTGACAGTGAAACTCTTAGCATTGGAGGCTGGTGGAGGTAGGGATCGGAGGACGGGCTAATTGTAATGCGTGGGACATTCCGTTCCATGCATTACAATGAGCCTGTCCTCCTATGCGCAGTGGAGATCGGCCTGCTGAAGGGACTGGGGAATGGAATAGTTTCAAAGTAGAGGGACAGAATGCTTTAATGCTGTAAGGTGTTTGACACTGGTGCGTGTTCGTAACATAGCGTTTCTGGCATCGAGACCCCGGCACAGCCAAGCAAGCACGCCAGCGACAGCTATAGCGTCACAGTGTTCTAGAAGCGTGGCGTCAATGAAGGCGTCCATTTTTATTTGGCCAACGCCAAATAGTTACTTCACATTATACCAACAGGGCATGTTGCCAGGCAACCTGTCGTTAGTCCAATAAAAAAAAAATCTATTTTGGGTAAATCAGGAAGTTTAACCAGGAAGGTACATGGGACTATTTGAAGCTCATTGGTGCCACTCTTCTAAAATAACACTCTGGCTTACATCATGCAACACCATTGGAAGCTGGTGGAGGTAGAAATAGGAAGACAGGCTCATTGTAATGCATTACAATGAGCCTGTTCTCCGATTTCTATCTCCACCAGCCTCCCCTGTGTAACACAGTTTTATAAGTGTGTAGACGAGGTGAGCCTTCATGCAGCAGGGTCAGAGTTCACCAGGCTGCACATCTCAGTTCTTGTTCCAGGTAACAAGGCCTGTTGCTATAGTCTTCTGCTGTGTTGGCTGCTGTGGGTGGGTCTGTTATTACTGGTCATGTGGGCGTCTGGCCTGCAGCCAAGCCTGTATCTACATACAGTATACCCACAGTATCAGTCCTGCTACTTTAACCCATTTGGCGCCGAGGGTGAATAAACTCACCCAAATGATCACCATTCTAGAGTGCCAAGGGTGACTTTATTCACATTATGATGCTTTATGTTGTTGCTAGGTAAACACCACATAGAACACTTGGCCCTCTAGGTGGTGAGGGTTCTGGAACTCTTAGGTAGTTGGTGAGTTAAGAAACCAGGAAATATCACAGGAAATAGCTAGCATCAGAGCTAACATTCACATCGCCTGAGAACATTCAGGAAGAAAGCGTTTAGATGCATTTTGCTGCTCTCCTTTTCAAAAACAGCTGTGGCAAAAAAAAAAAGAAAAAAAAAGAAGAAGAAACAGCACTTATAATACATTATACAGTCTGAATAAATAAAGAGCTCCCAAAGGAAGAGAGCGGTGAATACAAACCTTTTTTCCTGAAGGCGTAAAGATCACCTGAATAGCAGAGAGGGGGGGGGGGGGGGGGAGATGTCAGTGAGAGAAGAGAGAACCCACAGAATGGATGTAGTGAAACATTGATGAACATTGTGAATTAATTATGAGTGTGGATCAGAAGGGGGAAATGTCTCTTCTCCAGCTGAAGGCTTCTTCATTTTCAGCTCTTATTTATCAAAGAGATCATATATAGAAACCAATACTGTGGGAGGCAGTTTAGTGGTACAACAACAACAACAACAACGTCCTCTCGATTCCTTTGTATGTCTTGACATGTGAAGAATTGACAATAAAGCCACTTTGACTTTGACTTTGACAACAGCAGCTTGTGTTCTTACTCAGAAGCTCAGAGCAAGATTCTCTACAGGTGGGTCTAGGTGTAACTGTGCTATCAATGCTGTGTTCCTAATCCCCGCCTCTAGACCTGAGGTTATTGGATAGATACCGTTTAAAGAAAAATGGTAAAATGTCCACCCAGCCAGTCACAGGGCAAGATGGATATATGTATTACCTTATTGGTTAATATTCATATCTATCCAATCCTCACAGATCTCCAGGAGTGTAAGGGATTAGGGCCTAATGGCCAACTTGGTATTCAGCATATAAGAAGGGTTTAGCACGTCGTTTGTGAAATATTGAGAGAAAGAGAAAGGTAAGAGTGCTTCAATGTCAGTAGACAGTTTTAGTTTTTGCAGACCTGGTTGATTTGACGAGTCAGCACTTTGTTGAAGGGAGAATTGAAAAGTCTTCTGTCTCATTTGTGCTAAACTGGCATTATGAATAACATATTAGATTCATATTTGGAGTTTTATCCCTCAGAAGTTTAAATGAGAGAGAAATGCTAAATCTCCTCCTGGATTTGCTTGATGTTTTGGGGACGTGTGTGTGTGTGTGTGTGTGTGTGTGTGTGTGTGTGTGTGTGTGTGTGTGTGTGTGTGTGTGTGTGAGTGTTGTGTGTGTGTGTGTGTGTGGGTGCATGTATGCGTGCGTGCGTGTGTGTGTGTTCTGTGTGTGTGTGGGTGCGTGTGTGCGTGCGTGTGTGTGTGTGGGTGCGTGTGTGCGTGCGTGTGTGTGTGTTCTGTGTGTGTGTGGGTGCATGTGTACGTGTGTGCGTGTGTTAGTGAGATCACTCTATCACAGAGGAGGAAAGAGGTCTCTCTCACAGTAGGTTAGCCTGAGGGAGAGAGTTACCAGCTTGTGGAAATAAATTAAACAAATAATGTTTAAAAGCTTATCCTGGGGCCAGGGAAGGAGTGTGTTTCATTATTAATGTCTGTCAGTGCTGTGAATCTCAGGTGCCACTACATGGTGTTATAAACCTGGGTGTGTGTGTGGTTGTGTGTGCACACACGCGTGTGTGTGTGTTTGTGGATGTGTGTGGTTGTTCCCTGTGTGTGTGTGTGTGTGTGTGTGTGTGTGTGTGGTTCTGTGTGCTTGTTCTATGTGTGTGTGTGTGTGTGTGTGCTTGTTTGTGCTTGTTCCCTGTGTGTGTGTGTGTGTGTGGTTGTGTGTGCTTGTTCTATATGTGTGGGGGTGCATGTCTGCGTGCCCGTGCGCGCGTGTGTGTGCACGCGTGAGTGTGTGTATGTTCCAATGAGACTGAAATAGACCCTGGCCTTTCAGCACTAACTCACAGTCAGCTGTCCCACAGACAGGCAGGTCAGCACCTCACCATGACGACAGGCCCGATGGGACAGACTACACACACATTCTGTCTCTCTTACATCTCCCTCACAACCACACAGCCCTTGAGAGCAGGGGAGGCCGGTCGCGGTAGAATTCGTAGGACGGGCTCCTGGTAACGCATGGAACGGAACGTGTTTGCGTACCTGCCCACATGTTTGATACCATTCCTCATTCCGTTCCATGCATTACAAGGAGCCCGTCCTCCGATTTTTCTACCTTGGCCAGCCTCCACTGCTTGAGAGGTTGCTTCTCTCTCTCTCTCTCTCCCTCTCCCTCTCTCTCTCTCTCTCTTCCACCCCCTCTCTCCTCTAAAACCCCCTCCCTCCCTCTCTCACCCCCGTCCCTCTCCCCTTCCCTCTCTCCATCCCTTTCCAGGAAGGTGTTTGGTTGTGAGAAGACGCTCTGTATCATATGTCCACAGATGTACTGGTTTGTTTGCCATCACACCTAGGCCTTAATTCTGATCATATGGTTTAATATGAGATTGATATGATCAGATTTTACACTGTACAACATGTGCACTACACTTAATCGATCATGATATGTTTTAGAAAGCAATAATATTACATCCGTAAAAATGAAATTAAGTGAATGCTGTACCGTAACACTGATTGAAAGCACTTTGAGAAAATGAGCTCATGTAAGAAAAAAAGTGGTCTACAAATAAATGCAACTGATTGAATGACTGACTGGAGCTCTAAGTATGTGAATAATGCATAACAAAGCCCCATCGCCTTAATCAATGTGTTATTTTAATCTGGGATCTGAGTGGAGTGCTCTGGTGCTCAGGCACTCCCAGGCTTTTACTTCACTTCATAACCAGACTATTAGCTGGATGTATGTGACGTTTATCTGGTTCATTTGCTGTGCTGTAATTCAATCCCCGCTCCCTCTGCCGCTGTTAAATTGCTTTAATTCGTTTGCTTTTTGCAAATCATACTGATGTTCTCTGTCTCGTATCGTCTATGTGCGGTTTGCCCGTCACTGTAGATGTAGTTTGTCCCTCACTGCAACATGTAGTTGTCCCCCACTGCAACATGTAGTTTGTCCCCACTGCAACATGTAGTTTGTCCCTCACTGTAGATGTAGTTTGTCCCTCACTGCAACATGTAGTTTGTCCCTCACTGCAACATGTAGTTTGTCCCCACTGCAACATGTAGTTTGTCCCTCACTGCAACATGTAGTTTGTCCCCACTGCAACATGTAGTTTGTCCCTCACTGCAACATGTAGTTTGTCCCCACTGCAACATGTAGTTTGTCCCTCACTGCAACATGTAGTTTGTCCCTCACTGCAACATGTAGTTTGTCCCTCACTGCAACATGTAGTTTGTCCCTCACTGCAACATGTAGTTGTCCCCCACTGCAACATGTAGTTTGTCCCCCACTGCAACATGTAGTTGTCCCTCACTGCAACATGTAGTTTGTCCCTCACTGCAACATGTAGTTTGTCCCTCACTGCAGGATGTAGTTTGTCCCCCACTGCAGGATGTAGTTTGTCGCCCCTGTGTTTTTAATGTATATTTATTTCACCTTATTTGTACCTTTATGTAGGTTAGACTCATTGAGATAACATGTCTTCTTTCAGAGACCTGGTGTGTCACAGTTGTCCTCCACACTGAGGCCACTAGGCTCCCTCTGTCATGGCCGCTGGATTGCTGCAGTAGGTTGAAGAGTAATACTACTGTGCTTCTCTGTGGAGGTAGAAATCCAAGGACAGGCTCATTGTAATGTATGGAATGGAATGATATAAATACAGTGAGCCCCTCCTCCGATTCCTGCCTCCACCAGCCTCCACCAGCCTCCCCTGAGCTCAAGTTACCTCTTTGGCTTCAACACAGCTGGTATAAATACACCTACATACCCAGATGAAGCTAAGCGCTAGGCTAAATGTTAAGCTAAGGCACTAGAATAGAATCTACTTTCTAGAACTCTTAGAGCTTCTAGAACTGTCCCAGGTGTTCTCTGGCTATGGGCATGATGTACATCATGTACTTTACATGATAAAAATGTAAATACATGGTTATTACCCTCAGAGTAACTTACAGTGTTGAACTTGGGAATCCATTGGAACAAATACCAGAAAGTTCAGATTCTTACCAAGAGGTTACTAATAGAAGGTACCAATTCATCATGTTATTTTATTTTGATAAATAATAAAATAACTGATAGCTATCATACTGTACCAGTGATTATGGGACTGTTGCATAGAGTGTTACTGAACATGAAAATAAGTGTTAAAAAATAAGTGGTGACAGACATAACACATGGGAGAAGGAGTAATGACAGAGAAGTAGCTTGTAGTTTCTTTGGGTTAACTTTATTTGTATCTCTTAGAAGTACAGAAACACACGGTGGAGGTCAGAGTTCACACCGCAGGCACACTGGATCTTCTTCTTCTTCTTCACAACTCTTCAGCTTGGAAGTCTTGGAACACTGTAAAACACGGCCCGCTTCTTTAGTGTGGGAGTCGCACTGTAGGCGGCTCCTTGTACAGTAGACGCTTTCGACTACGGTACAGTAGCCTGGAGGCTAACAGGCTAACAGGCTAACAGATGGGCTAGGCCTCTACAGAGGCTGTAGGCTAACAGGCTAACAGGCTAACAGATGGACTAGTCCTCTTACAGAGGCTGATGGCTAACAGGCTAACAGATGGACTAGCCCTCTACAGAGGCTGATGGCTAACAGATGGACTAGCCCTCTACAGAGGCTGATGGCTAACAGGCTAAGAGCTGGACTAGCCCTCTACAGAGGCTGATGGCTAACAGGCTAAGAGCTGGACTAGCCCTCTACAGAGGCTGATGGCTAACAGGCTAAGAGCTGGACTAGCCCTCTACAGAGGCTGAAGGCTAACAGGCTAAGAGCTGGACTAGCCCTCTACAGAGGCTGAAGGCTAACAGGCTAAGAGCTGGACTAGCCCTCTACAGAGGCTGATGGCTAACAGGCTAAGAGCTGGACTAGCCCTCTACAGAGGCTGATGGCTAACAGGCTAAGAGCTGGACTAGCCCTATCGTCTAAAAACAGGCTAACGGACAGTAACAGGTAACAGGGAGATGGGATTCACGGTTGTCAGGTTGATGTATGTATAAACCTGTCTTTCAGCAGACCAATGATAGAGTGTTTAAACCTCAAGGCTTTCTATGTAACCGGTATGTATCCAGGTTAGTCTATTTGGGATGGGTTGTGTTTAGTTAGAGAGACCTGGCCCAGTAACCCAGCCTTAGAGAGAGGCCAGAGGCAGGGCTATGGCTATATGGGTCACATCCTCTCCGACTTAACCCTGCATGTCTTCCTAACGCTGTGTGGATTTGGAGGGCTGAGTTATTGAGGTTTTACGGTAGTGTCTGAAACACAGATGCAGTACACAGACACAGAGTCATGGAGGTGAGGTGGTGGTGGGGGGTAGGAATCAAAAACACTCAACCTGAAAAGTGACTCGTCAAACCAAAGTGAATTATAACCCTTTTAGAAAATGCTGCTTTGTTTTTGTTACATTTGTTGTTGTTGTTGTTGTTGTTGTTGTTGTTGATTTATTAGGGTAGTTTGAGGGAGTTTGTTTGAGGGAGTTTGTGACTTTGTGAAGTCCCCCACAGTGATCAAAACGAGGCTCAAACAGCTGGAGAAGAGGTCAGAGGTGAAAGGTGAAAGGTCAAACTAGTGGTGTATACCTTCCTCCTCCTCAGGAGCGACCAGACTGGCCGCGAAGTTGGCCAGCAGGTTCAGCCAATCAGTGGACTCCTCTACGGCGTCGTTGACCACCTTCATGGGGTCAGAGCTGATCTGGTGGAGGCCCCCTGAGGGGACGGCGGAACATTCTAGATGTGAGCGCTGAGCACGGACCCCCATGAAGCCAGTACACACACTAACACACACACACACACACACACACACACACACACACACACACACACGCTCAACTAAAATACCTTACACACTCACACTCACACTCAACTAAACACCTTATACACACACTCAGCTAACAACTGGGGACTCCATGTGGCTGTTTATGAAGACATGTAGCGGCTAGACTACATGTCTTCATAAACAGCCACACTGTCAACAACACTTCATTATATTCTCGACAATGGAAGAAACAATCATATTCCGTGCCTCATCTTTCCATTGCAGACATACACAGCTCAGATGTTATGTTCTGATGTAAACACATGAGAACAAAGCAGGTGAACAGAGCCCAAACCCAGAGATACTGAACATTCACAAACCATGGACTTCAGACACAGAGATGAAAAGTTCACATTATCAAAAACATTGTCAGTTTTTAAGATTTTTTTTTCTTTTCTCGTGTGATATGAGACACCATCTGCCCATCCATGATCAGATATCTACTGGAAGGACTTGGTTGAGTTCCAAACCATCCTTAGATCCATCACCCTGCACAGATTATCAGATCTTCACATCTGGCTAGATGTTGAACATCTGAAGAGCCACATCCGTTATAGAAATGTATAGAAATCTGATTCTATATATACAGTGTGACTGTTCTTAAGGGGGGCTTGAACACAACCACAACACCTGTCTGCCTGCCAGTCTGTCTGCCAGTCTGTCTGCCAGTCTGTCTGTCCGTCTGTCTGTCTGTCTGTCTGTCTGTCTGTCTGTCTCTCTCTCTGTCTGTTCATCCATCTGTCCTTCTGTCTGTCTGCCTGCCAGTCTGTTCGTTCGTCCGTCCGTCCGTCTGTATGTCCGTCCGTCTGTCTGTCTGTCTGTCTGTCTGTCTGTCTGTCTGTCTGTCTGTCTGTCTGTCTGTCTGCCAGCCAGTGTGTCTGTCTGTCTGTCTGTCTGTCTGTCTGTCTGTCTGTCTGTCTGTCTGTCTGTCTGTCTGTGTCAGTCAGTCAGTCAGTCAGTCAGTCTGTCTGTCTCTCTGTCTGTCTGCAGTGCAGGCCACCAGCATCAACCAGACGTACAAACATTTCCATTTCCTTGCAGGCAGAGACACGGACAGCCATAACATACAGGTGAGCATGCTACAGGCCAGTACAGTCAGGACCCCTGTATGTACCCCAAAACACTGTTAGTGACTCTCAGCAGAATGTACCACTGGGATTAACGGTCTAGTTTTGAGGCAGTATTCTTGATATTCTGAAGAGAGTGATCATTAGTC
>NC_139671.1:1211768-1214268 GCF_951799395.1 Argentina silus | reverse complement strand
GCTCACGTCAGACTGCCTGACAGCCTGACAGCCCTAGAATACTAATCTGAGATGAACTGGATGTTCTTTTGTCTGTAATTGTGGTGTATTTAGCCTTTTTTTTTTTAACATAAGACAGTAAACCAGCAGCATCCAGGCTGAAAGCTTGATGTATTAACGCTGTTCTAACAGGCAACAGGGTGATTATCAGGAATCAGCGCAGCTTGTCGTTGAGAGCACGGCTGATGAAAGGGAGCAGACTACAGTGTGACATGTGCCCTTCAAAGCTTTCCTCACCACCCATGCGGGGAAAACGGAAGAGACAGTCATGTTTTTAGACAAATATTCTCTGCAGACAATATAACAGCCACAAATCACACACTGTACATAACAAATGATCATTTACTGTATATACTATATACTACTGTATATACTATTTATATATATATTTATATTTATATATATATATTCTGTATGTATATATATATATTGTTTTGCATATATATATACAAACACACCCACACACACGCACACACGCACACACGCACACACGCACACACACACACACATACACACACACACACACACACACACACACATACACACACACACACACACACACACACACACACACACACACACACACACACACACACACACACACACACACACACACACACACACTACAACTAACAACTGGTTGGTAGGAGTCAACACAACACACTCTTCAACCACACTTTATAAATGAGCTGTATACCTTTTCTTGATCATTTTTTTCATCTTTTTCGAAGGTAACGTAACCTTAGAGGTACCAATACCACTGAGGTTGGTTCATCTGAGTTCATCTTTTATCTAAACTCTAAAGGTTGGTGTATAAACCTGAGCTAAAGCACGTCTGAAAAAGGTATACAGACTCACGTATTACCTGACACTGAGGGATCCAGAGACAACATCAGACGCATTCAAGTATGAATCAACATGGATCAATGAAGGCAAGCATGCACATGCCCTTAGAAAACAGAGCCTTCGTCTGTCCCTGTGACAGAACCCTTTAAAGAACCCTTTTAGGTTCCATGTAGAACCCTGTTGAGTTCCAAGTAGAACCCTTTCCACAGAGACTTCCACAAGGAACCCGAAAGGTTCTTCTACATGGAACCCAGAACTGTTCTGCAAGGGGTTCTGCCACAGTGACAGCTGGAGAACCCTTTCGGGTTCTAAAACACACACAGAGGAACGGGCAAGAGCGCTGCACATGCTCAGAAGCAGGCGGGCGGGCGGGTGGGCGGGCAGGCGGGCGGGCGGGTGGCACTGCACCGCAGGCAGAGAGTCTTTACCGGGTGGCAAACAGGGGTCGTCACAGTATAATGTATGATCTGTTTATTGGATGGCGACGGGATGATGACACGCGTGGACGGGATGATGACACGCGTGGATGGGATGGATGGACGGGTGAGAGAAGGAGGAGGAAACTTATTAGAGATGAGAGAGTAGACGTGGCTACGTGGCTACGCTAAGAGAGACTTCGGGGGGGGGGGGGGGGGGGGGGTGCAGGGGGGTGTATGTGAAGGCTTGGGGGTGCGGAGGGGTAGACTTGTCCCCCCCCCCCCAGTGCAGATCTGATTAACTAGTAGGGGGCTAGTTAATTAGATCAACGTGGATATGCATGGGTTCCACTTTTGAAATTTGTGCTTCAAAAATGTTTGTGTGAGGTCCCTTGAGAGACCTCGTGATATGAGATATGAATGAAATATGAATTATGAGAATATGACCATTGACAGCTCCCCGTGTACACAATGACAATTTCATAATAGTACTACCCAACTACCCACAACGGCAAACAAAACAGCAAATGCTCAAACAGTGAAAAATTGTCATTGTCAAAACTTTTATTGTTAAAACCACAAAATCACACATGAACTTTGGGAAGAATACAGAGAATTGAAAACATTCACTCTACAGGGCAATCTCCCATAACATCTAGAGTTGTTGTAATGACCCTTAAGTGATACAAAATGATGCAATTGCACTGGGCTGGAAAAACACACCTCGACACTCATCTAAGTGACTGTTTGAACTCAGGCAGGTCCTCTCTCTCTCTCTCTCTCTCTCTCTCTCTCTCTGTCTCTCTCTGATAGCTGTTGACTTCAGCTGAATGCAGGCTGCACTGATAACAACCAGTAAACTGAACCTCCCTATCTGTCTCTGTCACGGCCAGCCCGATCGCAGCAAACCAACCAATCAGCTCCCTGTTAGCCCCACACGCCATTGGTCAGTCGCTCTCTACAGATAAACTGCACAGCCAGGAAACAACAGACACTATCTCTTATCCAGGGGGAGGCTGGTGGAGGTAGAAATCGGAGGACGGGCTCATTGTAATGCATGAACCAGAATAAGGAACGGTGTCAGACACAACGCTTCGGAATGATCCCATTCTTCATTCCGTTCCATGCATTACAATGAGGCCCGTCCTCCGATTTCAGCCTCCACCAGCCTCCCCTGCTCTAAAACCATTATCCCTGAC
>NC_139671.1:1188003-1195503 GCF_951799395.1 Argentina silus | reverse complement strand
CCGGACTGTTTCCTCTCTCTCCACCGACTATTTTTTACGGGGTACAGTAGCTTCACCCAACCGGACAGTCAAGTGTGTCACTAGAGAATGTTTTAAAAAGCCTTCCGGGGACAAAAGGCGGTTATGAAACCGGGGGCGCGTGAGGATGCTCAGCAGCCTCGAGGAGGATATTCCGTTCAGCTCCACCGGTAACGGACCCGAACGGGAATTCTCCGTTTTCTGTGGATTGTCACTTCTTCTCGAGAGACAAAGCTCGTAGATAGAACTTAACGGCGGTCAAGTTAGCGACCTGTTTTGGATTCTACGTTGTGTCAGTTATCTGTGTTCTAAAGTCAAAGAAAGGGGATATTGGGGGGTTTTAACCGGGTTCATTCAGTTGCTCATTTGAGACCTGCAACAGCCATCGGGAGGGAGGAGCGACGAGAGAGTCCCGTCTCCGTGAACAACACTGGACCGCTTTGTTTCTCTGATAAGAGACTGTTTTAGAAACACGCTGATGTTGTTCATTTGCTTTAGAGGTCCATTTCGTTCTGGAGAGACTTTGCTCGTATCGTCTGACATTTCTGGGTTAATGTTTTTTTGTGGACAACGAGTTGCAGGACAATAATTGCAAGCCACCATCCACTGCATTTGATTCCAGTTTATTGTCATTATAGCTGATCATCGCTTATTCGGACCTATTAGCATGCTATTACGGTGCTAATTAAAAACCGGCGGGCTTTCTACATGTTGAACAGCTGGACATGTAATTAAAAAAACCGCTCCGTTATTTGTAGAGAGCAAATAGGATTAATTGTTGGACCAATCCGTTTTTGTCGTCCTGTCTTTCTGCTTGGATACCGCTTGGAGACTTTTAATCCCGTATCTAATATCGGAGAGTAAATAAATACGTAGAGGACCTCTAATGAGTCCAGCTGTAGCCGGGTAAGAAGCGGTTGGAAGGGGGCTCCTCTTGAGACGCACGCCGCTCTACGGTGCAGCCGCGCCGGTCTAGTCCTCGCAAACTGCCCGGTCAACCGGGGGAGAGACTCGGGGATTTTGGGAATTACAACGACCCACGTGGAGAGGAGACCTGCCGTGGACGTTACATCATGGGGTGTTGCAGTGGACGGTGCACGCTGGCCTTTATATGTGGCATGCAGTTGGTAAGTTTTTAAAACATAAATAAAAATGACCGTTATGATTTTTCATACTCGGTGTGTGTCCCCGTGTCTGTGGCAGTGTCAGCAGTAGTGATTATAACGGGTCGCTGCACTGTCCTCCTACCGGCTCACACCATCCTCTCCTCCTCTCCTCTCTTCTCCTCCCCTCATCCTCTCCTCTTCTCCTCCTCTCCTCCTCTCCTCTCCTCCTCTCTTCTCCTCAATGGCCAGTGTAAAGCCACCCATCCCCATGCAGCGATGGTAATTCGGAGGGAGACGGGGGGGAGACGGGGGGGAGAGGGGGAGAGGGAGCGAGAGAGAGAGAGCGAGAGAGAGAGAGCGAGAGAGAGAGAGCGAGAGCGAGGGACAGGAGAGAGCGAGGGAGATACGAGAGAGAGAACAAGAGCGAGTGCGAGAGAGAGAGCGAGAGAGACTGGGGGGAAGAGAGAGAGAGAGAGAGAGAGAGAGAGAGAGAGAGAGAGAGAGAGAGAGAGAGAGAGAAGGGGGGATCTCATCTCTTATAGAACAGGATCATCTGGGGCTCTGAATTACACAAAGGGGCGCGCACCCCAGCTGCTCCGCCCGGTGCTCTCTGCACGCACGAGAGGCTCCTTGCCAGCTGTGCCCGTGCCACCGGGGACTGGTGCCGGTGCCAGGGCGGGAGAGGGAGGCGCGAGGCGGGAGGGGGGGGGAGAGAGAGAGAGATAGGGATGGAGATACAGAGAGGGAGGGAGAGAGGGAGAGAGGGGAGGAAGGATAGAGAGAGAGAGAGAGAGAGACACACACACACACACACACACACACACACACACACACACACACACTACTCAGGAGAACTGGGGGGGTGAGAATGGTTCCATTCTCTGTGACGCAAATGGGTACAGTTGGCTATTTCAAGCCAATCCCTTGAGTCATTTGCGGTCCTCTTAATGTACAGTGTGTTGTTTTAATTGGATGATGCTATGAGGATGATGAGGATGAGGATGATGATGATGATGATGATGATGATGATGATGGTCAGTGACGGACAATTTGTTGTCAAATCACCCGCGTTGCCATTGGGGTAACAACCACCTGATGTCATCTGTGGGGAAATAATAACTGAAGGTGTTGTAGCCTCCACACACGCACGCACGCACGCACGCACACACGCACGCACACACGCACACACACACACACACCAAACACACAGTCTCTGGAAAGGCAAGCAAACACACGCACAAACGCACACACACACACACACACACACACACACACACACACACACACACACACTACCCAGTTCTGTCTCTCAGTGAGGACACACTCCGTGCATGGAACGGTTGCATCTGCTCTGACCTTTGACTGAGTCTCTTTATGGGTCATTCAGACTGTACAGTGTTACTATTATACCAATGTAATAACACAGCAATTACGCTGTGTTAGATTATAATAGAGTGATTATAATAATCATTATAATATCGGAATGGAGCAAACTGGTGGTTAACACACAGCGCTCACACAGAGCCCACATTAACACCAGCACTCACACAGAGCCCACATTAACACCAGCACTCACAGCCGTTGTTAAGAAGGAACCACGCCTGGACTCCAGTCAGCCCAATCCAGGCAGCACACACACACACACACACACACACACACACACACACACACACACACACACACACACACACACACACACACACACAGACGAGAGAGAGCCTTCTTATTAGTCATAGTTGCGGTCTTCTCCCAGCTGGCCGGTCCATACACGGCAATTATCCAGTAAATCATTTTTAACGGCAAACCCCTCATTTAGGATGACGTCACCCCCCCTTCTGTACCACACGGGACGACCTTCAGATACATATATATATGTCTATCATCACTTCACTTTACTGATTCTACTCTACTTCTACTCTGTCCTGTTCTGTCCTGTTCTGTTCTGTTCTCTTCTATTCTATTCTGTTCTGTTCTGTTCTGTTCTATTTTATTCTATTCTATTCTCTTCTCTTCTCTTCTATTCTATTCTGTTCTATTCTGTTCTATTCTGTTCTGTTCTGTTCTGTTCTATTCTGTTCTGTTCTGTTCTGTTCTATTTTATTCTATTCTATTCTCTTCTATTCTCTTCTATTCTATTCTATTCTATTCTATTCTATTCTGTTCTCTTCTATTCTACTCTATCCTATCCAAGGCGTTGTGATGTGAGTGTTGTGACTCCTCCTTCCCTCCTAAGTCACGATGCGACCTACAGTGATTCACTTTCACTTCATTAGCGGTAGGCGGTGTTGCCGTGACAATCACACAGCAACCACCACCAGCTGGGACGATGACGAAGATGATGATGATGATGAAGAGGAGGTGGAGGAGGAGGAGGAGGATGATTCAGCTCTCTGTTATAGGTCATTTGGTCTCCTTGGCCAGGTCTTGTCCGTCCCCGTCCGCGTCCGCGTGCCCTGGAGCTGAGGCTGATGGGATCTGGTGTGTTGACGTCTTAGCAGCTGTTAGAGAAAATCAGCCTCAGAGACCCCTGGGGGGGGGGGGGGGGGGAGTTAGCTGGCTCACACGCCAGTTTTCCCAGCGGGGGGGCCAGGGCTGGGGCTGGGGCTGGGGCCGGGGCTGGGGCAGGGGCTGGGACTGAGGCTGGGGGTATGGTGCCCAGGGTAGGGCTGGAGCTGGGGCTGGAGCTGGGGGTATGGTGCCTAGGGTAGGGCTGGGGCTGGGGCTGGGGCTGGGGCTGGGGCTGGGGGTATGGTGCCTAGGGTAGGGCTGGGGCTGGGGCTGGGGCTGGGGCTGGGGCTGGGGGTATGGTGCCCAGGATCGGGCTGGGGCTGGGGCTGGGGGTATGGTGCCTAGGGTAGGGCTGGGGCTGGGGCTGGGGCTTGGACTGGAGCTGGGGGTATGGTGCCCAGGGCTGGAGCTGGGGCTCGGGGTATGGTGGACACATTTGTTATGGTGGACACACTTGCTTTGCTTTTACTTTCTTTAACAGTACTGAGAAGATGAGATCAGTTCAAAGAACACAGTTACCCAAACATCTGACTGTTTGGTGTGGCGGGCTGTTTTTACAAAGAAGGAAAAAGCTTTATTGTTTCAAACAGTGCAGTTATCCCCATAGAGCAGCACTCTGAATCATCTCTGAAAATGGCAGTTCATTCACTCACAAAATGAATAATTTGGTATGTTTCAAGGATGGTACAGTAGTTTGGTTGGACAGAGGGCCTAGGGAATGGAACCACTGACTAAATGTTGTTGTTACAGTAAAGTTACTGAAACTTTACCCGATATTGTGGTGAATAATGTAGGTAGTAGTCATGACAAGTAGCCATGAATACCGATGTGGGCAGAACAAGTGGATCTGAGCTGGAGGGTCTGTTTGAACAATGAGGTTGAAGAGGGGCTCAGAAGAGTGCTTGTGGGGGAGAGAGACGGAGAGAGGGAGAGGGAGAGAGAGAGAGAGAGAGAGAGAGAGAGAGAGAGAGAGAGAGAGGGAGAGAGAGAGGGGGGGGAGGAAGGATGGAGAGAGAGAGAGAGGAAGAGAGATAGAGAGAGAGAGAGGGACGGGAGGGAGAGAGAGAGAGAAAGAGAGAGGGAGAGAGAGAGAGGGAGGGGAGGAAGGATGGAGAGAGAGAGAGAGGAAGAGAGATAGAGAGAGAGAGAGGGACAGGAGGGAGAGAGAGAGAGAAAGAGAGAGGGAGAGAGAAAGAGGGAGGGGAGGAAGGATAGAGAGAGAGAGAGAGAGAGAGACACACACTACTCAGGAGCAGTACTGGAGAACTCACACCTCAGTGAGCCTCATCTGGATTCAGACGTTGTGATCAGACTCACCTGTACAACTCTGATCCCTGGTCTCTCTGGAACACCGTTCTGGACTCACCTCCCCTCAACAAATGTCCACAACTTGTTTCCTTTCAGATGTAATATGCAGTTTTGTTACCTTGCCAGAGGTGTGAGAAGGCTGCGTTTGCTGTTCTAATCCCTGGTGTGTATCTCATATTGATATGTTGCCAAGCCACCCGTGGAGTTAGAAGAAACAACCGCAACAACCAGCTTTTCCCTCGCTTTTTTGATGTTTTATGATTCGCTACGACCTGCTCCATAGTTGTTTCGTACCCCGAAACACTCAGTTCTGATAACTGCCGTCCACCGTATCACTTTTAGGGTTAGGGTTAGTGAAATGGAAACGACAGCCTTAGTCCTAACCTTAGTTAGTCCAGTGCAGGTCCAGGTTTTGAAGGACTGCATGCCTCCACTAGTGAGTCTAGTCTCCTGTAAAAAATTTTTATAAATAAAAAAAATTAGCCTACTGGCATTACGACTGCCTATGGCCCCTGGTGTGAGCACTGATTACTTTGCCTTATGATGACTGATGGATAGATGATTCACTTACTTAAACAAATGTATTTGGTGTAAGTCGCTTTGGATAAAGGCGTCTGCTAAATGCCATGAATGTAAAATGTAAATGCCCTACGACAGCAGTACATTAACAAGGTCTTGTTCACTAATCGTCCCCCAGAAAAACATCTCACGTCGTCCAAGAAAAGACCCCATGTTAGGCTTACTCAATCATGTGTGAGGCCTTCCCCCGCCAGCCTCAAGCTGATTGCCTGAGTCCGTGTGACATCACAACCGGTAAACAGCCACTAATCATTCGTTGTGTGTTTACGTCGTGGAATTAAGAATGATGCGCTAAGACAACACGTCTATTAGAATGTTATTAAGTTAATATTTGATTAGGCAAATTGAACCGACTTTCCCCGGCGTTCTGGAACTGTGAAGCATCACCTCTCCCCCCAAGCAGATTTGTACACACAAACACTGATAACCCAGAACTAATACACTCAGACTCTCTGAATTAGCCACAGAATTACCTCTCATCCGCTTCGCATTGTCCAACTCCGTTGACTCATGATCCAGTCATCTTCCCTCGGCGAGGAGCTTTTATAAGTGTTTAACCTCAGCGGTGTTCAGTTAGAAGCGTTGGTTAAGAAGGAGTGGATTGTTCTTACGTTGGGCTATGACTAATAGAACGAGGGTTAGAGAGGGTTTATCATTCAGATGGTGCTGTGGTGTACAAGTGGATTTGACTACAGTACATTACCGATACAGTGTGTTAATATATATTAATATATGTACTGTATATTCATATATATATGCCATTTAGCTGACGCCTTTATCCAAAGTGACTTACATTGCAGTGAGTGAATACTTTTCAGTATATATGGTCCCAGCGGGAATTGAACCTCCAACATAAGCGTTGTTAGCGCCGGGCTCTACCAACTGTGTGATAGATGAATTGGGGAAAATCTAATTTGGGTCTGGAAAAGACAAACTATTGAAAACCTGTCTGTCTGTAGACCAGAGATAATGCAGTAAGTCTGTCTGTCTGTAGACCAGAGATAATGCAGTAAGTCTGTCTGTCTGTAGACCAGAGAGAATGCAGTAAGTCTGTCTGTCTGTAGACCAGAGAGAATGCAGTAAGTCTGTCTGTCTGTAGACCAGAGAGAATGCAGTAAGTCTGTCTGTCTGTAGACCAGAGAGAATGCAGTAAGTCTGTCTGTCTGTAGACCAGATGGCTGCAGCTCCGGACTTTTATAAACATAATTGGCCTTAAATCAGCTTTTTATATGGGTGAGTGTTTAACTGAGGGAGCCCCCCTCCGCTAGTTACGCCCCTAGATATGCCTGCGGGCTGAACAGAGACACGGCCGGCGCGGTGACAGGAATCAAAGAATAAATAAAACAATCAAAGAGTTGTAAAACGCTAAATAGATCCCTACAGAACACTGTAGACCAGGCAGAGACCGCATTGTACCTGTTCTTACACGTGTATCCCAAATAGAGAACATGGAAACTAGGTAATCTCCAGCTGCTTCTGTCAGTGGGGTGGCCTGGGAGGTCTCACATCTCATCTTGATTAAACATGCTACTGTGCTTAGAACTTAAAGTAACCGAAAATAAAGAGTATCGGAAAGAAAAAGGAGGGGAGGAGGAGGAGGTGAAGGGGAGGAGGAGGTGAAGGGGAGGAGGACGTGAAGGGGAGGAGGAGGTGAAGGAGAGGAGTAGGTGAAGGGGAGGAGGAGATGAAGGAGAGGAGGAGGTGAAGGGGAGGAGGAGGTGAAGGGGAGGAGGAGGAGGAGGTGAAGGAGAGTAGGAGGTGAAGGAGAGGAGGTGGTGAAGGGGAGGAGGAGGTGAAGGAGAGGAGGAGGTGAAGGGGAGGAGTAGGTGAAGGGGAGGAGGAGATGAAGGGGAGGAGGAGGTGAAGGAGAGGAGGAGGTGATGGGGAGGAGGAGGTGATGGGGAGGAGGAGGTGAAGGGGAGGAGGAGGAACAGTTAATGGTTCTCTATGGAGGAGGAGGTGAAGGGGAGGAGGAGGTGAA
>NC_139671.1:1170503-1175503 GCF_951799395.1 Argentina silus | reverse complement strand
ACTATAGAGACTCACCCCATGGTTCCGAGCTGTGACTGATACTATGCTAAACTCTTCTTATATCAGGGGGAAAATATGATTATATTCCACTGCACCGGAAAAGGGAGAGAAGCTTCCAGTGAATATGTTAGCAGCATTAGACACACTTCTTACCCAGGCAGATGAAACAACCAACCACTGAGTAGCTGTCTCTGGGTAGCGGCTGGGGTGGGAGTTACTAATTGATTTGTTGTTGTTGCTGCTGTTGTTGTTGTTGTTGTATGAAGACGTCCTTTATCATCGTCACGGAGACGTACACTCACAGACCACTTTATTAGGAACACCTGTACACCTTCTCATGGTGGAGGTGGTGGAACACCTGTACACCTTCTCATGGTGGAGGTGGTGGAACACCTGTACACCTTCTCATGGTGGAGGTGGTGGAACACCTGTACACCTTCTCATGGTGGAGGTGGTGTAATAGTGTGGGAATGTTTTCTTGGCACACTTTGGGCCCGTTAATACCAACCAATCATCGCTTGAATGCCACAGCCTATTTGAGTATTGTTGCTGACCATGTGCATCCCTTCATGGCCACAATTTACCCATCTTCTAATGGCTACTTCCAGCCTGATAATAATAACCATGTCACAAAGCAAAGGTCGTCTCAAACTGGTTTCATGAACATGACAATGAGTTCAGTGTTCTTCAGTGGCCTTCCCAGTCACCGGATCTGAATCTAATAGAACACCTTTGGGATGTGGTAGAACGGGAGATTCACAGCTTGAAAGTGCACCTGATAAATCTGCAGGAATTGCGTGATGCAATCATGTCATCATGGATCAGAATCTCAAAGGAATGTTTCCAACATCTTATAGAATCAATGCCACGAAGAACTGAGGCTGTTTTGAGAGCAAAGGGAGGCCCTACCCAGTATTAGTATAGTGTTCCTAATAAAGGGAGGCCCTACCCAGTATTAGTATAGTGTTCCTAATAAAGGGAGGCCCTACCCAGTATTAGTATAGTGTTCCTAATAAAGGGAGGCCCTACCCAGTATTAGTATAGTGTTCCTAATAAAGGGAGGCCCTACCCAGTATTAGTATAGTGTTCCTAATAAAGGGAGGCCCTACCCAGTATTAGTATAGTGTTCCTAATAAAGGGAGGCCCTACCCAGTATTAGTATAGTGTTCTAATAAAGACAAAGGGAGGCCCTTTGTCATGATGTCATGAAAACAGCTTTTCCCTATGTGTTGTCCACATCACACACTCTGTATTACTCTCCTGAGAGAGGTGTGTGTGTGTGTGTGTGTGTGTGTGTGTGTGTGTGTGTGTGTGTGTGTGTGTGTGTGTGTGTTCGCTCAAATCAGCGTTTATCCTTGTGGCCATAGTGGTCATGTGTCTTGTACTTCAATCAGGCTCTCATCCAGCGAGACCCCCTCATACTGTTGCCAACCATTAAGTGTGTGTCTGGAACCATCAAGCCATCCCCCTGAGCCCTATTCTGTGTGTGTGTGTGTGTGTGTGTGTGTGTGTGTGTGTGTGTGTGTGTGTGTGTGGCTCGAGGGTCCTCTCAGTCCCCTGATGCTGCCGACTCTAAAAGCACCTGGTAAACAACTCACAGCCAACAGACTGACTGACAGACAGACTGACTGCCTGACTGACTGACTGACTGACTGACTGCCTGACTGACTGCCTGACTGACTGACTGACTGACTGACTGACTACCTGACTGACTGACTGACTGACTAACTGCCTGACTGACTACCTGACTGACTGCCTGACTGACTGATTGACTGACTACCTGACTGCCTGACTGACTATCTGACTGACTGACTGACTGACTGACTGACTGGCTGACTGACTGCCTGACTGACTGACTGACTGACTGCCTGACTGACTGACTGACTACCTGACTGACTGACTGACTGACTGACTGACTGACTGACTGCCTGCCTGACTGACTGCCTGACTGACTGACTACCTGACTGACTGACTACCTGACTGACTGACTGACTGACTGACTACCTGACTGACTGACTGACTACCTGACTGACTGACTACCTGACTGACTACCTGACTGACTACCTGACTGACTACCTGACTGACTACCTGACTGACTACCTGACTGACTACCTGACTGACTGACTGACTGACTGACTACCTGACTGACTGACTGACTGACTGACTGACTACCTGACTGACTACCTGACTGACTGACTGACTGACTGACTGACTGACTGACTACCTGACTGACTGACTACCTGACTGACTGACTGCCTGACTGACTGACTACCTGACTGACTGACTGACTGACTGACTACCTGACTGACTACCTGACTGACTGACTACCTGACTGACTGACTGACTACCTGACTGACTGACTGACTACCTGACTGACTGACTACCTGACTGACTGACTGCCTGACTGACTGACTACCTGACTGACTGACTGACTACCTGACTGACTGACTACCTGACTGACTACCTGACTGACTACCTGACTGACTGACTGACTGACTGACTACCTGACTGACTGACTACCTGACTGACTGACTACCTGACTGACTACCTGACTACCTGACTGACTGACTGACTGACTGACTGACTGACTACCTGACTGACTGACTGACTACCTGACTGACTGACTACCTGACTGACTACCTGACTGACTACCTGACTGACTGACTGACTGACTGACTACCTGACTGACTGACTACCTGACTGACTACCTGACTGACTGACTGACTGACTACCTGACTGACTGACTGACTGACTGACTGACTGACTGACTACCTGACTGACTGACTGACTGACTGACTGACTGACTACCTGACTGACTGACTGACTGACTACCTGACTGACTGACTGACTACCTGACTGACTGACTGACTGACTACCTGACTGACTGACTACCTGACTGACTGACTGACTACCTGACTGACTGACTACCTGACTGACTGACTGACTGCCTGACTGACTGACTGCCTGAAGGCAGCAGTGTTTGTGATGGTGAGGTTTATTTCTGGGTGTCACAGAGGCCAGCACTGAAGTGATTGCTGTTTGTGATTCATAAATATAATTTCCTGAATACCTCCGAGCTAGCTCTTGCTGTGTGTGTGTGTGTGTGTGTGTGTGTGTATGTCATGGTGTGTGTGTGTGTGTGTATGTGTGTCATTTGTGTGTCGTGTGTGTGTGCGTGTGTGACATAGTATGTGTGTGTGTGTGTGTGTATGTGTGTGTGTGTGTGTGTGTGTGTGTGCGTCTGTGTGTGTGTGTGTGTGGTGTGTGTGTGTGTGTGTGTGTGTGTGTGTGTGTGTGTGTGTGTGGGAGGCTCTGATTGCAGTGGAAGTGACTGAGGCAGCACCAGTCCTTGGATCCCTGTCTACATTGTCACGGTGACCTTGGAAGAGAGAGACCTTGGAAGTGGTTAGGAATGATGGATTTCTTATGACAAACACACACACACACACACACACACACACACACACACACACACACTCACACACACACACTCTCTCTACTCACTTTGCCTTTCTCTCTCTCTCTCTCTCTCTCTCTCTCTCTCTCTCTCTCTCTCTCTCTCTCTCTCTCTCTCTCTCTCTCGCCTTTCCTAATTTCTTTATTTGTCTCACCCCCCTGCCTCCTCCCTCCCCCTCCCGCCCCCCCGGCCCCCCCCCCCAACCCCAGAGTAAAGGACCCAACACACAGCAGAACTGTGTGAAACAAGCCTTTGTTAAGCTGCTGCTTTGATTCACTGATCAAAGCGGTTTGACATCAGATGGGAGGGACGTGCTGAGCCATTCTTCCTCAGGAACCCACGGCTGCTTCTGCACTTATGGAAACTCAACCACAATCACTGGCATTATGACGTAACCACGGGTGTTACAATAGAGAATCATTAGTGTGTGGGTGTGTGTGTGTGTGTGTGTGTGTTTGTGTGTGTGAATGTGTGTGTGTTTGTAGGTGTGTGTGTGTGCGTGTGCGTGTGTGTGTGTGTGTGTGTGTGTGTGTGTGTGTGTGTGTAGAGGCAACCAGCGGAACCTCTCGGTGTGCAGGGTGTGTAGCAAGCTAATGAGTTCTGTGGGCAGGAATGTTTAAACAACCATGTAGTCCTAATAGGCTGGGTCAGGGATGTCAGCTAGCATTATTCTACCCCCCGCGCTAGCTAGCCTGATGCTACCGCTAATAGGCACCTCTCCATACTAATAACCATAACAGTATAGCTATTTACGCTAGCTAGCCTGATGCTACTGCTCATATACACACACACACACACACACTACACACACACACACACACACACACACACACACACACACACACACACACACACACACACACACACACACAATGCACTGACAGTGTAATTTATATTTATTTACATTTATTGTAATTGATTGATTTAGTGTAATGCCCCATCCCCGTGTCACAGCCTCTAGCCTCATTGCCTCTTAGCCTCACACAGCCTACATCATTAATTGTTCTATTTTGCATTTTTTTGTTTGTTGCTATTTTGTAATTTTTTTGTTAATTTTTGCTTATATATGGTTGTTTTATGTCCATGCACCAACTCACCAAGTCAGTTTCCTGTATGTGCAAATATCCTTGGTTCTAGCTAGCCGTGGTGCTACTGCCAGTCTATGAAGAAAGGATGGATGTCAGCCTGCTGCTAGTCCTGCATTAGGAGGTCCTGATGTCAACCTGCTGCTAGTCCTGCATTAGGAGGTCCTAATGTCAGCCTGCTGCTAGTCCTGCATTAGGAGGTCCTAATGTCAGCCTGCTGCTAGTCCTGCATTAGCATTAGGAGGTCCTAATGTCAGCCTGCTGCTAGTCCTGCATTAGGAGGTCCTAATGTCAGCCTGCTGCTAGTCCTGCATTAGGAGGTCCTAATGTCAACCTGCTGCTAGTCCTGCATTAGGAGGTCCTAATGTCAGCCTGCTGCTAGTCCTGCATTAGGAGGTCCTGATGTCAGCCTGCTGCTAGTCCTGCATTAGGAGGTCCTAATGTCAGCCTGCTGCTAG
>NC_139671.1:1158489-1162803 GCF_951799395.1 Argentina silus | reverse complement strand
TAGATAACACCTGTAGATAACACCTGTAGTAGATAACACCTGTAGATAACACCTGTAGTAGATAACACCTGTAGTAGATAACACCTGTAGATAACACCTGTAGATAACACCTGTAGTAGATAACACCTGTAGATAACACCTGTAGATAACACCTGTAGTAGATAACACCTGTAGATAACACTTGTAGTAGATAACACCTGTAGTAGATAACACCTGTAGATAACACCTGTAGTAGATAACACCTGTAATAGATAACACCTGTAGTAGATAACACCTGTAGTAGATAACACCTGTAGATAACACTTGTAGTAGATAACACCTGTAGATAATACCTGTAGTAGATAATACCTGTAGTAGATAACACCTGTAGATAACACTTGTAGTAGATAACACCTGTAGTAGATAACACCTGTAGATAACACCTGTAGTAGATAACACCTGTAATAGATAACACCTGTAGATAACACCTGTAGTAGATAACACCTGTAGATAACACCTGTAGATAACACCTGTAGATAACACCTGTAGTAGATAATACCTGTAGATAACACCTGTAGATAACACCTGTAGATAACACCTGTAGATAATACCTGTAGATAACACCTGTAGATAACACCTGTAGTAGATAACACCTGTAGATAACACCTGTAGTAGATAACACCTGTAGATAACACCTGTAGATAACACCTGTAGATAACACCTGTAGATAACACCTGTAGTAGATAACACCTGTAGTAGATAACACCTGTAGATAACACCTGTAGATAATACCTGTAGATAATACCTGTAGATAACACCTGTAGTAGATAACACCTGTAGATAACACCTGTAGATAACACCTGTAGATAATACCTGTAGATAACACCTGTAGATAATACCTGTAGATAATACCTGTAGATAACACCTGTAGTAGATAACACCTGTAGATAATACCTGTAGATAACACCTGTAGTAGATAACACCTGTAGATAATACCTGTAGATAATACCTGTAGTAGATAACACCTGTAGTAGATAACACCTGTAGATAATACCTGTAGTAGATAACACCTGTAGTAGATAATACCTGTAGTAGATAATACCTGTAGATAACACCTGTAGATAACACCTGTAGATAACACCTGTAGATAACACCTGTAGATAACACCTGTAGTAGATAACACCTGTAGTAGATAACACCTGTAGTAGATAACACCTGTAGATAACACCTGTAGTAGATAACACCTGTAGTAGATAACACCTGTAGTAGATAACACCTGTAGATAACACCTGTAGTAGATAACACCTGTAGATAACACCTGTAGATAACACCTGTAGTAGATAACACCTGTAGATAACACCTGTAGTAGATAACACCTGTAGTAGATAACACCTGTAGATAACACCTGTAGATAACACCTGTAGTAGATAACACCTGTAGATAACACCTGTAGATAACACCTGTAGTAGATAACACCTGTAGTAGATAACACCTGTAGATAACACCTGTAGATAACACCTGTAGTAGATAACACCTGTAGTAGATAACACCTGTAGATAACACCTGTAGTAGATAACACCTGTAGTAGATAACACCTGTAGTAGATAACACCTGTAGATAACACCTGTAGTAGATAACACCTGTAGATAACACCTGTAGATAACACCTGTAGTAGATAACACCTGTAGATAACACCTGTAGTAGATAACACCTGTAGTAGATAACACCTGTAGATAACACCTGTAGATAACACCTGTAGTAGATAACACCTGTAGATAACACCTGTAGATAACACCTGTAGTAGATAACACCTGTAGATAACACTTGTAGTAGATAACACCTGTAGTAGATAACACCTGTAGATAACACCTGTAGTAGATAACACCTGTAATAGATAACACCTGTAGTAGATAACACCTGTAGTAGATAACACCTGTAGATAACACTTGTAGTAGATAACACCTGTAGATAATACCTGTAGTAGATAATACCTGTAGTAGATAACACCTGTAGATAACACTTGTAGTAGATAACACCTGTAGTAGATAACACCTGTAGATAACACCTGTAGTAGATAACACCTGTAATAGATAACACCTGTAGATAACACCTGTAGATAACACCTGTAGATAACACTTGTAGTAGATAACACCTGTAGATAATACCTGTAGTAGATAACACCTGTAGATAACACCTGTAGTAGATAACACCTGTAGTAGATAACACCTGTAGATAACACTTGTAGTAGATAACACCTGTAGATAACACTTGTAGTAGATAACACTTGTAGTAGATAACACCTGTAGATAACACCTGTAGATAACACCTCTAATATTTAAGGTGGACTTCTTTTATAGGAATAGATCTTGCCTTTTCCTGAACAGCAGAAAGCAGATTTTGCAATCAACCTTCAGTGCTGAATTATGGTGATATCATTTACCAGAATGCAGCAGCCACTGCTCTGCAACCTTTGGAGGCCATCTACCACATCTACCACATCTACCACATCTACCACATCTACCGCATCTACCGCATCTACCGCATCTACCGCATCTACCACACCTACCACATCTACCACATCTACCACACCTACCACACCTACCACATCTACCACATCTACCACACCTACCACATCTACCACATCTACCACATCTACCACATCTACAACATCTACCACATCTACCACATCTACCACATCTACCACACCTACCACATCTACCACATCTACCACATCTACCACATCTACCACATCTACCACATCATCTACCACATCATCTACCACATCTACCACATCTACCACATCTACCACATCTACCACATCATCTACCACATCTACCACACCTACCACATCTACCACATCTACCACATCTACCACATCTACCACACCTACCACATCTACCACATCTACCACATCTACCACATCTACCACATCATCTACCACATCTACCACATCATCTACCACATCTACCACATCTACCACATCATCTACCACATCTACCACATCCACCACATCTACCACATCTACCACAGCTACCACATCTACCACATCTACCACATCTACCACATCTACCACATCTACCACATCTACCACATCATCTACCACATCTACCACATCTACCACATCTACCACATCTACCACACCTACCACATCTACCACATCTACCACATCTACCACATCTACCACATCATCTACCACATCTACCACATCTACCACATCTACCACATCTACCACACCTACCACATCTACCACATCATCTACCACATCTACCACATCTACCACATCTACCACACCTACCACATCTACCACATCTACCACATCTACCACATCTACCACACCTACCACATCATCTACCACATCATCTACCACATCTACCACATCTACCACATCTACCACATCTACCACATCTACCACAGCTACCACATCTACCACATCTACCACATCTACCACATCTACCACATCATCTACCACAGCTACCACATCTACCACATCTACCACATCTACCACATCTACCACATCTACCACATCTACCACATCTACCACATCATCTACCACATCTACCACACCTACCACATCTACCACATCTACCACATCTACCACATCTACCACATCATCTACCACAGCTACCACATCTACCACATCTACCACATCTACCACATCTACCACATCTACCACATCTACCACATCTACCACATCATCTACCACATCTACCACACCTACCACATCTACCACATCTACCACATCTACCACATCTACCACACCTACCACATCTACCACATCTACCACATCTACCACATCTACCACATCTACCACACCTACCACATCTACCACATCTACCACATCTACCACAGCGCCCTTCGCTTCATCACAGCTGATCCTTTTAATACAGATCTCTTCATTCCACAAGCTTTTTGTCTACAAAGCCCTACTGCATAGAATCCCAGCTTACCTAACCTTGTTATTGAAATATAAGAACATAAATTACCCAACTGGTTCTCAGAGATGGTTAACTCTTGAGGTTCCTGGTGCACCTCACTGCTGGAACAATCTACAAAACACATTACACTTGTTTGTCCTCTTGGGCAATTTGAAATGTTGATTGAGGACCTCTTTGGTGAAAGATGTGATTGTTTCTCTTGATATAACATAACGGTTTTATATGACGTTTTATGTGACGTATTGATTTCTGTATTTTACTGTGTTGTATGTATTTAATGTGTTGTTTTGAAATTGTATTTATATTGTGGACACGGTGTACCTGCAAAAGAGGCTTTGGTCTCAGTGTGTTTCCCCTTGATAAATAAAAGTTAAATTAAACAGTGTGAGTGTATAGTTCC
>NC_139671.1:1135989-1148489 GCF_951799395.1 Argentina silus | reverse complement strand
TCTAGGACATACTGCATAGATGTACTGTTTACATTCTCACCATTAACTTCTATGATTTATAGACTTATATTCCCTTTCTATCAGCTTCTATGAATTATATTATAATGATATTTACACTCACCGAACACTTTATTAGGAACACCTGTACACCTTCTCATGGTGGAGGTGGTGTAATGGTGTGGGGAATGTTTTGTTGGCGCACTTTGGGCCTGTTAATACCAATCAATCATCGCTTGAATGCCACAGCCTATTTGAGTATTGTTGCTGACCATCTGTATCCCTTCATGGCCACAATTTACCCATCTTCTAATGGCTACTTCCAGCATGATAATGCACCATGTCTCAAAGCAAAAGTCGTCTCAAACTGGTTTCATGAACATGACAATGAGTTCGGTGTTCTTCAGTGGCCTTCCCAGTCACCGGATCTGAATACAATAGAACACCTTTGGAATGACCAGAATCTCAAAGGAATGTTTCCAACATCTTGTGGAATCAATGCCATGAAGAATTGAGGCTGTTTTGAGATGTAAATGTAAATGTAAATGTAAATGTCCTCCGGAAACAGTATCTGGACGGAACTCAGCTGAGAGAGCAAAGAAACCCATCACAGTGGCTTCACTCACTGAACATGGATTAAGACTACAGGAGCTTGCTCTGGGCCTGGGGTGGGGCTCACATTCAATCAATAGCGGATATCTGGTTTCCAACATGCTGACTCTTCATACACAGCCATACCAAATAGATTCAAGTCCACAGCCAGATGATGTTGGCAGCGTAAAAGACAACAACTAAAACACCGTTCAAATGGAACATTCTGTTCTTTCTGGACCTCGGTTCTCGCCTATCTGCCACTGATTAATCCGGGACTTGAATGTGTTCGGCCCGCAGAATTGGATTTCATTATGATAGGCCCTATCTGTCATCCTGCACCAATTAGATTACGTCTGTCCAGCTCTGCTGTAGTATGAGGGATGGTGGCTCTGATGGAGTGGACATATTGAGGGGTCCAGGGGTCTGGCGGAGTTTATGGTCTGTCAGCGGCAGGTTGACGTTAAAGATCGGCGTGATAGTCCGCTCTGGCACGGTGCTGGGATCGACCCGGCATGGAGGCGAGAGGACAATCAGACTGTGATAAGTACAGTAGAGGCTCCAAGCCTCCCGCGTACTGCCCGGCCTGTCTGTCTTACACTGCCCACTGTGTGTTGTGCTCTCCAGCATGCCCGTCTTGCACACTGGACTCTGTATCGATCGGATTCAAGAAGTCTCACCGCTGGTCTGCTTGTTTTCGCCTCCAACCTGTCAATCTTGCACTCTGAGACAGTATCGATCGGTGCGGAGCAGGCAGGCAACAGAGATCCATCCAGCGATAGAGAGTGTCTGCCCCTGGCCTGCCTGCCTGTCTGCCCCTGGCCTGTCTGTCTGCCCCTGGCCTGCCTGTCTGCCCCTGGCCTGTCTGTCTGCCCCTGGCCTGCCTGTCTGCCCCTGGCCTGCCTGCCTGTCTGCCCCTGGCCTGTCTGTCTGCCCCTGGCCTGCCTGTCTGCCCCTGGCCTGCCTGCCTGTCTGCCCCTGGCCTGCCTGTCTGCCCCTGGCCTGCCTGTCTGCCCCTGGCCTGCCTGCCTGTCTGCCCCTGGCCAGCCTGCCTGTCTGCCCCTGGCCAGCCTGTCTGCCCCTCCCTAGTGTGTACTCCCTAGCCTGCCTATCCTAGTGTGTACTCCCTAGCCTGTCTATCCTACCCTAGTGTGTACTCCCTAGCCTGTCTATCCTACCCTAGTGTGTACTCCCTAGCCTGTCTCTCTACCCTAGTGTGTACTCCCTAGCCTGCCTATCCTACCCTAGTGTGTACTCCCTAGCCTGTCTCTCTACCCTAGTGTGTACTCCCTAGCCTGTCTCTCTACCCTAGTGTGTACTCCCTAGCCTGTCTATCCTACCCTAGTGTGTACTCCCTAGCCTGCCTATCCTACCCTAGTGTGTACTCCCTAGCCTGTCTCTCTACCCTAGTGTGTACTCCCTAGCCTGTCTCTCTACCCTAGTGTGTACTCCCTAGCCTGTCTTTCTACCCTAGTGTGTACTCCCTAGCCTGCCTATCCTACCCTAGTGTGTACTCCCTAGCCTGCAGACAGTGCCAGGGATGATTAGAATGAGCGCTTTGAGGCCAGAACCAAAATAGAAGGAGTAAAAACAGAAAACACCGCTTCAGGCAGAAGCTATTAGAACACAGAAATAACTCTCTGACCCAGCTACTGAGAGGATAGCCCGACACACACACACACACACACACACACACACACACACACACACACACACACACACACACACACACACACACACACACACACAATCAATCTGATATAAAACAGACAACTGAGGATATTGGATCCAACTTCATATCCTGATTTTATTGTTCATTGTGGCAAAACATGATCATGATGAAACACAGACACACAGACACAGACAGACACACAGACACACACAGCCAGTAGGGCTGCTAGATTTAAACAAACTCAAACAATGATCATGAGACTGCAGCATCCAACCACGAGACATCGTGAGACTACAGCATCCTATCACAAGACATCATGAGACTGCATCATCCAATCACAAGACATCATGAGACTACAGCATCCTATCACAAGACATCATGAGACTGCATCATCCAATCACAAGACATCATGAGACTGCAGCATCCAACCACGAGACATCGTGAGACTACAGCATCCTATCACAAGACATCATGAGACTGCATCATCCAATCACAAGACATCATGAGACTACAGCATCCTATCACAAGACATCATGAGACTGCATCATCCAATCACAAGACATCATGAGACTACAGCATCCTATCACAAGACATCATGAGACTGCATCATCCAATCACAAGACATCATGAGATGGCAGCATCCAATCACAAGACATCATGAGACTGCAGCATCCAATCACAAGACATCATGAGACTGCAGCATCCAATCACACCACAACATGAGACAAAGCATATATTAAGGTTCTGGTGAAATTATGTAAAATTGAGCATAAAGTTAAAATCAAAGCCTTCTGAGTTCCAAGGTCATAAATCAACTTCTATTTCATCCAATAATTAAGGCCACTCTGGGAAGTGGTACTTTGAGTATTGTCCTCGCTAGAAAGCATGAAAAAATAAACTGAAATAAAACTGAAATCCATCATTTGTGCTTTTTGTTCTTTTACTCGATTCCAAATCAAACTTCATCTTTTTTCTTTTTAAATATAAAATTCATCTTACAGAAACCTTCTTCTATATCTACAGGATGCACTGTGAGCGTCTGTTGGGTGTTGTAGTCCTGTTAGGTGTTGTAGTCCTGTTAGCGGTTATATTCCTGTTGGGTGTTGTAGTGCTGTTAGCGGTTGTAGTCCTGTTAGCTATTGTTCCAGCTGGCAGGGAGTGTTCAGTCAGGAGGAGCAGACTCCATTTCCCACAATAGGCTGGGACAGAAGATCCATTGCCTGACGGGTTCTGAGCTCGACTAATCAGGTCTGTATCAACAGCGTAAACAAAACAAACAAACAAATAAACTAAACAAATCAACAATCCAAAATCATCTTCATCAGTCAGTCAACCTTCTTGACTGTGTTCATTCAATTCTAAACATTTTCACCCTTCAAGTTCCAGCGTGTAAACGTTGATCACAGCATATTCAGATTTCACTGCATGGTCCAGGTTAGACCATAGTCCAGGTTAGACCATAGCCCAGGTCAGACCATAGTCCAGGTTAGACCATAGTCCAGGTCAGACCATAGCCCAGGTCAGACCATAGTCCAGGTTAGACCATAGTCCAGGTCAGACCATAGTCCAGGTCAGACCATAGTCCAGGTCAGACCATAGTCCAGGTCAGACCATAGCCCAGGTCAGACCATAGTCCAGGTCAGACCATAGTCCAGGTCAGACCATAGCCCAGGTCAGACCATAGTCCAGGTTAGACCATAGCCCAGGTCAGACCATAGTCCAGGTCAGACCATAGTCCAGGTCAGACCATAGTCCAGGTTAGACCATAGTCCAGGTCAGACCATAGTCCAGGTTAGACCATAGTCCAGGTTAGACCATATCCCTGGTCTGGGACATGCAGTTCATGTTCATGTGTAGTGATGTTGTAGCTTAGTACAGACTTAGTACAGACTCAGTACAGACGCCGATTGTCTTAGCAGTAGCACTGTAGGTGTGTAGGTGTGTGTGTGTGTGTGTGTGTGTGTGTGTGTGTGTGTGTGTGTGTGTGTGTGTGGGGTTGACGAACCTCATATCAGTGTGACATGTAGTGTGTGGACTAAACAACCTACACAGGAGTCTGAACAGCAAACCTCCATCACCTGGTCAACTCTCTCTCCTGGGGTCAGGGGTCAGGGGTCAGGGTCAGGGGATAATCAAACAAGCTCCCCACTAGAGAGATGGAAGCAGAGGCTGCTGGGGCCAGCGGGAGGGGAGACAGAGGGGATGGAGGGAAGGTGAAGGAGGGGGTGAAGAGGAGGTAGGAGGGGGTGAAGAGGAGGTAGGAGGGGGTGTGGAAGGCTGAACCAGGAGAGGGTTTGGGGGGTTGAGAGAGAGAAACAGGTCGGTGCTGGAGCAGAGACACTAAAGCTGCAGGGGGATCCCACACACAGTCAACCAGTCCTTCAGAATAAACCACCTCCTGGAGCCCGGAAACACCCCTCCACCCCCGCTGCACCTGGTACGATCCTGCCCTCTAGCTCCGGAGCTCTGGCCCTGGCCATCTGGCTCGGCCTGGGAGTGTCCAAGGCTGCCTGGGGTCTGGTTGGGGGGGGGGGGGGGGGGGTTCATTTAGCTAGCATTGGGGTCCGGTGTCGTCATAGCGGTACCGGCGTTAGCGTTGAGGTTCTCCCCGGGCCGCGCCGTGCCAGGCTCCGTGGGCCCACCCCCGTTCTGCCCGGCGGGCCCGCCCCCGTTGTGTTGCGTCTCGTCGCGGTACTGTTGGACCGCCCTCAGGACGGCGTCCTCCACCAGCCGCCTGCTGAGACGCTGCAGCTCCTCGTCATCAGGCGCCGCGCCCCGCTTCACACCTAGAGACACGCACACACACACACACACACACACACACACACACACACACACACACACACACACACACAATAACGCGTTAATACGACATGAACACACACACACCGTGCACAGCTCTAAGCTACACAGACTGCCCTATCTACCCTTGCTTTGTCAACACAACACACCCGGCGCCGCGGGGTAAAGACTCCTACAGCACCCGGCGCCGCGGGGTAAAGGCTCCTGGCCACTGAGTGACAGCAGGCTCCTACAGCACCCGGGCGCCCTCACCGGGGAACGCCCCCTTCTCCGTTTACACCAGTGGCCTGTGCGACCAGGCGGCTGTGATTTCACCATGGTAACAGTGTTGTGCCTAGCCTTTGGTGTCCCAGGGGACAGGGAGGTTGGTGGTGCGGCCTGCCCTTGGTAACGTACCTCAGCAGAGGGACCTGACTGTGCGGCCTGCCCTCGGTAACGTACCTCAGCAGAGGGACCTGACTGTGCCGCTCAGGGTTTGTGACTGACACAGGGGTTTAGGTTTGTGACGGTGTACCACAGAGGTTGTGACAGGGGTTTAACATTGACAGTCTAGTGACGGTGTAGCATAGAGACAGACACAGGGGTTTAACATTGTGACGGTGTGGCACAGAGGTTGTGACAGGGGTTTAACATTGTGACGGTGTAGCACAGAGGTTGTGACAGGGGTTTAACATTGTGACGGTGTAGCACAGAGGTTGTGACAGGGGTTTAACATTGTGACGGTGTGGCACAGAGGTTGTGACAGGGGTTTAACATTGTGACGGTGTAGCACAGAGGTTGTGACAGGGGTTTAACATTGTGACGGTGTAGCACAGAGGTTGTGACAGGGGTTTAACATTGTGACGGTGTGGCACAGAGGTTGTGACAGGGGTTTAACATTGTGACGGTGTGGCACAGAGGTTGTGACAGGGGTTTAACATTGTGACGGTGTAGCACAGAGGTTGTGACAGGGGTTTAACATTGTGACGGTGTAGCACAGAGGTTGTGACAGGGGTTTAACATTGCTCAGACAGCCATACAACAGCGAGTGAGAGTGATGAAATGGTGCTTCACATCTATCACCAGTATGAATAAGGAGAGAGGGAGAGAGGGAGGGAGGGAGGGAGGGAGGGAGGGAGGGAGGGGGTTGGCTCTGGACGGGGCCCAAGGCAACAAGTCAACACTAAGTGTAGAAGATGAAATGGTGCTTAGGGCCTCAGAGAGAGGAAGAGAGACAGGGAGGGAGGGAGGGAGAGAGGGAAAGAAAGAAAGAGAAAGAAAGAGAGGGAGAGAGAGAGAGAGAGGGAGGGAGAGAGAGGGAGAGAAAGAAAGAGAGAGAGGGAAAGCAAAAGAGTGAATGAGAGAGAGGGAGAGAGAGAGAGAGAGAAAGAGAGAGAGAGAGAGAAAGTCCTATACATAGAGACACGTACTTGTCCTCGCAGCGCGGGGATTGCTCTGAAAAAGATCTGCAAAACAAACAACAGGCGTTTAGCAACAGGACCTCATCTCAATGCCGCCAAGACATCAGATTCCACTTCTCCCAATCAACGGGGTCTTTGTGGAGCCGTAATTCACGACTTGATTGGCCGCACAGTGCATAATTGTGATTGGTTATGAGCATGCCTTGATCTCAGAGCTAAATGGTGACACGGTTTGTTGAATTTCAAAGACTCTGATTTTGGAGTTTCGTGGTACTTAAAACAGGATTCATTTAAGTGGTGCTTTCTGTGGTTGCTCTTAGAAGATGAACTGCCTTTGAAAATCCAAATCAACAAGACACCTTAAAGGGCTAACCAGCCTCTCGCTCCCCGCGAGGAAGACTGCAGAGATAGTCAATAACATAACACTTAGTGCTGCTTCTCTTGACAGCAAAACCTCCAGCTGGACTAGATAAAGTAACCTGATGACTAGTGACTAGATAAAGTAACCTGATGACTAGTGACTAGATAAAGTAACCTGATGACTAGTGACTAGATAAAGTAACCTGATGACTAGTGACTAGATAAAGTAACCTGATGACTAGTGACTAGATAAAGTAACCTGATGACTCGTGGCTAGAGACCAAGACTACCCTGACCCTGCCTGACTAGGACCCAGCCAAGACTACCCTGCTAACATCATTCAGACCAGGGACCAAGAGTGTTCTCCCTAAGCTGGTGAGGCTGGACCTCAGTCCTCAGTGACATGCCTCTGTCCCCACACCTCAGAGCTCTGCTGAGAGATAAGACTCTCCACAAACATCTACTACTAAACACTGAGACAGACACCATCTACAGTAAACCTCCCTCCCTCTCTCTCCATTTCTCTCCCTCCCTCCCTCCATTTCTCTCTCTCCCTCCACGCCCATACTAATCTGGAGATTCTGTAGAATTCACACACATGCACACGCACACACACGCACACGTGCACACACACACCAGTTAAAACCGGTCTCTCCCCACACCCATGCTAATCTAGAGATACTGTAGAACTCTCTTCTCACACTCACACACGCGCACACACACACACACACACACACACACACACACACACACACACACGCACACACACACACACACACACGCACGGCAGTTAATATGTCTCTCTCTGTCCCCACACCCACCCTAATCTATAGATGAGGCAGGCTGAAACACAGCGGTTCACCTTTTGCCTCCTCAGTTGTATCTGAGGGAAGTCCAAACACACTAGCCTGGCTGTAGTCATGGTGACGGCAGAACGAGGTGCAAGTACAGCACTTAAAGTAGAACTATGCAGGTTTTCATCTCTCTCTCCCTCCATCTCTCTCCATTTCTCTCTCTCTCCCTCCCTCCATTTCTCTCTCTCCCCCCCCTCTCTACCTTCCTCTCCCTGTCCCTCTCTCTGGAACAGAAATGTCATTGGGAGTGTTATGTAATGCAGGGGACATGTGATGGAACCCTCCTCCCTGCATGTCAGACAGGAACAGTGCTGGTATTTCCTGAGGAAGCGGTGTGTTCATTAGTAAGATCATGAGAAGAGGGGAGAGGAGGGGGGGAGGGAGGGGAGGGGGGGAGAGAGAGGAGGGGGGGAGAGAGAGGGAGAGAGAAAGGACAGGGGAAGAGAGGGGGAAAGGGAGATGGGAAGGGGAGAGGAGGGGAGAGGGGAAAGGAGAGGAGAGGGGAAGGGGAGAGTGTGTGTGTAGGTCTAGTCTATGTGTGTGTGTGTGTAGGTCTAGTCTGTGTGTGTGTGTGTGTGTGCGCGTGTGTATAGGTCTAGTCTGTGTGTGTATGTGTGTGTGTGTGTGTGTAGGTCTAGTCTGTGTGTGTGTGTGTGTAGGTCTAGTCTGTGCGTGTGTGTGTGTGTGTAGGTCTAGTCTGTGCGTGCGTGTGTGTGTGTGTGTGTGTGTGTGTGTGTGTGTGTGTAGGTCTAGTCTGTGTGTGTGTGTGTGTGTGTGTGTGTAGGTCTAGTCTGTGTGTGTGTGTGTGTGTAGGTCTAGTCTGTGCGTGTGTGTGTGTGTAGGTCTAGTCTGTGCGTGTGTGTGTGTGTGTAGGTCTAGTCTGTGCGTGCGTGTGTGTGTGTGTGTGTAGGTCTAGTCTGTGTGTGTGTGTGTGTAGGTCTAGTCTGTGCATGTGTGTGTGTGTGTGTGTGTGTGTGTGTGTGTGTAGGTCTAGTCTGTGTGTGTGTGTGTGTGTGTGTGTGTGTGTACAGAGTATCATGGTTCAGGGTCCTGCTGCAGTCATACACAATGAGTCTGTCACCGTGGGGACCTGGCCTGACAAGGCTCTGCATGTCCTTGAAGAAGGTGGCAGCAGGGTGTGGGTGTGTGTGTGTGTGTGTGTGTGTGTGTGTGTGTGTGAGAGAGAGAGGGGAGTACGAGATAGGGAAAGAGTTGGGTTAGGGTTAAAGAAATAAGAAAGAGAGAGAGAGAGAGAAGGAGAGAAAGATAGAGAGAGGGGGGATAAAGGGAGAGAGAGAGAGAGAGGGAGAGAGGGAGGGGGAGAGAGGGAGAGAGAGAGGGAGAGAGAGAGAGAGAGAGGGAGGGGGAGAGAGGGAGAGAGAGAGAGAGAGAGGGAGGGGGAGAGAGAGAGAGAGAGAGAGAGAGAGGGAGGGGGAGAGAGGGAGAGAGAGAGAGAGAGAGGGAGGGGGAGAGAGGGGGAGAGAGAGAGAGAGAGAGAGAGAGAGAGAGAGAGAGAGAATGAACAAAGGACTGCAGCAGCAGCACATGTGCTCTCTCCTCCTGCACATGCAGCAAGACAGACAGAGAGAGAGAGTGTGTGTGTGTGTGAGTGTGTGAGTGTGAGTGTGTGTGTGTGTGTGTGTGTGTGTGTGGTGTGCTAACTGCAATGTCAAGGCCAGCCTAATATTCAGTTTCACAATGTTTTTGGAATGTGAAAAGAGAAATATCAATAGAATGTCCCAAAAGAGAAAAGGCATGTCTGATGAGACCCCCCCCCTGCCTCCCCCCTGCCTCCCCCTCTCCCATCTATGCTGCCTTTATAAATCCCAGAGCTATTATTTAGCGCTGTCAGTGCCATCAGAGCTCTGTGTGTGTGTGTGTGTGTGTGTGTGTGTGTGTGTGTGTGTGTGTGTCTTTGTGCTGCTGAAACAACAGACAGCCTTCTTAGTGAAAGCACACAGGCAGCCTTTCACACTACTGCCAGCAGGCTAACACACACACACACACGCGCACACACTCTTGCCCCGTGCCCCAGCTCACGAGGAAGTTATCGTCACATCAGAGACGGACCATCTGAGCTGCACGACAATCTGACAATCTCTCCCTCTCTCTCTCTCCCTCCCCCGATCCTCCCTCCCCCTCTCCTCCTCTCAGCATCATCCCCCTAGTCCGACCAGAAGTAGGCCAAGCCAGCTGAAACACACACACACAGCTCTCTGAAACAGGGCAGCCTGTGAGTGGAGCACTCCTAGCCAGAGAAACGCTGCAGAGAGTTTTAAACAATGCAGAGAAAAAATGCTGCCAGAGCTAAAGACACACACACACACACACACACACACACACACACACACACACACACACACACACACACACACACACACACACACACACACACACACACACACACACACACACACACACACACACACACACACACACACACACACACACACACACACACAGCTAAATGCATCCTTACTCCGCTTCGCTCTGCTGAGCCAGGAGCCCTGGGGCTGTGGACCAATAACAGCAGCTCCAGAGTGGAGCCGTGGGCTGGTGGAGCAGGGGGGACGCGCTGTAGGGGGACGCGCTGCAGGGGGACGCGCTGCAGGGACCCACCCATCCTTCCACCGGTCGGCCGGGCGCTCAGAACCTCCCGGTGACTATCAACCCTCTCTAACCTCGCACCTTCAATTGATGAGCAACCTTTTTATTCGTTTGTAATAATAATAACAACGTATCCTAATCAGAACGACAGAGGGTTAGTGTTAGGGTTGGGTTAGGGTTAGGGTTAAGGTTAGGGTGAGGGTTAGTGTTAGGGTTAGGGTTGGTGTTGGTGTTGGTGTTGGTGTTGGGGTTGTGGTGTTTGGAACGTTGGTATCTGGGTAGAAGAAAACAGGATTCCAAGTATTTCTTTTCTGTTTCTTCTCTTCTGCTTCTTCTCTCGTTCCCTTGTTCCCGCCACCGCCTGCGTCCCAGAATCCCCTGGGCCCTTAAAGGCGTACACGTGTACACGCTACATCACTGTTTTCATCTTTTTTAAAATTTCTTTCTTTATTAAATAGAAATAAATAATAAAAAAAGTTGTTCCGTCACTTTGTAGTTGATAGAAAAGCAGGATATGGATTTAGTTTCATGCCGGGGTATAAATAGGTAAATAGTAACGCTGTGTGGAGTCGGCTGAGAACCTTCATATCGGTGCATCTCTAGCTGCAATGGAGCACACACACACACGCACACACGCACGCACGCACGCACGCACGCACGCACGCACGCACGCACACACACGCACACACATGCATGCATGCACACAGAGCCCAAAGTCCACACATAACTGCACAGTACGGTTGAGGTTTATCAGGAGGAGGTTTATGGCTGAGACACGTCATTTCTAACTGATATCCACTCTGTTCTGACTGGCCCCTCCTCTCTGCCAACGCCAACACAACTACACACAAACTACACACTGAGACCTACACACACTGAGACCTACACACAAACTACACACTGAGACCTACACACACTGAGACCTACACACAAACTACACACACTGAGACCTGCACACAAACTACACACTGAGACCTGCACACAAACTACACACTGAGACCTACACACAAACTACACACTGAGACCTACACACACTGAGACCTACACACAAACTACACACTGAGACCTACACACTGAGACCTACACACACTGAGACCTACACATCAACTGTCAGCTAAACCACAGACCTCCACGCCAGACACCCCCAAAACAACCTAGACAGAGGGAGCAACGTCCCCCCCCCCGTCCCCCCCGTTACTGCTTCACACACTGTCCATAGATCACACTCTGATTGGATCCCCATGCAACCCCACACAGACAGACACAGACACACACAGACAGACACAGACAGACACAAACAGACACAGACAGACAGACAGACACACAGACAGGCACAAACAGAGACACACACAGACACACACACACACACACACACACAGACACACACACACACACACACAGACACTTACTGATCTTCTCCTCCGCTCTGGAGAAAGGGAAGCAGCATAACTGCCCCATGGCCGCACCTCTCCTCTCCTCTCCTCTCCTCTCCTCTCCTCTCCTCTCCCCGCTGTTCCCTTGTTCTCTCCCTCTCTCTCTCTGTCTGTCTCCCTCTGTCTCTCTCTCTCTCTCTCCCTCTCTCTCTGTCTCTCTCTCTCCTCTGTCTCTCTCTCTCTCTCTCCCTCTCTCTCTCTCTCTCTCTGTCTCTCCCGGTCTCAGTCCCTCTGTCTGGGAGTCGGTGGTAGAATCCTGATTCTCTCTCTCCTCCACACGGCCCGACGCGGAGCGAGGAGTAAGAAAACCAGTGCAGCGCTCACTCTGCTGTGACACAGAGAGGAGGGGGGGCGGGGGCGTGTGTGTGTGTGTGTGTGTGTGTGTGTGGAGGGGGAGGGAGGGTGACTCAAGCTCCACCCCCTCCCCTCTCGCTGCCTTGAATAATTGCTTTGGAATAGCTGCAGCTGACTGCCACTGTGTGTGTGCGTTCCTGTTTTGTTCTGTGTGTGTATATCTGTGTATATGTGTGAGTGCGTGTGTGTGTGTGTGTGTGTCTCTCTGCGTGCGTGCGTGTGTACTTGTTTATGTGTGTGTGTATATCTCTGTATATGTGTGTGTGTGTGTCTCTCTGTGTATGTGTGTCTGTGTGTGTGTGTGTGTGTGTGTGTGTGTGTGTGTCCTGCTGGGAGCTGTGGGTCAGTGACCTGTCTCCACATGTGGTGGTTACTGGTACTGACCCCTGGTGACGGAGGGCCTGGTGACGGAGGGCCTGGTGATGGAGGG